>NC_132799.1:15223221-15524832 GCF_048594095.1 Paramormyrops kingsleyae
GCATGTCTACGTGTGCATCTGCGTGTGCATCTGAGTGTGTGTCTGCGTGTGCGTCTGAGTGTGTGTTTGCGTGTGGGCCTGAGTGTGTGTTTGCGTGTGGGCCTGAGTGTGTGTTTGCGCGTGGGCCTGAGTGTGTGTTTGCGTGTGCGTCTGAGTGTGTGTTTGTGCGTGGGCCTGAGTGTGTGTTTGCGCGTGGGCCAGAGTGTGTGTTTGCGCGTGGGCCTGAGTGTGTGTTTCCGCGTGGGCCTGAGTGTGTATCTGCGTGACTTCGTGTGTATCTGGGCCTGAGTGTGTGTTTCCCCACAATGGGATAAAAATCGGTAACTTTTTATCGTGTGGAGACATTTTTCCAGAAGCTCAATTTTATAAAAATCTGTGACTGCAATCAAAAAAATAAAAATGTCAAAAGTCTTATATTTTCTATGATTACTTATGGTTAAGGTTAGGGCTGGGGAGGGGATAAGGTTATAGAGGAATGGCCAAGGAAATGAATGGATGATCCAGAACAAAAGTTATAAAAAAACCTGAGTGTGTGCCTTGTCTATGTGTGCATCTTATTGTGTGACTGCACAGGCATCTGAGTGCGTGTCTGCGCAGGCGCATCTTAGTGTGTGTCTGCTCAGGCATCTGAGTGCGTGTCTGCGCAGGCGCATCTTAGTGTGTGTCTGCTCAGGCATCTGAGTGCGTGTCTGCGCAGGCGCATCTTAGTGTGTGTCTGCTCAGCCATCTGAGTGCGTGTCTGCGCAGGCGCATCTCAGTGTGTGTCTGCTCAGGCATCTGAGTGCGTGTCTGCGCAGGCGCATCTCAGTGTGTGTCTGCTCAGGCATCTGAGTGCGTGTCTGCCTGCATGTCTGAGCATGTGTTTGAGAGTGTTTCCCTTAGAGGAATTTGCAGGAAGGACTTCAAGATGAGCATATGCATGCATATGTGCGTTGGTGTGCAGCCGGGCACACGCATGTACGTGAGGGACATATCGGGGTGTGTGCAGACTCTGCGTGTGCGTGCGTGTCCTCACCATATGCATGAGGATGCGGTGTCCCTGGGGGTGGATGGTCAGTGCCTCATCGTACAGCGTCTTGGCCTCGCTGTCGCAGCCCCTCAGCTCGGCAAGGCGGCCCCGCAGCAGGAGCACAGCGTGGGAGGCCGGGGACACCGCCGACGCCTCCTGGGCACAGAACTGCGCCTCCTTCTCCCGCCGCTCCGCCATGAAGAGCTCCCCTGGGGAGAGACAGAACATGCCAGCCCATTTCCCTCTGATAAGCAAAGACAGATCGAGACTTAAAGACGGATGCCGAGCAGCATTATTAATGAACATTATGCAGACAAAAACAAGCACTAACTTTAGGTCACTCATAAGCTACATTTATTTATTAGGCACTTTTATACATTTCTTTGAGAACCCAGGGTCGAGGTTAAGGGACCTGCTCAGGAGTGCAACGGTGACATCACCGCCCAGTGTGGGCTTGGAACAGGCAACCTTCCTGGCAACATGTTCACCCGCTGAGCCGCCCGTCGCCCCCCCTCACAGCTTCAAAACACACTTCCTCATGACTAGGAACTGGGGACCACATCCATCTTTTAATCGGAGATGCGTCTACAGACTGGTAAACCAGAGATTCGAGCTGGGACGTCCGCAGAACCCTTCAGAGACCTCTGACCTGCGCTAACCCTGACCCCTGATCCACATGGCGACATGTTACTGGAGCTGAACTCCAGGTAGCGGCAGCAACCAACCCCCCCCCCGCAAGGACTAAGTCATGGGCAACAGAGGGACCGTGATCAAGGGCGGTCAGAGTGGAGAAATATAAGACAGATGGGTCGCTCTGTGGAACCAGGAAAACCACAGGGTCATGTGTGACCGTGTGTAAGTTCATGTCAAACCCCCCTGGCATGCGGCTACCCATAAACCCCTTCTGGCTCAGCCATCCCAGGACCCCACTCACACATGACCACAACAGAGGCTGGCAAACGACCCAAAACCCAGACAGGAAGTCCAGGGCTGGCCTGCCGGAACCCTCAGCCTCTTTAGGAGACTCTGTAGCAGAAAATCCAAGGAATACAAAGTGAGAAGTCGACACAAATCTATACGGCTGCATGTTATTCTGCATGACTGAAAGGGAAGGGCTCTGCTCGCCCCTGCAACATAAACCCAGGGAAGACAGCAACCTCAGACAGCTGTAAAATAAATCATCTGCCTCCTGCTGCTTGTCAGGGGCTGATTAAAAGACGCCCACTTCCTGCACACACCTGGTTGTACGCACAGATTAGCAACAAGCATACACACACAGGGCCAGCAGCACTGGGCGCTAACCAGGCACTAGACCAAATAAGGGCAACGCACGCTAGTGCTGTAACTGCAGCCTGGCTCCCAGCTGGCCACGAAGGGGGCACGCCCCCCCGCCCTGCACTGACCAATGGCAGGCGAGGCTGCAGGAAGCTGTCTCCAGGCAGCGGGGGACAGACAAACTGCTGGAGACTCATTCTCATTGCGCTTTTAGGAAGCTGACCTCCCGATAGAATGAATGCCGTTTAGGTGGGACGAAGGGTAAACTGGAAACTTATATGTTTGATACTGTATATCAGACTTTTTAACCAAAGGCTAGTTTACTGCCATTTAAACTTTCAGGGGCTGGACTGTGGATAAAAAGCAGAAATTTCCATTGTATGTACATTAGTGCCACGTGTTACTGACTGTTAATTATGATATAGTGCCAATAGTTCACACGTCTTATTTTTAATCAAATACAACACTAAATGCAGCATTAAAATGTTAAAACAATGATTTTTGAAATTCGACACCACCCAAGCCTAGTGCTCTTTCGGGGTGGGGGGGGGGCAGATTGGGGGTAGGGATACAGTGGTAAAACCTCCACCCAGGTGAGTTTGCTGCCTCTGAATAGTGGAATAGCAGTTTTCTGGGATATTGCACATCATCTGCGGGTGTCAAGGGGCTGCTGTCAACCTGGGGGAGACTCCTGGCACTTCCGAGAGAGGTGGGATGCCACGTATCGAATATGTGTTTACAGGGTTATGTACCTGTTGAAGACGTTTTTTTAATTTTGAACGTTTCTATGGATACTAGCCTCGCCTGCTTTGTCACATTTTTCATTATGCACCTATGCATGTTATCTCGAAAGGTGGGGGGCCGGACTGCATGCCCTGCTGATGCCGGCTGATCAAACTTTTCGAGTGAGAATTTCAAAAAATCTCATTTTACCAATTATCCACCCTGTTGTTAGTCTGGATTCTTCCATCATTTTGTTTGTTTGCTGAGGTAAGGGGCTCAGCTGGCGACTTCTGAGTGTGCAGAAATACGCTCCAGACACATTGGAAAGATAAAATCCATTAACAGCACCTTTTTACACACGAATCTCTTTTCTAAATAGAAAAGGTCATTTCACATAATAGCCACATATCACACATTCCCTACTAAACTCCCATGCATAATTATTCCAAATGCAGTTACAAATTGGTGGGTCCAGAGGGATTCCTCTTTAGAAATGGTCCAATCAGGTGTAGCACTGAGAGCAATCTCTGGGGGCACAGAGAGCAGTGCTAAAAGGGTTCGCCGCTTTGCAGGTCAGCAGGGCTGCCTGGAACAGGAAATGACTTGTCCCAGGGGATTTCTGGGAAGGGACCTTAAGGGGGTCCCGACAGCTATAAGGAGAGTCTTGGGAAAAGTGAAGAGTTGGGAAAAGGGGTCAGGGGCTGGTGTGGGCGGGGGCACTGACTCCACCAATCAAAAAAGAGTAATACAAGGAAGTATTTGCATTATAAAGGACTACAGATTCTGGATCCTGGTGCTGGACAGATGACCTCGGCATCCTGTCCAAATGTGGAAGCACTACAGATCTTCCAGCAGTACCAAACTTGGACCCGTCAGAGGTCCGGCCCAAATGTGCGGCCTGTTGGGAGGCGGGATCATACACTGACGTGCCATCGGTCATAACTGTAGCCGGAAGGCTAGATCCCAGAAACACTGAGCACCATCCCATAATGTCTGCTAGGATTTTCAGCTTAACATGGTGACACTCAGGCACATGAGTCACTGCAGCCAATCACAAGCTCACATGCAAATAATAATAAAATTGACCCAAAGACTTGCAAAAAATATTTGACCTGTATTGCATTTAGGTATAAGAAGTGATGATTTTAACAGTCTTTGTGTATAACCGTGAGAGGCATCAGCCTCAGATCCCTGACGTCCAGTAACCTGTTTACACATTGCCGTCAGCACACAGCACAGTCAGTGTACGGTATTGACTGACACTTGATACTTATTGGCCAGGAACCAACCAATGAAACGTCGTCACTAACACATGCCCACTATGGGATGCCCACCTGCTTGCAGCCAGATGCGCTCCAGGGTCACCCAGATGTGGGCGGGGCCTTGCCGGTGGGAGGAGCTGTTGCCGGACACCTCGGACCAGGCCTGCTCAAGGCGGGACGCCGCAACAGAAGCAGCACTCTGGGAGCCTGAGCGAAAGCGACAGGGGAGGTTAGAGTGACACAGGCTCGGGGTGGGGGCTTGACAGATGGCAGCCATCAGTCGCTGCCATCTAACAGGGTGATATCGATCAGTCCTGCAGGTTTATTTTTGATGATCCTCCCCCTGCTTCAATAATGCAGACAGTAAATCCGCATGAGAATCGCAGTCAGTCTTCAGATCATAAGGGAGGTACAGTTTTCACTGCAAAGTTCCGTCACCCCTAATGTCCTGCTCCTGTACGACGCCCCCCCCCACTCCCCACACACACACACCAAGCCTGAGTGTTCACGTGGCGAGATACCGAAGCTAAAATCAGCCTTCAGGAATCCCAGTGATGTGGGTGGGGGTGCATCCCATGCTGACATGGGGGGCAGAGGGAGGTTTGGGACATCTGCCTGTCACCTCAGCTGCTGAGAGCCGGTATATGATACCCCTGTCCCACTAAAACCTCATGGCTGACTCACGGGGTGAATGGAGTCCCTCCCCAGACCGTAAGCGGATTGGTTAACCTGCCCTGTATGTACTGTATGTGCGTCCTGCAGCCGCCCCCCGTCTATGTGAGCTCTGTATCTGCGACAATGTACACTATGGGATACGGAGTTATGCATAAAACATATTCCAAGAAATTAACGATAACCGGGCCCACTGGGGGCCTTCACTCAGGGCTTCTAATTTTGCTCCCCGAGGTCAAAAAGGACTCACTCTTGAGAAACTCAGCTCCGATTGGTGTGATTGGCTCAAGCTCTGCTTTCATTGGTCTGATTGGCTCAATCTTAGCTGTGATTGGTCCGTAGGGTGCTTGGTCAGGTTGATAGCTGCTACTCCCAACATTTTTTAATATGTTTACATGGTGATCGACAACGGACGAGCATGCTTGCGTGTAACAACACCACCATCTCATCTTGCAGGGACGGCTTGCAGGATGTGTCAGAGGAACAGCAAGCAAGGTAGGAATACGCTCGGATTTCATCACGTGGGATTCCCAATTTGCGTTCGAGGAGTCGGCGGCAGACGATATGCGCACGGACCGGTCTCGACATCATGCAAGTCGGGGAGGGTCAGGTGGGTCCCACTGGGCTTCCGGCTCAGGGTCACTGGGTCGGAGTCATTGCTGCCCTCTTCAGCATCCCTGTGACAGTGCAGGAAGGTGTTGGTAACAAGCCGGGACAAAATTAACATACACACACACCCAGACACACACACTCACCCAGAGCGAACTCCTTCATAGCGACTCTGCCACAGCTGCAGCATGTCCTCACAGGTCCGAAGGGCAGCCTCCGGTCCCAGAAGCACCTCCTCTAGCTTCACTTTGGTAAACAGCAGGCTGGGGGGGTGGCAAGCAGAGATACAGTCCCATCACACCGGATTCCACACACAGCCACGCTGTCCCTGTGGTACTGGCTAAGCTCATCCCAAAGACTGGCTGCTAACGTAGGATAACCAACCAACTAACCAACAACGACGTCGACAATAAGGACCAGGCATACCAATAGTCAACACACAAGCTCAAAAAAGGCCCACACTGACCACTGGTGAGCATCCATAAAGTACACGACCACACAGCTGTCCTCACGCCTTGACAGAACCCAAGCCGACGGCTGCGTCAAACGGCACAAAGCTTCATAACCTCGGAAAGACACCGTGCGTCCGGAGCTACACTTCAAACTTACTGACGACTGCAGGACCGATGGGTTCATAGCTGCCTTTGAGATGCCACCAGGAAACTGAGACCAGGCCTGCTGGGGTCTGTGTTTCCAGTCAAGCTGGTATTGCTCTGCTTTCCGTAAAGGTACCAGCACGTCAAAGCAAAGCGGCTGCGTGTTGGTGTGTAACTGGCGAGTACCAGTTCCCGTGCCAGAGGACAGCACTCCGCTGGTGCTCATCAGGTACCGATCCATGGTTTGTTTGGTGTGAGAGCCGAGCAGCAAGGCCCGCAAGGCCGCCAGCAGATCTGATGGAGCGCTGTGCTTTTCCCAGACACTCCAAGCAATCTTTAATCAGCCTTCTGCAGGCTGGCTTCAGCTCGCCATAAAAGGGAGAACAAACTACGATGGCAGCCCGCTATGCCCTCTGCTGCCACCCCCAACAGGCTCTCTGCTTCCTCTCTCACATTAACAAAACACACAGGCGAGAGCAGGGTCAGGACCCATGACGACAACACCAGTGGGCAACGTGACCGGGGGCTGGAGAAGGCCTCGAGATCTAATCAGCACCTAGACGCAATGGAAATGGAGGCGTGTCATTCCACCTGTGGGGAGGGACCGGAGGAGCATGCCGACAGGAAGCGCCTGCGTCACATGTTCTCTGGGAGCTCTGGGAGCACCAGGAAGTGCTGGGGACTTAGCATTAGGAGGAATACGGTAAAAGGGGAGCCAGCACCGAGCAGAGGGGACAAAGCCATGGTCTTTGTCATCGGTACCCACTTAGCGTAAATAACGAGAGATGAAGATGTTGATTTCGCCAAACTAAATCCTCAACTGTTTCCGGTCCATTTTCCTTGTTATTATTATGCTTCATTAGTTATCAACTGGTGTGGGTGACAGAATGTTAAATGAGATCGGTGGGTAAAATTAGCTGTCAGAAGCTGCAGAAACTTCCACAAGTCCAACACTCGTGGAGTTCATAGAAACCACCAGAAAATGTAAGTTTAACCTGTGGGTGCATGAGCAAAGGCTTGATGGTCAGAATTATGATTATTTCACAAAACCATAAACCATACGATGGGGGTGCTGGTAAACAAGTACAAGAGGCTTAGAAAAATCTTGAGATCAGAACAGAGGCAGATGAAAACTGCAGTGGAAATCCATGCCCATGCTTTGAATCAGAGCCTAGCTAGGGGTGGGGGGGGGGGGGCACTCTGATCTACCCCAGAGAGGGATCGATGGTGTGGCTCTGATCTCCCATCAGACCCCCACTACCTCCTGATTATTTGCCATCACTGTCAGAGTCACTTAAAAGTATGAAAAGCAGCTTTGGATGTGGAGCAAGCAAACGTTGCTATCTCAGAGTCAT
Source organism: Paramormyrops kingsleyae (assembly GCF_048594095.1). Taxonomy (NCBI): domain Eukaryota; kingdom Metazoa; phylum Chordata; class Actinopteri; order Osteoglossiformes; family Mormyridae; genus Paramormyrops; species Paramormyrops kingsleyae. The sequence continues at coordinate 15,230,723 of NC_132799.1, forward strand.
TCTGCTTCATCAACAGCACCAAGAGACACATATAGACCAAATATGTTCTGTTAACATGGAGAGATTCATGTTCTACACATACATCCCCTCTACACAGAGACACAAATAATGCCCCCACACAGAAAGACACACAATGATACCCCTACGCATGAGCAAGGCGGCGAGGACAGCCTCGATGCTGACCAGGGAAGAGCCTGGTCTTTAAATAGATCGTCCAGAACATCCGTCTCCACGGCAGCTCGGCTGTTGCCATGGCAGGCAGCATCATCAGAATCCTGACTCAATCAGAGGGCAGTCGGAATTGGCTAATTGAGTTTGCCGTCCTAAATAAAAACCTGGGATTTGCCAGCTGGGATAATTTGCCGAAGGCTAGGGCATCTCAGCACCTAGGAGACAACAAGACCTGGAGGACCTGTTCCCACTGGGAGACGCAGTAGAAATTAAACTTCATATAAAGTCCTCTTGGTCAGACACTACCAGTCCAAAGCTACATACATGAAGTACAACAGGAGAAACCAGTATCGACACTGCTACCTAGAGCTGGCACACAGCACAGAGCAACTCTAGCAGCCATGCACACTGGGGGCTTACTCATCATGCAGCCTTCTTTCATTCTTGGGGCACCCCCAGCACCCCTTTCCAGCAAACAGCAAATGCACAAAATTACCTTAACAAGGTTCTGAAATCTTACAGCAGTTAGCAACTTTGACCACTAACGCTGCATGCAACAGTGTTAAAAATGTTTTTTTTTTTTATGACAACTTTGATCTGGACCCAACGCTCTACATGGGGTCGATTTCTATGCTGGCCTGCTCTGTCCCCTCTGCTGCTCTGCTACTCTGTAGTACTTCACCAGTCTACAGGCTCTGACATCACGCTTCATTGTCCACACTGTAGCATGCAGCACATTTTACACACCGGATCCACAAAACTCAAGCTGCAGAAGCAGCTGAAAATTAAGCCTTAATGCACAGAGGGACACTTCTAATTAAAACGCCAATTAGAGGAGAGTGGTTAAACGACGTGGTGAGGCCGTGCTGCCTGCAGAGGGCCGTGGGGTACGCACTGTGAGGGGTACGCACTGTGAGGGGTACGCACTGTGAGCTGCGTCAGGCTAGGCTTCACTTGCCGCAGGACGGGGCTCGCTTTCAGCGGCGGCATGGAGGTGGGAGGTATCGGAACACTGAGCCGTCGGGGGCAGTACGGAAGCAAGGCAGGGAGTGACGTGTCGGACGGGGTCCTGCGGGTTCTTTGGGAAAGACGGTCGATACCGTGTCTGGCTACACTGGTGTTGCGACACTTTTGCTAGATGTCGCGTTATGCAACAAGCACCCGGGCCAGACAGGAGTCACAGCAGAGCCTGACGTAAGGACTCCTCATCAGGCTGAGTACAGGTAATCCCTATTATCCCCACGAGCAACACCGACCTGCCTCTCCTCTATACACAAACAGACAGGCATCTGCAGCACAACAAAGGGTTGTATTTACACATCTGTAAGCCTGTAGATGCTGTAGTTACATATATCACAAATATACTACAGCCGGGTTATGTGTATATCTGTAGGTGAGTTATAATACACGCATGCATGCAAAACAACATGAAGACACACGTGGCGTAACGTATCAGGCGGTGGGTGAACGTGTGCCCCGAGCAGGAGGATGAATTGGAGGACAGGTGAGACGCACGGGAGGCGATGTCACGGCGATGTCAGATGGGGCATTTAATGGGGGGCCCACAGCGAACCAGCCTCCAGCCAGGAAGACCAAGCTAACCTGTTACCGACTAGGATGGAAAAATTGTGACTGATGGCAAAATGGGCAGGTCAGGTGACCCTCACTGCACAGACCCAAAGACCCAAAGAGTCTTCTTCACTCTACTTCTGACCTCTTACACACATCGCTAGGTTCCTACACCCGCTGTACAAAGCGTGGGCAGCAAAACAGGCAAAATTTCCCAGCAGGCCAGGTAACCCCTTCAGAATGAACGCAGAGAAATCACAGACACGCCACGGCAGCTTCTGGGACTACTAACACGCTCTTAACCCATCTCCAAGTGGTGCTTCTTTCACAGACTGGGGATTTGTTCACTTCCTGTTTTCTCCCAAGTGATGTCAACACTATGTGCTAGGCTCTAAGGCGTTAATACCACTTATTATGGGCTGGGTCTGCCCGGGCTGCTACTAACCTGCCAGTCTCAATGGGGGCAGGGGGCTGCCCGAGTATGTGAAGGGGGCGGGGGGGGGGGGTTGCCAGTTACAGAGACTGCCATAGGCCTCAGTTTGATGTTCTCTCAGATTTGATGGGCCCTGTGATTACTCCCCACCCCCAAACAGAGTCGTGTTTGGACCAGCACCGACGGCAGGCTCGCTCGGATCAATGGTGCAGCGAGACAGCCCGTCTCCAGGGAAACGCTGGCAGTGAAATATGTCTCGTTACGGACTCCGGGAGCCGGCAGTTTGAGGGGATGAGGCTACGGACCGTGCCGTCAGACACTAAGATGACAAGCAGCACCACAGGGAGCTGGTTTTAAAAATACACCACCAGGACAGAGAGAAGTCTCCAGAAGATACACCCCTACCCACTGGAGATCTAATCGATGTTTTTTTTGTTTTTGTTCATGCTTATATGTCACACTTGCATCTAGACTGGGGAGAGTCAAAGTCTCAGGCTGTGTGGCTGTTTTAATTGGACATCAGCGCTTCATCTGAGGTCAGGTGACACTGTCTACAGGGGAAGCAGTAGCAGAAATGCTGTCCATCCTCTCTGCGGGGCCTGGCCATGTCTCCTGTACTGCACCTCTGCCCCTAACAGGACACGTTAATTTGTGCAGCGCCGCAGAGAGCTGCAGCTTCGCTCTCCTCCCTGGTCTGCTACCACCCCCCACCCCCCCCCCAGCAGTTAACACTGTGATATAGATAGCACAGCTGAAAACCAGTCCTTCTGTTAAACAGGAGCATGTCTTCAGCCACAATAAGGAAATGACAGAGGTGGCATCAGAGTGGATGAGGAGCACTTTACAGTGTGCCGGGCAGGCAAAGGGATCAGGGTAGTCACAGGGAGAGAGTATCCCACTCTGCAGGGCAGGCACATAGAGAGAGAACACCCTAATTACAGGGCAGATACACAGAGAGAGTATCCCACTCTGCAGGGCAGGCACATAGAGAGAGAACACCCTAATTACAGGGCAGATACACAGAGAGAGTATCTCTCACTGCAGAGCAGGCACATAGAGAGAGAACACCCTAATTACAGGGCAGATACACAGAGAGAGTATCCCACTCTGCAGGGCAGGCACATAGAGAGAGAACACCCTCATTGCAGGGCAGATACACACAGAGAGTATCTCTCACTGCAGAGTAGGCACATAGAGAGAGAACACCCTAATTACAGGGCAGATACACAGAGAGAGTATCTCTCACTGCAGAGCAGGCACATAGAGAGAGAACACCCTAATTACAGGGCAGATACACAGAGAGAGTATCTCTCACTGCAGAGCAGGCACATAGAGAGAGAACACCCTAATTACAGGGCAGATACACAGAGAGAGTATCTCTCACTGCAGGGCAGGCACATAGAGAGAGAACACCCTAATTACAGGGCAGATACACAGAGAGAGTATCTCTCACTGCAGAGCAGGCACATAGAGAGAGAACACCCTCATTGCAGGGCAGATACACAGAGAGAGTATCCCACTCTGCAGGGCAGGCACATAGAGAGAGAACACCCTAATTACAGGGCAGATACACAGAGAGAGTATCTCTCACTGCCGAGTAGGCACATAGAGAGAGAACACCCTAATTACAGGGCAGATACACAGAGAGAGTATCTCTCACTGCAGAGCAGGCACATAGAGAGAGAACACCCTAATTACAGGGCAGATACACAGAGAGAGTATCTCTCACTGCAGGGCAGGCACATAGAGAGAGAACACCCTCATTGCAGGGCAGATACACACAGAGAGTATCTCTCACTGCAGAGCAGGCACATAGAGAGAGAACACCCTCATTACAGGGCAGATACACAGAGAGAGTATATCTCACTGCAGAGCAGGCACATAGAGAGAGAACACCCTCATTGCAGGGCAGATACACACAGAGAGTATCTCTCACTGCAGAGCAGGCACATAGAGAGAGAACACCCTAATTACAGGGCAGATACACAGAGAGAGTATCTCTCACTGCAGAGCAGGCACATAGAGAGAGAACACCCTCATTGCAGGGCAGATACACAGAGAGAGTATCCCACTCTGCAGAGCAGGCACATAGAGAGAGAACACCCTAATTACAGGGCAGATACACAGAGAGAGTATCTCTCACTGCAGAGCAGGCACATAGAGAGAGAACACCCTCATTGCAGGGCAGATACACACAGAGAGTATCTCTCACTGCAGAGTAGGCACATAGAGAGAGAACACCCTCATTGCAGGGCAGATGCACAGAGAGAGTATCTCTCACTGCAGAGCAGGCACATAGAGAGAGAACACCCTCATTGCAGGGCAGATACACACAGAGAGTATCTCTCACTGCAGAGTAGGCACATAGAGAGAGAACACCCTCATTGCAGGGCAGATGCACAGAGAGAGTATCTTTCACTGCAGGGTAGGCACATAGGGAATGTTTCGCTCACCACAGGGCAGACACATGGACAGAGTACCCCTCACTGCAGGACAGGCACATAGAGAGAGTATCGCTCACTGCAGAGCAGGCACATAGGGAGTATTTCGTTCATTGCAGGGCAGGCACATAGAAAGAGTATACCTCACTGCAGGCCACGCACACAGAAAGAGTATCTCTCACTGCAGAGCAGGCACATAGAGAGAAAACACCCTCATTGCAAAGCAGATGCACAGAGAGAGTATCTTTCACTGCAGGGCAGGCACATAGGGAATGTTTCGCTCACCACAGGGCAGACACATGGACAGAGTACCCCTCACTGCAGGACAGGCACACAGAAAGAGTATCCCTCACTGCAGGGCAGGCACATATGGAGTGTTTCGCTCATTGCAGGGCAGGCACATAGAAAGAGTATACCTCACTGCAGGCCACGCACACAGAAAGAGTATACCTCACTGCAGGCCACGCACATAGAAAGAGTATCCCTCACTGCAGGCGCATTGCAGGGCAGGCACATAGAGAGATTATCTTTCACTGCAGGGCAGGGACACAGAGAAAGTATCCTTCACTGCATGGCAGGCACATAGACAGAATATCCTTGACTCCAGGGCAGACACATGGACAGAGTATCCCCCAATGCAAGGCAGACACATGGAGAGAGTATCCCTCACTGCATGGAAGTTACAGGAAGAGAGTATCCCTCACTGCAGAATAGTCACAAGGAGAGAGTATCTCTTACTGCTTAGAAGTCACAGGGAAAGAGTATTCTTCACTGCAGGGGAGTCACATTGACATGCTGGAACTGACACTTAACTACCTTAACTGGGCTGTTACAAATACACTGCAGCGACTGATGCAGTGCCATCACACTGAGTCAGGGACTACACTAAACCAAACACTGCCTCGTCCCAACCGCCACACTACCAGCCCCGTCCTGTCATAATGACCAGTGACCCACCCTACTGCACATGTTCTTCTGCTGCCAAATTACATTTAAATTTCACAAAATGAAAATGTTCGAAGGTTGGCAGGCAGTGGAGTGACATGACAGCTTCCTACACACTCACTCTTGGCACTTCCTTGCGGTCAGGAGGGGAGGAATGAGGATCAGCGGTATGTGTTAGAGTTGGGGGATGTAAGCTCCAGGACAACCTTTTCTACGCCATTCAACAGCACCATGAAATAACCCTAGAAGAGAGCAGAATAATGATTTTGAGCTGCCTGTAGTGCTGTCCTTAAAGTTTGCACCAACTCTGATGCCTCTGCAATGTGTTTTTGTGGATGAAATGAGATAGCCCTGCTCTGCAGTGGGTCGAGAGCCCCTAACAGGGGGGCAGGGGGACCCCCCTCAATCAGGAGACTTAATGCTCCTCCCCCGACTACCTGCAACATAGAGAAAACTGTGCTGTTGCCAGAGGTAAGAGCTCAGATCCACTAGCCCATACAGTCATGCCCTCGCTGCTCCTGTTCCCCTCCCCGCTGCTAGGAACACCCGGCACGTTCCAAACAAGTGACCTCACGGTTGCCAGGGTGATGGGGATTCCTGGCACACGGAGGGCCGCGATTGGTCGATGCGGGACGAAAAACTCTTAATTGGGTCAGAGCAGTCAAAGGTCTCCGGGGAGAAAAGCATGGAAGAGCACGTACACGCATCTCTGTGTGTCAGGGATCGAGAGAGAAGCTGGAAAGCAGAAAGGGAAATCTAGATCACGACACCCCAGGTACACAGCAAAAGAGAAGAGGAAGTTTAAAGGGGGGGGGGTCCACAAGGCCAGATGCTGGGTGTTCAGTTCATCACTCACTTGCTTTCAGCAACATGATGCATCATGATGCAATCATGCATTACTCAACCATCTGCTAGCACCACTCTTATGCAAGTATCTGTCTGCAGCTTGTTGCGTTACACCCATGAGTATGAATTTTAGCGTGAAATGATCTCGGCTTTCAAGCCTTACTGAGACAACATTGATATGGAAGTGTGTGTACAAGCACTCGCCAGTCCCCAGACTGCGGGATGCGTCGTGTTCCAGAATGATCCCCCACGAGCGCTTGTCTCTGGTTTCCACAGTGCCAGTCCTCCACCTGGCCGGAAATTTTGCCTAGAGGGTAAAGACCCTCCCTCTGGTCTGGTATGCCAGGGCACAGCAGGACAGAACCTGCTCCACTCTTACACACTAAAGCAGATAACAAAGAGGAATGAATGGGGAGCCATTCTCCCATAATCTATATATGTTTGCAGATACACACATGTACAGAGTTTTGTGTCAAGGGCACTTTCCTGTCCTTCTGCACCTTTTCTTCTGCATTTCCAGCAAATTACTTTCAAACAGAAACTAAAGCTGAACGACTGAACTGAGAAGTGCCCCCTCTAGTGGTCAAACTGGGAATAGTCCCACACTCAGAGGCTGATTACACTGTTTTAATCTTGCAAAGTTTGGCACGCCACAGACATGCACATGGAGATTCTCATTCACACAGTGCCACACAGCACGGTCAGATAGGTCAAAAGGCAGACCATTGTTCACAGGTCCAGTTAACAGCAGTGTGAAGTCTGAATAAGATTTTGAGCATTAAGTAAGCTTTTCACTCACACACACGAATGCACATGCACACACACACACACACACACTCTCTGTATTCATATCTTTGTGGGGACCATCCATTCATTTCTATGGGGAAAACTCTAATCCCATCATGAGGCCCTACCCAGCCCTAACCTTAACCATAAGTAATCTAACAAAATAAAAGTCTTTTGGCATTTTTAGTTTTTTGATTGCAGTCGCAGATTTTCATACAATTAAGTTTTCCCTTCTGGGGACCGAAAAATGGTCCCTACAACAGCAAAATAACAGTTTTTATCACATTGTGGGGATATTAGGTTCCCATAATGTAATATATACATGATATACACACTCACACACACACTCGTGTAAATCAGGGGAGAGAAGATATGGCGTGTTGTGCACTCCTGGGGGTATTGATATTTCCACACAGTGTGTCGGGCTGGACCGGAGTTACTTCCATTGCACCTTACATACACACTCTCAGAAAGCTTGGCCACACCTCTGACATGGCCAATCACAGAATTGGGGGGTGGAGCTTCAAAAAGACATGTGGAGTGCCCCGCCCGTGAGGTACAAACAGCTGCGCCCCCCCCCCCCCCCCCCCCAAAAACATGCGACTCATTGGCAAATGCGCACACACCCACATTACAGAAGTCATATGCTAGCCTAGACCCTGCGGACTAAGGACCACATAACACAACGGGGAAGTCATCCTCCATGAAAGCATCACATGAGCATGCAGCCAACCTGAAGTTCTCCGGGTGCTGAGTGAGGGCGACGGTCAGCGTCTCCATGGCAGGTTGGTACTGCTTCTGCGCACTTAAGACCAGAACTAGAAGATGCAGGCAGCTGAGGTTATCTGGCCACAGCGACAGCGCCACCTCCAGGGGGACCATGGCCGCCGTGACCTGCAGAGGATGGAGACGTGTGGCACACAGTGACCGTGCGACTCCCACATAACTTACAGGAATAACAGCAGCTACAGCATGGAAGGTCTGAAGAGGGAATTGGACCCTTATGGCTGTGACACAGATTGCTTTATGAAGACTATCTGTTTCGTGGCACTAGCAGGACCTGACCTGCCAAAGCTGTGAAATTGTCTCAGAAAGTGACCGTTCTTTGATGTTGGGAAGATGTGGAGGCCGCAAAGGGACGATGACTGTGAACTTTAACTTCAGACCATGTGGGAATTCCGGAATGGAATGCTAACGGGGACCTGGCTAGTTAGCAGCATCCCGTGTCCCCATAAACAGCCACAGGTTCAGAATATTTATAGCCTGTCGGAGCGCGATGGAGCGCATGTGTTTGTGGGTGTGTCTGCTTTACTGGGCTGGACAGATGAGCTGGGAGATCGGCCTCTGCGGACACACATGCTGCGTGTCAGAGACGGGAGGTGACAATGAGGCGCTAAGCCCCGGCCTGGCTCCTGCGATCGCCATCACTCCCCCCCATCACCCCCCCGCCCACCCACGTCCTCCCAGCCGCCTGGCTCTTCTCTCTGCCCAGTTCCCTCTCTCCAGCCAAATGGGTTTACCGGCAGCCCCCGCATGCCAGCCGGGGAGACACAGGCACCTTCCCCCCCCCCCCGCCCTGCCTCTCTCAGCCCCCATCTGCTCCCTCATTCTAATGCACACACATACACACACACATACACACACACATACACACACACACACATACACGCACACATACACGCACACATACACGCACACATACACACACACACACACATACACACACATACACACACACACACACATACACATACACACACACGCACGCACGCACACATACACACATACACACACATACACACACACGCACACACACATACACACACACGCATACACACACGCACGCACACACACACACATACACACACATACACACACGCACAGCCCTTTTGTCCTGAAGTGGTTTCCCAGAATGCCCTATTTTTCACCCAGTGGGGCATCCACATGCTCTTTGGAGAGAGATAGTGATACTGTACCATTGCATCTTTGGTTAGGTGACCCCCCCAGCCCGAAACCCCCCCCCCCCACCACCACTCCCCATCCAGCCCACGCCGTCCGGGTCGCCTACAGGCCACACACGGCAGACAGACGGGGACTCTGTGGGAACGCCGAGCAGGCCGGGGCAGTGCTGAGCTGACCTGCCGGACGAGCGCGAGCTGCAAGGCAAGGTAGAGGGCGATCTGGGGGTCGTCCGGATCCAGCAAATGGGCCCTGCAGTGGGGAGGGGGGGGGGAATGAGCTCTCTAATCAGTCAGACAATTGCACACAGCGCCCCCTTCGGCCCACCACAATCATACAGGCTTAAATTACATGACATCACAAAACAAAACAAGCCAGATAGAATGCCTGGGGTTGGGGTCAAAGGTCAAAGCACACAAGCTCTATATAAGGTTACTGGGAGTTGCCAGACCGAACATAATCCAAACATTCTGCTGCTCCAGGCCAAAGCAGCTCCCTCTGTCACAGCTGGCAGGGCCAGCACTCACCCCCCCACCCCCCCCCCCCCAAAACAAACAGGCACACACACCTTTGCAGAGACTCCAGCGCCCGTCTGTTGAAGTCATCCTGTGTGACCTTCAGAGTAGCTGCAGAGAGACAAACAAGCACAGCGGACTCACTCACCGTTTGCGGAGATAATTAATTTCCCTAGCCTCTTCTCTGCGTTTTTTTTTCCTATCAAACTTTCATTAGCTGCAAACAGATCTTGTGGCGGGCAATTCGAGCGCTCCCCCTCCCCCGAAAGGCAGCCGGAAAACGTGCCCCCCATGATAACACAGCTGCAGATCGCAATGCAGTTTCGGTCTGGAGCACGGCAGGCCAGCCAAGCATCCCATCTGCCCAGCAGGGGAAGGAACCAACAGCCTGACATCACATCAGCCCCACCCAGGACAAAGAGGTATCGGTGACACAGTTTGAAAGTCCATCCATCCATCCATCCATCCTTCCATTTTCTGAGACTGCTTGTCCTATTCAGGGTCACTGATTGTCCAGAGCCTATCATGGAGGCTGCGGGCGCAAGACAGGGAACACCCCATCGCAGGGCACGTAATTTGAAAGAGTTCGAAGAATTTTGCTTGAAGTACGTCTTGAAGATTAGAAGCTCAAGGTACGAGTGCATTTGCATTCACAGGGACACATGAACATCTTGTGAGCGAGAGTGTGTGACTGACACCATGTGACCACTAGGGGGCGCCAGTCTGCGGGGGGGGGGGGTGTGGCTTCCAAGTGAGATGGGCCCTACAGCAGTAACAAACAGCAGGCCAGTACAGAGATGATGACCAGGACATTGAGAAGCCATTTGGTGCCCAGATAACATAATTACCCATAATACACTGTCAAGTGCTAGAGGAACCAGATCTCGACAGGCTCGCCATAGTTTTTTTTCTGGGTTGCAGGTCGCCATCGCCCCAGGTGCAAATTCCTCCGAGCTGTTGCTCAGAAAGGTGCAGCACGTCCCCAAGACCCCAGGCCGGGACGCGGGAAACGCAGGATCAGCGTTCTCGGAACGCCGTCCCGCAGAGAGATGGCGTGGCCTCGATTTCGGCGCTCTGATCTGGGACACCGCCAAGCGCGGGAACACAGAGCTTCTCGGAGCCACGTTTCTGGGAATCGGCAGAGGGCAGGTTCTCTGCAGTGTCTCCAGGATAAACCTCAAAGTGTCTTTCTGAAGTACGCTCATTAAACTGGCAAGCGTGCCGCAGTCAGGGCCTTGCTGGAACAGAAAAGCTGGATGTCCTCTGTCTTATTAGACGAGCACAAAGGGACTTTCCTTTATTTCTCAGAACCCCCCATTTAACATTGTCAACTCCTCTCCTTCTTTTTCTGACACCTTGGTCCCAAGCTAAAAGCTTATTGGTCTCCAAAGTACCCCTTCCCCTGTCACTCACCAATTCAAAACATATCATTGGCTAATAATAAGGTTGCCGCCTCCACATAAATTTTGGCCCCTGACCTTAATAAAAATCCTGGAATCACTCCTTCCCTCATCAGTTTGGATGCCCTTATACATTGATCTACCCCAAATGCACAGACACTTATCTCTGTTTCTGTGAGAAATTTCCATTGATAGTGAGCTTACACATGGAATTAATGTCAAGAAGGTTTTGGCACCCCTCGGCCACCCAAACACCCCCACGGGCCGCGCCCCCCGCACCCCCATCACCTTCTGTAGCCCACAGGCTGTAGCAGAGCCCGATGGCCAGGTGCGCCCGAGGCAGGAAGTCCCCGGCTTCATCTCCCATGGCGACAACACTCTGTGCCAAGGCCTCACCCTGTTCCAGCTGACAGACAAACACAGATGATTCACTGGGGGGGGGGGGGGGTTAGGGACATAAGGATGCCTTCAGCACGTCACCTTGATGAGATCTGGGCATGGCCGCTCCCAGTAAGCGCCCACCTGCAAGGCGGCCGTCGGATTAGCAGTCCGCCTTTTAAACCAGGCCAGGCAAGCAGCGAGAGGACAGGATATTTCTGTGCCCTCCTGGCATCAGTACCACCTTCTCAGAGGTACAGGTCTCCACCAGTAAATCAGAGGCGGGTGAGGTATGTCATAAGCCATGACCTCGAGAGACATTGCAGGTGGGGACGAAGGATTAATGCAGCATGTGTCATCTTATAACTGGGAACTTCCTGTAACTGCTAGCATCACCATCCATGACCAGGACAGCTGCTAGTGATGTCACTTCCTCCGTCCATGTATCCGCTTTGGCACTGCCAGCTTGCACTTCTCTGCATGTTCTGTTTGCTCCCCCCACACCTCGACTCACCCAGCGCAGCTGGTTGATGCATATCTTGGCCGCCAGGAGGGGCAGTGTGGGGTCATCGGGTTGCATCTGGGTGCATTCCTTCAACACAGAGACGGCACTGGCAGCCTGCGGGACACAGGATGGGTAGAAGGTGTGTTCAGAAAGTGGGAGCTGTAAGTCAGGGTACGAGGCTGACTGGGAAAGACAAACGAAAGGCAAAAAAGAAAAAGAGGTGTGGTCAAAAACACCACAAAAACAAGCAGGTTGGATCACAGAGCAGGGAAACGAGAGGGCGGGGTTTCAGACAGGAAAGGGGCGGGGTTATGAAGCTGGGGGGTGGAGTCATAAATCCATATGGATGGTCTGCTAAGCAGAGACACTGGAGGGTGGGGTCAGAGGAATTCAAATGAGGGTGACTCACAAAGGAGCAGAGCATGAGATCCACACACCCCGGTGAAGGGACGAGCATTAATAATTCAGGGACACCCGCAGAGTGCTTCAGTGCAGCGGGCGACGCGTGACGACTCAGGAAAGTGCTCTGTCACGGCAGTGGGTCGGACGCAGCGTGCCGCATGCCGCGCGTGGGGGGGGGGGGCTTTTATGTGCGCCTCTTCCTTCATCACACCAGTGCTAATTATATTGAGCAGAACTGGATCCCAGTGCTTCCTACGCTAGTGTCCTGTTTTTCTCAGAGAGGACAGGGCCGTGAACCCCCCCACCACAATCAAAGAAGGTGGGGCAAAGTTCACAGCTTGTTAATGCAAGGGGGTGTGTGTATGGGTGAAGGACCAGACCAGTGGGGGGGCACATGGTTTGAGATTTTCGTCCAATTGAGACACAGCAGCCATTTCTGTCAGCTTATAAAATCTTAATATCTTGCCCCTGCAGGACATCGCCACTCACTGGGCGACATTGTGCCACATCACCAGCGCCGTTAAATGGCTCTTCAGTTCAGACTGACACGTTCAGGTCTTGTTCTGTAAGCGTTGTATGTGTTGGTACGACCCTGGTGGATATCTGACCTCCCAGACAGCAAGTAAACTTTACAACAACATGGCCGACAAGTGAAATTGCACTCAATGACCCCAATCAGCTCCCTGAAAACAGACAGACTGGGTTTGTAAGTGAACGGTACCCAGGAGGAAATCTATTACCAGAGTGTTCCCCCCAAACTGAGGTGATGTTACCCACCCTAAACAACTCCCAGCATCAAGGGACTCCCAATTATTGGGCAAGCCCATCCATCAGCACTGAAGGTGAGCTGAGTCTCTGTAAAGATGCACCTTTGCAGAGCAGCTCGCACACCGGGAGAGGGAATGTAAAATGTAAAACATCCACACAGACTCCTCCCCTGCCTGCACCTGCACTGCGGCCGTAAGCCCCAAGCACGCCAACCTGCTGGCTTGCTCTTATTGAGGAAGTGGCGGACCGTATGCACATGGCGGGACCTCACCTTGCCGCTAGCCATGAAAGAGAGGCCCAGCTGGTAGCAGAGGTGGAACTCGTTAAAGGAGAATTTCATGGCTCCCTCCAGACGCTGCAGGACGCACAGTGGGCAGACGGGTCATTTCCGTGCGATGGCGGCGTATCTGCAAAGCATCTACCGTCCCTGTAAATTGGCACGAGACACTGGCAGACCAAGCGGAACTCAAGCACCTCCCACACGCACGTGAGCACAGGGTGAGTCCCAGGTTAGGGGTTAACGCATAAAGTTATTAGTCAACACCAAACAGGAACACACTCTGAATGTCCTCAACTCCTGGGTGAATGGAATGGTGTTAGTGTGTGGGGGAGGGGTAATTAAAGGGGGAGGGAAGACAGCGAGTGAGTGACAGACAGACAGAGTTAATTTAAAGCCCCCTGCCGCTGATCAGGGCTGTCTGGGTCACCTGGATCTGTACGCGAAGTGAAACAGCAGCAATCCTGGAGCAGCTCGGCCAACCTGAGGGTGGGGGGGCGGGGGGGGGGGGCAGAAAGGTGAGCCAATAGACAGCCATGGAGGAGCCCAACGCGGCACACAGGCGGAGGGGAGCGAGGGGGGGCGAGCAAAAGGAGCATTCATATTAACAGCTGCGATCAGCCTTTGGGCTGCAGTCCATCACTGTGCTGCAGTATCAGCAAGGGTTAGAGAGCTGTGGCCGTCGCGGCAAAGTGTCGTTACATCAGAAAGTGCGCTCAGCCTTCACCAGCAGGGGGAGACGAAGGAGCTGCATCAGGAGAAACCTGCTTCACTTTTCCCCCATTTGTGGATCCAGGCAGATTGAGGCCGGTTTTCTTTTTGCCCTCCGCATACCACGGCCCCATTCTGATTAACTCTTTCTTTTTTTTCTCCTCATTTTCCATTTGCAGGGGCCCACCTGAGAGAGCAAGGCAAACTGCCCCCTCCTGGCCAAGCCGATGGTCAGCATGTCATAGAGGGAGGTGGCATCTTGCAGGCTGGCCTCCTGGGCCCCCTTCTGATCGGTCGTAAGGCTGATGACGGCATCTCCACTGGCCTACAGGGGTCAGTCAAGACCTAGTTCACTACAAAGCTCTCACTGACCAACAGAGGACTACAACGGACAGATAAACGACAAATAATTGTCAAATAAACAGAGCTCTTGTCTTTTAAGAAGACGACTGAAAAGCGGCTGCAATATTGTCAGAATCCTGCTTTTCCTTTAGAAAGTTACATGCAGGAACATGATAATTGTTCTTTATAATACAGGACAATCTGTAAAGACTTTTAAGGTGCTTGAAAAACAACACAACCAGTTTCAGTAAAAAATACAGGCATCCAGAACATCAAACGGCAAGAGAGTGGCGAGAGGTGAAGAGGGTGAGATGTAAAGAGGGGAGAAATGGATACAGAGAGAAGGAGAGAATAAGATGAAAAAGCATCTCATGCGTAACTGGAAAAGGGACAGAAAAGGGACGGACAGCGAGAGACAGACTGAGCGTCTCACCATGGACTCTGTGGTCAGCAGCAGCAACACAGCTTCCTCCACCACGTCCCGGGGGCAGAAGACACTGCTTGGGGGAGACAGGAAGTGAGGTAATGCGCAGGTCACTGCGGCATCGCGAGAGGCTCGTGTTTCGCCAGTGGCCCCTGTAACACGACCTCAGCGGCTCGTCACACAGGAACACACACATAAAGCAGCACTATCGTCTCAGGTATCAACACCTGACGCACTGCCGCTTCCTGTTTCAGCCCTTACCCCCCCAGCCATAAATCTCCCCTCCTGCCCCACCCTCACTGCCAAAATTAGAATAAGACAATGAATCCAGTTGCAGATTAGGTTCCCCATAGAAGCAGCATGGAGAGTCACACACGCCACAGTGTCACCGTCCTACAGCCCCGTTTTCCACGGCCCTCATTACCCTGATAGTCTTACCCGTCCTCCTGGCTGGACACCTCACTAACCGGGGGCAGCACCAGGCTTAAAGAAGTCACCAAGATGGTGCTTGCTGTGAAGAGGTGGTAGCAGGAGAGGGTGGCCAGTCGGACTTAGCTGGGTCCCCCAAGCCCTAGGGCCCTCATCAGGGACACCGATGGGGGCTTTGACCAGATGCAGTGCTGGGCTGTGGAGAGTCAGTGGCCCACAGCAGCGAACCTGCGTCTCCACTGGTCACTGACCGCATACCCCAGTGAGTAAGTCACCTTGAGTGTGAACAGGCGAGCCAGCATCATTTTGGAAAGTTTGTCATCATCAGAGCATGTGAGTGGAGTGGAGCGGTGAGAATTTCCGCTCCTCGCTCACGAGGCTGTTGGCTCCGCCCGCTCCTCCGCTCTAATTCGCACTAAGCCGCTCCGCTCAACACCGCTCCTCGCTCCACTAAAATGTCCTCCCGCTCCAGTCAAATCGCTCCACGCTCGCTCCAATTTAAAAGAGGGACAAATAATCTGCATGGCTAACAAATTTCATGTTAAACCGAAACCTTATATCATAAAGAAATATGGGCAACGGCAATATTGTTACTCAGAACAGAAAATATTGATTTTTAAACAACATATGGGCAACAACGGACAGGTTTGGCAATGGCATTCCACACAAAAATAGGCTTAAAAATAAAGGAATCAGTGGGCTTAATAGCTTAAAGAATATACAGGCTAAGCATCCACATTTTAAATTCCTAATTTTTTTTCTGTTGATGCTGCTGCGTCTCTATAAAATAAAATTTCACTGACAGCGTTACGTGAAATTTAAAAAATCCTATTAGACCTACTTTGAATGACAAAACAAATGTATTTCATTACCAATATTTACTTTATAGGCTTTTATATTTTAATTTACTTTATAGACTTGATATGCTACAACCATATAAAACTTGCTCACGTTTTGCTCTGGCTTCCGCTTGTTCGCATAGCACACTCTCATGTTTCTGAGAAAAGTGATTCCAAAGTGAATCTTTACTCACTGAAAGAGTTTCACCACATTGTTGATCTTGCTCTACATTCTTGTCATCTATACGTTTGATAAGAATAGTACACTTGTATGATTTATCAGTTTCCTTTGTGAAATACTTTGCGAATTCCATCTCAGCCAATCTGTGTAACAGTCTTGATAATTGTACAGATGAATTCTGGGTAGATCTGCGCACGCCTCAAAATCGTAGTGTGAGCGGTATCGGAGCAAAATTGGAGTGAAACAGAGCGACCGCTCCAGCCTTAATTAGAAAACCGCTCCGCGCTCTGACCAAATTCCGCCCGCTCCACTCCTCGCTCACGCTCCGCTCCACTCCGCTCACATGCTCTGGTCGTCACGTGATCACTTGCTAAAACACCTCAGAATGCAAAACAGTCACGTCCAACTTTGCCGGTTTGGATGTAATGAGTTTGGGTTCATATTTATCCAGTGAAGAGAACGAGAGGAATGGACACCTCAGTTTTGGGCCTGATCGGCAGAAGATGGCCAGGCAAAGTCATAAAAAAATAAATATATTATAGACATAGCTGGCTCTAGCTCTAGGGAGAATAAGTAATTGTCTCAGGCCCCAGAAAAGGTGGATCCAGCTCTGTCTCCAACATTGGTCAAAAAATAGGATGGTTCTACAGGACTGCACCCTGATCTCTGAGCCAGGCTGTAACAAGACCAATTGGAAGGAACCTCCCCTCCTCTCTGACACAGGTCAGGATTGGACCACTCTGAAAGACCCCGCCCTCCTCTCTGATTCCGGTCAGGATTGGACCACTCTGTCAGAGAGGTTGGGCCTCTCAGAATTCTGCAAATTTTCTGCAACTCTTTGGTGACTGCCAACAGGGGTGGAGCCACAGAGGCACTGGCCCCAGCTGAAAGCTGATTTGCCCCTGGAGTGCCCCCTCTCCCGTCACTCACAAATTCAAAACATATCATTGGCTAATGATAAGATTGCCCCCTAAATTATGGTCTGTCTTATACCCCTCACCTTAAAAAACCCTAGAGTAGCCATGGAGTCATAATCTGGTGACAGATTAAACATCAAGACGGGAACATGAACGAAAAAGAGGAAGACTGGAGGAAAGAATATGGAGAAGGGGAATGGTTAAGAGAGAAGAGAGAGGTGGCAGACAGCGACGGGATGCTCAGGCTAACCCGTCCTTGCTGAAATACTCAGGTAGTCTGGAGGTGGGGAGGAGGGCTTCTTTGGAGGAGATGGGCCCCTCTCTTTGCAGCCAGTCCTCTGGTGGGGGTGACAGGGGGTCCCAGTAGGCATCCTCACTGATGGAACTGAGAAGAACCTCAGCCAGTCTTCTGGCGGCTGCCTATGGAACAAGCAAAGGTGTGGCGGCTTCAGAACACAGCTGGACGGGAGAGGCTAGTGAACATCCCATAGAGTGGTGTTTCCCAATCCGGTCCTCGGGGACTCACAGCCAGTCCACGTTTTTGCTCCCTCCCGAATTCCCTGCCAGACTCCACATTCTTATTCCCTAGGAGCTGGGAGGGAGCAAAAATGTGGACTGGCTGTGGGTCCCCGAGGACTGGATTGGGAAACACTGCAATAGAGCACTGCATACATAGCACTGTTAACAGCAGAGACACTGTGTAAATGGGTTTCTGTGCTGGCTGGGGGCACTATGGACCCCTGTCTGATACACTCTGGTCCCTCTGCCCCCTAGGATGGCCAGTTATCTGTAAAAAACACCAACATGCTCTTCACTCTGACTTCAGCTGGAGCTTCACCAGTAGGGTAAAGGTGTTTTTTTGGTTTCTCCACCAGAGCGTGTATTAACCCATTACTGGCTGACTGACTTTCTCTGTTTTTCCGTCTATTTAAAGCCAGTCAGCAGGCTCTGTGAGCATTACAGAGCGTCCTCTTGGTTAAGGGGAGCCACGGGCGTCTTTCCTCATCCCTGAGCAGCTGACTGCAAGCAGATTTTGTAGCCATGACTGAGAGTGTGGAGAGGCCAGCGGCGCTGACGAGCTGCTGGGAACGGCGGGGCGGCGGGTCGGCGGGTCGGCTCCGGCTTGTGCTCGACGCCATGAGAGACCTGCTGCTCAGCTTCATCCAGGGGAGGCAGCAGATGGAGGACGGCCTGGGCGTGTGTGTGTGAGCGTGTGTGTGTGTGTGTGATTTGTAATTATTACATTGTGGGGACCAGATTTAACCTCAATTTTATAAAAATCCATGACTGCAATTAAAAAAACTATCTTGTATTTTGTTTGGTTACTTATGGTTAAGGTTAGGGCTGGGTAGGGTTAGGGTCGTCATAGTTGGGATTAGGGCCCGTACAAATGAATGGAGAGTCCCCACAAAGAATACATGGACTATGTGTGTGTGTGTGTGTGTCAGTCTGTGTGTCTGAGTGAGTGTGTGTGTGTGTCTGTGTGTGTGTGTGTGTGTCAGTCTGTGTGTCTGAGTGTGTGTGTGTCTGTGTGAGTGTGTGTGTGTGTCTGTGTGTGTGTGTGTGTCAGTCTGTGTGTTTGTGTGTGTGTGTGTGTGTGTGTCTGTGTGAGTATGTGTGTGTGTCTGTGTGTGTGTGTGTGTGTGTGTCTGTGTGAGTGTGTGTGTGTGTCTGTGTGTGTGTGTGTGTCAGTCTGTGTGTTTGAGTGTGTGTCTGTGTGAGTATGTGTGTGTGTGTGTGTGTGTGTGTGTGTACGAGGTTCTCTGATGTACCTGTAAAACAGCTAAAAAGTCCCCACAAGCACTGAGCATGACGTGTGTGTGCTGCTTCTGCCAGCTCCCCTGGTGCAGCCCTGCTCTTCCCAAACGACCTCTGTGCCACATCTTCAACCCCATGACAGACCACCCCCCCCCCACCCCTCCAGAGCAGGAGTGACCCCTCCCCTCCACCCTGCCCCCGCCCAGAGAGAGAGGCAGCAATAATCAATGAGAGGCCCTTGCATAAGGATGAGTGGCTCCCACCAAGGCAGCGTTGCTAGGCAACCTCATCCCAGCAGGAGCTGCATTGCGACATGGAGTTGGGGAAACTTATCCTCAAATTCCCAGTTAAGACAAACAACTATTTGTGTGTTTATGTGTCCCGTGGGAAGGCTTATCATGTCTGTGTATTACACATCCTGTCTGTGCTAACCTATCTGTGACATCTTTGATGACATCACACAACTGTTCTCTGTGAGGCATAGAGATGGATGCGTGTGTATGTGTCCTGTTCCTCATTTGGCACCTGTGTCTGAGCGTGTGTGTCTATGCGTGTCGTGTTCCTGCTGCAGTAAAGCTTTCGACACTTCGCAGTTGTTGTCCTTCCCTCTTCCTAGCCCCTGGTGGACGCGTGCATGCTGGTAGTGAGCAGGACTGCATGGCACGAGGGGGCCACGCCAGATCTGCTGAGTCAAGACAGGAGGGCTGCAGAACAGACAGTTTCCCCAAACTGCAGCAATGCAGAGTCCCACATAACACACACACGCACACACACACACACACACACGCACACAGTCCTGGGGAAATCCTCCACAGGTAATTCCCAGATAGGAAGTTAAAGCGTTCCGCAAATCACTATTCCTGGCCACTTCCCTTTCCTGAGCCGTGAGCTCCCAATGTCAGCATACTCTACTTCCAGTGCTGCTCTCAGTTAGGGGAGGGTCGGGGTGGAGAGAGGCACCCTCACCTTTCTGAAGCTCTGGGAGCCCCTGGAATCGATCGTCCTCAGCACCCTGCGTAGCTGCTGGGTCCCTTTGGCCAGGTGACTGAGGGACACGGGGTGGACAGAGAAGCGTGGCTCAGACATACAGGGCAGACAGGGAGGGCAAGAGTGACACAGGACACAAGGGACACCTCGGGGACTAGAAGGCGGACAAGAAGCCAAAAGCATGATGTCATCATGGGTTCGTAAAGATTACAACTTTCCAAAGGATAGGAAATACTTTAAAAACAGGCTATCGTATGTCCGACTCAAAGTAGTTTAGCATCTGTCTATCTAGGCCTAGCTGGCTTGGCGGGACCACCCTCTGAGAGAGGCCGTCCACCAGCTGCAAGCACACTGCAGCAGTTACGGTGACATTGGCCAGTGAGAGGCAGGCTCTGCTTGACTGTTAGACTTTAGTGACACCTGCTGGCTAAACAGAGAAACATATCACACACGTGAAATGAAAGGCAGTTTTTCTGAAAATGTCAGCTTCAAAATAAGACGCAATTAACATAAAACATAAGGTAAGATAAGATAAGATAAGATCTTATAGGATAACACAGAAAAAAAAACAAAGAGATTCAAGGAAAACAGTACAAAACTCACTATAAAATACACGAGCACAAAACAAAAAAAAAATTATTCAAATGAGTACTGTCACACAGAATCTACTTACTGTTTTCACTCACAGAAAACCTCACAAGATCCTTCTATAAATGTAAAAGATCTAGGATTCACGCTCACCCTTTATGCAACAGTGACAGGTAGGCACTCTGTAGCGCCGCCTGCTGGAAGAAGCTCAGATCAAACTCCAGGTAGCCTGAGGAAATGTGGTACTTTGTGCCCTTGCTAGGCTGGCCAACTGCCATCAGCTGCAAAAAAAACCAAAACAAAACAAAACAAAACAAACGCAGGCTTTACTAACGCATCAGCCAATCATGTAGCAGAGTCACTAACACAAGCTGCCTGCGAGAGCAGGGTTATAAAAATGCTGGCCAATCAAACCATAAGAGTGTGAAGAGGTTAACCAATCACATAGAGCATTTGGACAACACAGACGCAGTACAAACCACCTTCACTCACGCAGCGTTTGCTTTCGCATTACATTCTCCTTACCAGCAGCCCCAACCTCATCCTACAAACCTTGTCCAGCTCCTGCAGATACAGCAGTGCAGCGTCACAGGCCCGCAGATAGCAGGACAGACATTCATCCTCTCGTTCAGACAGGCGCAGCCGGGAGGCCGACGACACAGCCTGGCGGTCAAGGGAGAGGCCTGGCACAAAGGTACAGACAAGCCACGGTGCACTCAGCTTCCAGCAGGGGGCGCAGCAGGTGTACGAGTCACATAAGCCCAAGCAGCAACCTTGACCGCTCAATCCCAGCTTCCACATGCAAAACCAGAATATGGGTTTGTCACTAGGTAACTAATCGAGTGAATGTGCAGCCATAGATGGAGCTCTGGGCTGTAAGCCCATACACCGTACCCATGAATGGCTCTCAGAAGTACAAAAACACCTCCTGTCTTGTCGAAGGCGTCAGATGACGGCGTCTGCTGAGGAAATTTACAGTAATGACCAGCAGGAGACAAAGTCAGACCTCTCCTTTTGTTAATCTGTCTGCTGTTGTTTGAGGACAGACACCCAACACCCAACAGCCGAACAGAGACTAAGACCTGGTCAGGGAATTCGTCCTGTTCACCTGCAGTCGTTTCCATTCCAGCACGGCTGTGCCCAAGAGCAGGGAACACAAACCCGGCCCCTTAACACAACTGCATGTAGCGTTTTAACAAACTGTAAGCGGTGATAAATCTACCCCAGGAGTTATGGGCACTCTATCTTCTCATCAGCCTGTCAGCGGCTTGGGCTCCCAGTTAGTGTGCTGTACTGGCAGATGACCAGAACAGAACTTATCAGGCATACAGATAAATCTACTGGGACCTCATGCACGGCGGCAGGGCTATAGACAAGCAGGCGGCGAGTGTAATGTAATAAGCTCACGGCTCTTCATTAGGGAGACCTCCTACAACACAGCAGCTCCTGACCTCCGGCTATTAAGAGCTGCACGTGCTCTGCAAACTTCATCTGAGACATGTCAGCCAGGAAGAAGACTGCACGCATTCTAAACATAGTTACCTGGCATCTAAGGAGTTCTGTTGCCAGATTCATCAAGAGGACAAACGTAAATATACACATTGTCACAGGAACTGAAGGAAAATCTACGAGTATCAGTTTGTGGGTTCGATTGTGACAGAGTTTGCACACAGTCCCAGTTTTACTTCGGGGACTCCAGGTAACACCCACAGGCGAAAGATGTGCGTTTAGGTAAACTGGTGTCTCCAAATTGCCCTTGTTGTCAGTGACTGGTGTCCTGTGCATCCTGGGGCAAGATCTAGGTTCATGGCGATTCAGCTTTAGATATGTGCAGAGGTGGACATTTCAGGTCCAGAAAGTAAAAATCCAAACCAGGATTTCATGTCAACCAACCAGTTGAGTACTCTGTGACTGTGACTCTTTATGCTCAACTGGTTGGTTGAAATGAAATCCTGGTTTGGATTTTTACTTTCTGGACCTGAAATGTCCACCTCTGGATATGTGGTTCTGGAGGATTTGCAGATGGATAGATTTAAATTCAGCTACAGCCACCACATAAGGCAGTGTGACACTGAAAGACAGATTCCAGGACCTTCGAGTAATTGAGAAATAAATGAAGCACTGTTCACCGACTGAATGTTCTGGGTGAAACGGTGAACAGAACCACATGACACAAGGATTGCATTGGGGGATGGAAGGAATGAAAAGATAGCCTTAGTTTGGAAACTACCAGAAATTTGTTTAATAAGTAAAGATAAAACTAATCCTTGAAAGTTAAAGTGTGAACCGTAAAATGGTACATTCAGTCTAATATCTCTGAAGGACACACCTTTCTGGCACGGCCTTTTAATCTGCTAGTATAAACGTGCGACATCAGTAGCACTTCACATAACAGGCACCGAGTCGGCTGCCGTCCTTCGCGTCTCCTTCTACCTGGAATCTTCAGCTAAGAGCCATTGGCCTTATCTTCCAACCAGGCCCTTCTGAGCCACCCTCTATGCTCGCCTAGTGCACTTGTGCATCCCTACACCTCTCAGTCCCTCACCGGACTATCCCAGCGGAAACCCACAGTGCAATTCAAATGAATGCAAATCGCAGCAGCCGACGTGGCTTCCATGGACTCGTGGCAGGAGACACGAGCCTTTCGAGAGCCACAATGACCGGGGGCTATCCAGTCCCTTCAATCACTGGCTTGTGTGACCATAATGGGAACCATAATAATAGCCTCAATAGACAGACATTCACATGGAAATGCCAGGCAGTGCTATCGTGAGCATGTGCTTCCTACACTTTGAACACGTGACACGTATCAAACCGTAACATTTTAAGGTTTCCCTTAGCATCATGCAGTCAGACAAGAGACACATACGCCTCCCTACAGAAATATCCCCTGGACAAAGTTGCATGGACCAGACTATGAGTAACAAAAGCGCAGCTATATTCAGCAGGACTCCAGACATCCATGTTGCACAATTAGAGTCCTCACTGGCCGCATTAGACAGGGCAGGGGGAAGTAAACTGTGCTGCAGGGTGACACACACGGGATGTGAAACCCTCAACAGTTTTATACCACGATGCCCAAAACGTTTAACAAGCCAGTTCAGATTCTCACGACAACCCTGCAACATTCCCAGCTACTAAACTGGCCAAGCATTTCAATAATTCTAATTAGTGACCATGATTGTGCAAATTAATCACTACCAGAATAGTCATTACTTATTTGATACTACGTGGTATATGGGTGAGTGTGACTTACCAGAGGCCCTCTGTGTTGGCATGCACCTGCTCTATTTCACGCACATAAAACATTTATTTCATTTATTTTATTTTATTTATTTATTTGGGACAATGCACATTAATGAACAAACAGTACAATGAAATAATCAAGTAATGCTTGTAAATGAGCCAGATTGTAGCACAATCGCTAGTTTACATCTGTAGTCCCTAAAACATAAAGACATGACAGTTTTATTTTGCTTATCTCCATGTTTTGACAGGCTTCTCTTCATTGTTCCCCGAGGGATTCATCACAGAGGGGCTGGACCCATTTCCCACCCGTGCTCCCCCCCCCCCATAACAAATTGATTGACTTCTCTGGCATTTGGTACCATGGGCACCTCCTGTTCCAGAGCGGCCTCGGAACAAGATGAGAAAATATTCACAGCCGTACTTTATTTACAGATAACGTGCAGACGCTCTGAGCTGGCCCAGTTTTAGATCCAAGGGCACAGTATTTTTATGCTTATAATAACACGTACAGCGGGGAGACCGACCCCTTGATCTCCCCAGTAAACGAAAGCTTTATATAGAAATAAGAGAACCAAACTCTAACCGTAGTGAATGAACCTAAGGTTTCCCTGGCAACAGCTGCTGAACAACTGTACATAAATGGATTTGCACTTTATTCATTTTAGGGGGACATCTGGAGACTCAAAGTTAAGTCAGGGCACAAGGGCCTTTCCATTTTTTACTCCTCATTTGTAGTGCTTGATTAAACCATATGCTAAAAGTAGTAATTTCAGCACTAAGGTTATGTGCTCAGATTATACAACATTAGTCTGCCCAGTCAAGAAAGATCTATCTGGATGGTACACTGATGTAAATGTGTGACGTGAACATGTCAAATAGTGGAAGAGGAGTGAAGGTCACGGTACCTTTGATGACGAAGACTTCAGCCAGAAGCCGCAGGTGGTAGACGGGCTGCTCATCCTGTGTCAAGTGGTCTATCACTGCCTTGGCGCACATGCCTTGGGCGTCACGGTAACGGCCCTGAGCGTAGTGCACCTTGGCCATCAGGAGTAGGGCCTCATTCAGGTACCTGGGCTAGTGGGCAATCGAGGCAGAAGTGAATAGGTCATGATCTCGACACCACGACCAGAGCCAGGCTGGCCAAAGAAGATGGCATCATGAGTGGGAAATACAAGGGAAGATGTTGAGACATGGACCAAGCCAACAGTTAACTAATGATCAACTGTAAAGGTGGGCTTCTGCAAAGCGACACGCTCCCTAACATTGTGATGGCCAAATGAAGCTTCATGAAACATTTTCTGTGTTTTTGACCCCACTAGATGGTGCTCTTGGTTTGCTTTGGGGCATGCTTTGAGCCTTTTTTTGAATAGAGCACCATCTAGTGGTGCCGGAAAATACAGCAAATGGTTCATTAAGCTTCATTTGACTGTCAATAAACTAACACACTTCAACCGTGGTGTACAGTCGTTTAATTTCAGCCACAGAAGTGGGAAATCCTGACCTCCAGATGACCCCTATTCAGGATTTTGTTGAGGTGAGACTTGGCCGTGGCCAGCTTGGGCAGGCTGTCGTCCATCAGAGGGGTGGAACTGCGTAGGAGGGCCATGTTCTCCAATAGACACTCTTCCAGCAGGGATTCTGCCAGAAGCAGGTCGCCGTAGTCATCTGGGGGGGGGAAAAAAAAATGGGCTGCGGATAGACAGGTGGGGCATGGGTCACAGAGATGGGAGGGAACAGGAAGTGGAACTGGGTCAGGGCGACGGAACACAAGCCAGGTCTGAGGGCGACTGAGAGGACTGGTTACTATCACACAAAAGTGAATGACGACTGAGTTTGCAGTCCGAGACAGGAGCACACTCAACGCCACATTCCTGTTCTTAAGGAGACTCCATTCACACAGACACTGCTCCAGGTAAACACCTTGTCTTCCTTAAGATTAAAGCTGCGATGCAGAGGTGGTTCGCTTTCCTCCCCTCCCGTGACGGTAAACAGTCCTCAGCTCTCTGTAAAGTTGTTTCTCCTCTGTGGTGCCTGCTTATGCGATCAGTGCCTTCCATTTACATTCCTCTTAAGCTTTGTTTACATCGGGGTTTATACGGCTTATGTATTAAATCCCTCATTAAGGAGCTGACAGATGTCGACAGGACGAGTGCATCAATTGTTTGTACCACTTTGTTTACCTTCAATTACAATAACAATGCCCCCTAGTGGAAGCATCAGGACTGTGTGGCTATTTTCCTCTTGGACATCAAAGTGGTTTAGGATTTTAAATGGTGTACGACCAGCCCTGCTTTCCCATCCTCTTTCGCCAAAATATAAACTTGACCTTTGACTAAAACACACAACTCCTCGATACAATAGAAATACTTTCTGCTTTGTAAAGATAAAAAACAACAACTTTTTGACTCTTTTCAGGTTAAGAAAAATATTCTACAGTCAGGTCTATAAATGGAATTTCTAATAACTCTTAGAGGACAATCTATGTAAAAAGCATGCTACTCAAAATATGTGAACAGGGGTGGCCAGTGAATTCTGGAGAAAGAGCCAAAATAGAAAAATAGACAGGAATAAAACACAAGGAAACAAATCCGAGCAAAGGGAACATGGTAACCCAGTTCCAGTGAAGCCTTCATGGACGATATCGCATTCCTGCCTTGTCTATGCAAGAGACACATGGCACTCTTACCCCACCGCAGGGGAATGAACTTGGAGACAAACTCGTAAACTTAAAGCACAGGTTCCAGACATATTGCTTTTTGGCAATTGCTCCAACACTTGTATGGGTGCCAACATGCCAATTTAAATACCACTTTGGCAGATCTGTGAGCAACAGACTCAAGAGATTAAGGGAGAATTTATTCACGCTTTAACTCTTGAAAGAAGTCACCCGAGGATGATTCTGAATGGGGCAAATACACAGCACATTAATCATGCCCAGTGGTATTCCATTCAGTCTATTTCTACACAGTTCCTAACATGATTGCTCTAAATCAGTTCACAAGGATTTCGACGAGCTTAAAGCAAGGTTTAAAACAATTTCAAAGAACACAGAGACATACTTTAACGTGACAAATAAAAAGAAAAATTGCAAAAGAGATTTAAAAGAAAAAAGGTCTATGGCATCGGAGGTATTTATAATGAAATAGTTTGTGACTGTGTGTTGTACCGCCGGTGGCATGTAGTTATCAAACATCCTCTCCAGAGTGAACCCCAGACTAATATCATGTACTGAAAGTTTGCTTCTTTCAGCAAATTAATCTCCACTAACAAAAACACAGAGAATACAAATTTATTAGTAGTTTATCATTTTTTGCCAAAGGCAAACACTAAAACACAAAATTACAGCAAAACATGAATTATGATTTGAAAAAAAATTGATGTCATTGTATAGTCTTCAGAATTCTGCAGAAATGTCTCTGTACAGTACCTGACACCCCTGATGCCTGGGTATTCAGCTACTATAGTGTGTATTATACTCTGTCACAATACTCAATATTTTAAGTTTTACCACATTATAGGAATCTGTTGTCAACAAATCAGCATCTAGAACTGCACGGTCATGACTAAACGGCAGTTCCACCTACGTGCCTCTTATCTTGACCCTCAGCACGTAGCAAATTTCATCCAATTGTGACCGTCAAACATGCAACAACAGGAAATGCAGCGATGGGGAGGACAGTGTAAACAGAGAGAGCAGAGAAATGTGGCTGAGGGCGCAGCCCGTGACGGCATCACATGATCTCCCGGGGTCATATTGACACAAAAAACAGACAAATGATTCAGCCAAGTCTAGTGCACGGAAGTGTCACCTTAGTCATGTTTGCTTTGCTAAGGTAATCTGCACTGTGCCCCACAGAGAAAGTGCCATACCAAGGACCTGAGCAACTGACAAGGACAATGTGTCTCACCTGTTCCAAATAATAATAATAATAATAACACTGTTACAAGGAAAGCCATAATGTTCTAACCAGCCTATGATATTCACACAGAATAGAGAAAATTAAACAATGCTCTCCTACCACGATCACACACGCCTAATTACAGGTCAATCTGAGAATACCTATTGAGAATCTGTTTATTTCATCACAGCAGAGGAGAACATTGGGAGTACTAAATAAAGCTCACAGTAATGATCTTATAGGTTTACAGTGATAATCCTGACAGAGTTCTGGTGCTCCTTCATGTTTTAATGAGTCATAAATTAAAGAAAAATAATGCAGAAAATAAAAAGCAACGGAGATATCCAATGAAAGTTAAGTGAATAGTATGGAAGTACTTTGTCATCTCTTTGAAGGGCAATCTCATTAAAAGAAATTCAGTCTGATCACGGATATGTGTGTAGAATCGTTGTACTTATCTTGTGGATGAGTCTTTCTTTGGAGATGTTCACAAAACAGACTCTTTTCTCAGTAAATAAGCGGGGTGCTTGCACTGATATTGATTCCTGAACAGTGGGATACGTACGCAGAAATCCATGCCCATTTATCTACATGATGCCATTGCATAAGCTTGATACTTGAAAAGTGCAAAGTTCAGCTCGTGCAGAGGTCCCGTGAGGGTGCCCGTCTCTCACCAGCAGCGAAAACCCCGAAGAGAGGTACGTCCCCGGCGAATTGCGTGCCACTCACCATTTTCGTGTATTCGAGTTGAAACCAGCTGTTTCACAAGCGCGGGGATCTTATCCCACTGACAGCCGGCACGGTATCGCTCGATCTCCGCCTCCAGCCGGTACTGCGAGAACGAGAGCCTGGCTGCCATCCCGATTCAGTCCCATCAAGAGTGAGCCCCCCTCCCGGCACCGCTGGAATTACTGCAGACTGAGCAACGAGATTCGCACTGAGCATGCGCGACGCCGTGCAGTTTCGGTCGAAGGAGAAGTGGCCATTGCCAAGTCAGGAAAGTTCCAAATGCTCAGCGATTTAAGTTTGACAAAAGCCAAAAATCTCAATCGATGAAAAGCACTGGCTATTGCCACCAAATGGCCGTGTGTATCAAATGAAACTCGCGCGTTACAGGAGTCAACGTTTTTCTTCATATTTATTAGCACCCAACCACATAATTTCCTGGTGCTAAACATTTCTTACAAGAAACTTAATGGGAATGCAGCTAGAATTATGCAAATTACTATCACTTTCCTCCATCACGGGAAAAAGAAACTGTCCCACAATGCAGTGTTTCTACTCATACCCATACCTACCATTGAGGACACTGAGGTCAAGTCCTCAGTATTATTTCTGCACCTGTAATAACGATTACGGGGCACATCTAGAAAGGGTTTACACTTTTGACCTCAATGTTTTAAAAATCCTGGCTACAGCCCTGTTTCTGCTAATATGCTTCCTGTGTAATTGGGTATAAATCTTTTTAACAAACAGACTATGGGTAGTATGAGTGGGCCGTAACACCTTGTCGACCTTCATCCTCAACATGGGGGCCCCCCAAGGCTGTGTGCTGAGCCCTTTGCTAAACTCCCTGCATACCTATGACTTCAGGGCCACATTTGACTTCAATGTCAGTGTTAAGTTGGCAGACAATACAGCTGTGGTAGGCCTGATCAGCAATAAAAATGAGTTGGCCTACCTAGACGAGGTGGAGAAGGTGTCACTATGGTGCCAGGACAACTCCCTGTAAGGAAGAAAAAGGTGCTGATTGAGGGCTTCATGAAGAGACAGCAGGTGGACTGCCACCACATCAGTATTGATGGTGCTTTATTGGAGAGGGCGAGTAGCTTGGATACCTTGATGTCACATAATCGGGGACCTGACTTGGAACC
This sequence comes from Paramormyrops kingsleyae, assembly GCF_048594095.1. Classification (NCBI taxonomy): domain Eukaryota; kingdom Metazoa; phylum Chordata; class Actinopteri; order Osteoglossiformes; family Mormyridae; genus Paramormyrops; species Paramormyrops kingsleyae. The sequence continues at coordinate 15,260,316 of NC_132799.1, forward strand.
CGCACACTTACTCCTTATTGAGGAATGCTCGCCAACGCCTGTACCACTTAGAGATCTCAGGGACTTCAAGCTGCCCCTCCCAATATGAAAGAACTGCTACAGAACCACTATCGAATGCATCCTGACAGGGAGCATCATCGCTAGGTTCAGGAACAGCACACAGCAGGATCACAAAGTTCTGCACAGGTGTGCAGTCAGCTGAGCACACAATCGGACTTGAACTTCCCAAACGCCTGAACATTTACACCAGGTGATGCAGGTCCAGGGCCATGGAGATTAACTGCCGCTGCCAGATGGCCAGCACAGTAAGGCTGAGGAGGAGCTTCTTTCCCCAGGCGATACAGACCCTGAATGAGGACAGTGTTTATGACCAGCAAACCAGTGTACACTACAGACTACTTATCTACACATACTGTAATCAAACATATATTTATTTTTGAACTCTTGCCCTACCTCCACCTACTTACTGCCAATTTTGCACACCACAGATATTTTTATTATATTTAATGTCTAATATCTGTAATAAATGATATCTTGTCTCTGAAATGTATACCCCCCCCCTTTCCCCATAGTCTGGCGCAAGGCAACCATGCATTTCATTGCATATTGTACTCAATATAATTGTCCATCCATCCATTTTCCAACCCGCTTATCCTACTGGGTCGCGGGGGGTCTGGAGCCTATCCCGGAAGCAATGGGCATGAGGCAGGGAACAACCCTGGACGGGCGGCCAGCCCATCGCAGGGCACACGCACACCTACGGGCAAATTAGGAACTCCAACATAACTGTGTATGTGACAAATAAAACTTTGAAACTAAATAAATCCCAGTATAACTACGCATAATTTGCTAATTAGTACATTGTTGGCTTTATAGATTAATAGCTAAATAAAAATATCCAATGTTTTAGCCACATTTGTTCACCTATTTTGCTGAAAATCTGATTTTAATCAACAAATTTTCAAAGTGTTATATACAGTAGTGCCGAGCAACACATCACCAAGGGTGGTTCATGCAGCTCGACATGAGTAAAGCACTGCTGTATTAACATGAGTAAAGCACTGCTGTATTAACATGAGTAAAGCACTGCTGTATTAACATGAGTAAAGCACTGCTGTATTAGCCCTAACAGTCACTAACTAAGCAATGGGACTTAAGCAATGGCCGAGGTAACTGTGCAATTAGTTGTGTAATTTCTTGCTTAACAGGAAATTCCAAGGCCTCTTGGCAGGGGCGTTGTTAAGTCCATTTAGAGGGGCTTTAGCCCCCCCTAAAATGTTATTTGCCCCCCCCCCCCCCCCCAAAAAAAAAAAAAGTACACTACGTAGTTTAAATAACGTGGGGCATTTCCATCAGACCCCCTAATAAAAGCTTAGCCGCCCCTTTCGTAAATCTCTAGTGAGGCTCCTGCTTCTTGGTACATTTCATTAAAGCACCTTTCACTGGGGCTGACCGTACACAAGCGCAGCAGCACCACCGTGTGTAGAGGTGGCGAATTAACATAAAGTGTTCACATCACGTGCCAGATTTAGGTCTTCAGTATCTAATACTGTATGTCTATACTACTTATCAGTTCCTTCGATATGACTTAAACATATATCTATAGTTGACGGGATCCATGTAACTAACAAAACATATGAATTCACCACAACGGTGTTTATTACACTTTTATATTTTTCCTCAACGCTTTAACTGATAACGTACTCACTGCCAAGAAGTTTCCCATCTACAGCCAACTAATTTACCATACAAAACGGGTGTCTAATAGGAGTCATAATGTGGAAATTGTATGTAGCCGTATTTAATGGCAAAATACCCCTTAAAAGGAATCGGTCAGTTGGCGCTAGCTGATCTTGTGTGGTGTTTACCTTCAGCAGACTTGCTATCGTATCAAAATATTTATATAACTGCTTACGCATGTACCTAGAGCAATTTAAACGGATGTTCAGGTGTTTAGAAAGGCCAACAATGACAGAAACTGTTGGTTAACTGACAAACAGGCAAGCCTCTGCAGATATTACAGCCAACCAACACTTCAGCTCCACGGTACGACGAAGAAACAACCCGAGTCCCGACGTGGATTTCACACAGAAAGCGCGGAAGCCCCCATCGACACCATGACGTTGACCTGTGTGATCCAATCAGAATTCAGACGTCGTGTACTTTCGCGTCATTACGGAAAACATAGAGGATCAAACAAAGTCTGGGGCAGAAAAAAAACAAGAAGCAAGAATTTCTTTTCACGCTCAGGGTTGCTCACAACTCTTACTTTCGGCTATATTTCTTCAGATCACGTGAGTATGACAGGTTTGATCGAGCAGATCGAGCGAGCATTGTGTTGTGGGGTAACTGCCCTCTAATAAAGCTACGACATTAATTTTTAAAAAGAACAGAACGGATATTAGGCATTGCTGGCTTGGCTGGATTCTGCACTAGCTGGTTAGTAAGAAAGCCGACACGAAATCTTATTTAGTTATTACCTTCATAACCAGGACATCGACTGGTAAGGCTTTGGCTCCCCATTCACTCTCCAGTATATTTATATTTAGTGGCATTTCCTTTGATGGAAACTAGAATGTATTTTACATTCTTACCCGCGAACGGTGCGTCGTGTACTTTGGCCAACTGACTTATGTACGTGTGCAATTCCCCAAAATGTGGGAATGATTTAACTGTCATCGTGAATGTCACGCTAACTCCTCTATAAGTCTTTCAAAAGATTTAAAGTACAATTGATTAAACAAATGATTGTAGCAAAAATAGATATAATGCACATCCACGTTTTACATGCTTTAATCGTATTTCAATTGCACAAGAAAGCTGAGACTCGTGCATATGGTCGTGTGGTTCCATAATCCATATTGCAAGTGAATGTTGCTCTTGTTCTTAGTGGTGAAACCCCACCATGATTCTTTGGAGAGAGAGCAGAACCCCGAGGGCAGCTTTGGGCTTTCTGCTGTTCTTTGCTTTTTTATTGTCAACTTACGCCCACCAAGAGATCACAGAGGGTCACCGGCTAGACAAGAATATGGTCCAGGATAAAGAGTGAGTATCATGTATGTGTCCTTGGCCTGGGTAAAGACTTTGACATTTGTGGCTTCTAGTTGTAATTTTAAGCGTGTGCACTAGAAATGCCCGTTCACTTAGTGTTGCTGGGCGTGCATGTTATAACACAGTTTCTCCCTCACTGATGCCTAAACTCCAAATGTCACTGGGTGTTACATGGTCCAGATGCGCATGACATTCTAATATGACAGCTGTGGGCACAGAGCCGTGTGACTGCATGAGTGGCCTCTGAGCCGTCATAATGTCTTGATGTATCGGTGCTTTAGTGATGACCGCGGGTTGCTATCCTATCTTCTCTCTTCATTAGTCACATCATGGAGCACCTGGAAGGCGTCATAGAAAAGCCAGAGTCGGACATGACGCCTCAGGAGCTGCAGCTGCATTACTTCAAGATGCACGATTACGACGGCAACAACCTACTTGACGGATTGGAGCTGGCGACCGCGATCTCGCACGTGCACAAGGAGGTGTGGCATCCCTCTATCGCGCATGAGTGCACGTGCTGCATGGATATCACCCTGGTGTCTTTACATGCATGCATAATACACAGAGCTGGGTTACAGGTTCACTAAGGTAACCTGAAAGGGAGCTAAAGTAAACTAAGCGGGTTTCCTGTAGTATGATAAAAGTGCGGCAATGATTTGGATTTCTTTTGGTTTCGTTTCTTAACATTTCTGTCAGTAGCCATTTAAATTCCATTTTAATGACAATTTTCTGTAATTCTTAGGAGAGAGGAGCAAACAGTCAGCCGATGAAAGAGGAAGATCTCATCAGTTTAATAGACGACGTTCTTAGAGATGACGATAAAAACAACGATGGCTACATCGACTATGCGGAGTTTGCAAAATCCCTGGAGTAACAAGTTGGTGGAGGCGGCGATCGAGTGGTGAAATTTGTTCCAATGCACAGCAGCCTTGCATTTTGAAATCTCGGAAAGGCAGCAAGTTAATGCAACTTAATTTTTGCAGTTAATCCATAGGAGCTAGTGCAGTTTGATTCAGTGGTTTGCGCTAGCTGAAATACCAGCAGAAACATTCACTTAATCTAGTATACTGCCAAACATGTCGTCTTTGTGCAATAAAGTGCTGTAACAATTTATTGAAATACTGGTGTTAATGAAACTGTTTTGCGATAGCAAGTCTGTGAATTTAGGGGGTGTTGGCATTTATACTGTGTTATCGCAGGACTTGTCGCCATCTGTATAGTCGTTAGCATACGCTGAACAATACTGGCAGGAAAATGTGGAAGACGTGTTGCATATGCCGATCTTAACTAGGACCGTTGTGAAATTTAACAATCATGACCACCAAGTTTTACTAGTAAGATCAGATATATGTTAAAGGACCTGCGATCAGATATGGCGTGTTTGCTGCGTGTTCCGTCCGGCTGTCAACTGCGGAACAGGACTCAGCTACACATTCTTGCCACTAGATGGCAGTGTACTATACTAACCATTACAGTTCAGTGGCGGTTTTTGGCACTTAAGTGGTGACAATATATGGGGAGTTATTTATATTTTTAAATGCTTCTCTGCAATCGCTGTGACAATGCGAAACGAGACGGTCAGCTTGGTGCGTCGTACTTTGTCGCATAACTGGGTTAACTTGACATGGAAAGCAGGACCACTGTGTTTTAAAATAGACGCATGATGTTGCATTTGAGTACCAGTTATGGTGTAAACTACACATATCAATGTTGCTGTTCATGCAATAAGCCTTCGAGAATAATTCTGTCATTTGTAAAAAAAAAAAAAAAAATAGTTTTCTACAGTATAACCAAAACAGTTTGTTACAGTAAATATATTTTCAGGTAGTTTCATTTTTTTCTGATTTCACAGTGAAACTGGGCTACATTAAAAAACTATAAACTGTAAACTGAAATGTGACATTGTATGTAGGAAATGTCAGTGTTTTGTGTAAATCACAGTTGCAATAAAAGGTCAGCTATCATATAATCTGTGTCATCTATCATAATTCATGGTGCTTTTTAAATCACCTGCATTTTAATGGACCTTAAATACAGTACCTCAAAAGTCCCAGACGCATTACAGTCCACATTGGTCTGACGTGACGTATGTTCTTCACCCTGAAAAGGAACTGTTCACCAAGTGTTTTCAGTCCTGTATGGACTTCCAAGGAGAATTATTATAAATTTATTTTGTCAAATACATCTATGTTATTTTTAGCAAGCGCAAATGGCAAAATACAGAAGAAATAAAATAAAGAGTGTAACGACAACATCATTTTCAGTCTCTTGCCCATGATTGAGGTATTCCATTAAAAAAATCTGTCGTATACTGTATATAACTGATGTTTTTCTCTACATCATCAAGACTGGTGTACTGCGGTTTTCTTTAAAATCAGAGGCCTCTATGGTAAAATAAACTACACTGGAATGTTTAGATATCAGTCAGATCTCACAAGCAGAGAACAGGGCACAGCCTTGAAGGACTGAGCAGAGGGAAGCTGAAGAAGCTCTGAATTCTGCGGACGGTCTCAGTCATTGCCAAGGTCACATACACTCAGCCTGCGGCCTATGAGACCACCAGACAGACTTAGCTCCAGTGAGGGACGGGATCCAGCCCAGGCATAGAGGCCAGAGAGAACATGGGGCTGGGGAGACTGGGAGGGGGGGCGCCCATGTGGCGCAGTTGCTTGTACCAGTCCTCATGCGGGCAGGTTGGAGGCTGAGAAGCGGAGGTGCAGGGAAACTGTGTAGTGGGGGAGGGATGAGGGTAGCTGCTGGACCCCAACACAGCTGGGAAATGAGGCACGTGGGCCAGGGAGCGGTGGTACTGGTACTGTCGTTCTGCCCCGTTCATTGAGAGACACCTCCCACCCACCAGACTGCCACGGGCCGGCAAAGACCCTGCTGCAGAAGCCTTCTGGGACGCTCGCTCCTGCTTTCTCTTCTTGGCACGCCGATTCTGAAACCACACCTATAGGAGATGGGTTTCAAAGAAACAGACATCTAAAACGTGCTGTGGTGCTTTCCCATAACGCGTAAAAAGTCAAAGAGCTAATTTAATACAAAGCAATTTTTTAAAGAAATAATAAACAAGCCTATAAAGCCAGTGGCCTTGTACAAATTTAGGTAGGCACGTCCCTACCCGATACTCTGTAAAAATGAAATGTAATGTATAAATTAATTATTCAGTCAACCAATAACGTCAATATACTGACTGCGAACACCACGTCATTAAACTGCAGTAAACTCAAAGTCAGGGTAATCTGGCCAATGAACGAGCTTCCCCCATCAGATCACATCTCTTAATCCCCTCCCCCATCCCTCATCGTTCCTATAATCCCGTGATCTGGCAGTGAACAAAGTTAACTGGAACGTGTTTGAATGCATAATATATGCATAAAGTTTCAAGAACATTAATATCTGTGCATGCGTATCTTTTATGTCTTGTGTGTGGTTTTGAAATGGCGCCTACCGACAAATTTGGTTTGCACAACGCTCCTTAGTTAATTGAGCACCACTCCTGAAACAGGCGGTTTAATGTTGAATGATCGCGTTAGCGCTCGTTACCAGGGAGCCGGTTCCCACCTGTATGCGCGCCTCGTTCAACTTGGTGACCCGGGCTAGTTCTTCACGACAGTAGATGTCGGGGTAGTGGTTCTGGCCGAAGGCCACCTCCAGGTGCTCCAGCTGTTCATGGCTGAAGGTGGTGCGGTGGCGCCGGCGTGCAGGGGACGCGTAGTGTCCCGTCGAGTGCGCCTGGAAGGCGTCGTCCGCGTCGTTAGCTGTAAGTTTCTCGGTGGAGCTGCTGTCAACATCTGGAGTGGATGAAAAATGCTAACCCAATCAGGTGAATGTGTGACAAAAAAAAGAAAATGTATGCCGCAGTTTTGTACAAGGCTTTGAAAAATCAGGCTACACATACACGTCTAATTACATTTTCTAGCTGATTTCTCTTAAGTATCCTCCAACCAGAAAGTGACAGGGAGCAGACCCCTGTTGTCCACCGGATGAATACTGATAAACCATTGGTGTGAATTCTCTTGTCACATCCCTTGTATACTAAGCACACGTGCAATTCGCTTAAAAAGGTTTATTCATAACCTGATACCACGGGATTAGACAGAGTTTGTTCGCCTCACAGACGATGTGGAACCAAATAACCACCTGGATTTAGGGCCTCAATTCAATATCGTGAGAACTGGACACCAGAGCCTGAGGAACTGCGCACAAATAGCACTAACAATGGCAAACAAAGTGACTAATTTATTAAAATGGGTGAGTCGTTAATTGCCTTTTGCGAGAGAGCAGGCAAGTCAAAATCTCACACGACTCTGGTAAAATCATTGTAAAATCATTAAAGATAGGCTATATGACCGTTAATCGGAAAAAGTAGCAATGCCTAAACTGGGTAGGCATAATGATTTATGTGACCAGTTTGCCAGTCGCTTAAGTTATATGAGACGGTTAAATGACTAAGCTTCTAATTAAGAGAGTCCAATCAGCTCTCAAACCTCAATAACTAAATCGATTTATTTGTTGAGCAAAAGCGGTCGATAATACATTTACATCACAATCGTGTATTCAATACACTGCGCAATATAGATTGCACAGTGAATTATTTTAATGAACACACTCAGGGATGTCCAATAGTACGTTTTCTTAGTGCATCATTAACAAATTGCAGTGCACTGGCGCACTCACCTGCACTGGAGCTGACGGCGGCTATTTCGGGGTACAGATCGGGGTACGAGTCGGTTCTCCCCCCTGCTGCCTGCGATCTTCGGGCCATTTGGACAGCAAAATAATTCGCTCTTTGGTGACCTGCCGGCTCCTCTTGCCTGTAGTTTTGTCCTACTGGGGTCCATCGCTACATCATTTGACAACAGCATCCCCTTTCACCTGAGCCTTACGTCAAAGGGGGAGGGTTGGGCGTTTTGGCAGCAATATGTTGTTTGTAAAAGTAAAATTATATCAGCAATAGCATTAAATTTTGACCCTAAACATCCAGTTAAGCAAAGTAATATGCAAAGTAAAATGCAAAGTATGAATTTAATTTTTCATCGTGATGTATTGCATTTTATCAAGGCTTTGGCCCAGGGTGCTCGGAGGGAATACGGGCTCTCATTGCTCATAAATACCTTTTATCCTTTCAAACTGTAAACACAGGTTATTAATATCTGTTAATATAGTGCTTCGGGGGAAAATATTAAGGACAGATATTTTTCCTAATCATAAATGACAAACCACATTGACAAGTTTGACGGCGTTTTCAGATGAAAGCTGGGATACAAATTGGTCTCTTCTTCGGCAGTGACTGCAATAGACACCAGAGGGCGACATATTACGTAGCATTGCGGCACGCAACCCTCCCCTCCTTGCCCGTTTTGAGGTGCTGTAGATTTCTTTTATGTAGAAAGTTTAGACTTGTTGTGTTAATAAATACAGATGGAAACCACGCTCATAGAACATGAGTTCATGAGGAGGGGAACAGCTGTCCTCCAGTAAACGGTTTCTGTGTTACCTTAAACCTTTTTCAGTAAGATTTGTGCTCCTCGTGTGTGAATCTGGTGGAGTCAGGAAAACTAACTTTTTAAATCATAAAAAGACAAGGCGAATATACATGGAAAAAAATAACTTACCCCAGAATTGATATTTCTGACGACAGTAATCCTAAACTAATTCAGACCAACAACTAAATGCATATTGTCACAAATATTAACCCAGGCATCTTATTAAAACCTGGGACCGGGTGAGATTACAAGACCAGATGAAAAGAAGCAGATTGTATATTTTTACTTAAGGGTCATTTGTCATAAGGTAAGTTTTAGACACCAAAGAGAGCAAACGAAAGGGAATATTTGGCTGGCTGTGTTTCGTAGGGATTTAATAATCAGATGGTAGTGAAGTGAGGGATGTTTTCCAACTAGCGGTTTAATTAAAGTATCAGTATGTCCTGCTCCTCCCTCCAGATGGAGGTTTACTGGGGAATTCGGCAGGGCCTTGGAGATCGCCGTGGACGACCTCGGCTCAGCCTCCCATCGGGTCCGGGAGTCACCTCAGGCAAGCCCCCACCCCCATGCACAAGCTGCCGTCTCGTAGGTCCTGGAAGACGGGGGGGAAAGGAGTCAGGTGCAGTTTTTCCTCTCTTTGCCGAGAGCCACTCGTGACGGTGTTGGGATGGAAAACCTTGCCGGAGTCCAGCACTACGCAGACTTCCATCCAGGCAGGCGTCCAGCAAGAGAAGCTGATTTAGGGCACACCTGGGTCCTCCAGGAAGGCAAGGGCTGGGGAGGATGGGTCAGGCTGCTTTGTGGTACCTGCACACGTTGTCTACCGGCGTTCTTTGGCTCACACTCAAACACTCAAAGCTGTTCTTTTTCAGGATGGACATGAATTTAAGGAATGGCACTTGGGCTCAGAAAATAAAGTAGGAAAAAGATGGAGAAAGACTAAAGGAGGAAGAGAGAGATGGAATCTAAAGAACCCCAGTCATTCCCATAGGAGAAGAATATTGATGGCATGGCTACGTTGTTCAGGCACATTCTCAATCATCTAACCCCTTCCCTGTATGCGTATGGCCCATATGGAGCAGGTGAACCCTTTGGCTGACTGTTGAATGGCATTAATGGTTTGAAGCCATCTTCTGAGCCTAGCAGCAGGTAATGAGTGCTGGGGGGGGGGCTCTAAGAGGATATGGTATTCACGGTCTGGAGAGGAAAGTGTCCAGGCAGTCATGTCCCACACTGGCTTTGCCGCTTCGATGCCTTGGGTAACAGCGCATGGTCAGTAGATCTGCTGCCTTCCTGAGTCTGCGGGGACAGGCTGAACCTCCCTTCACCCTGGGAGGCGGGAGGAGGGAGGGGGGAGCAGTTGCCGTGCCCCCGGCTCTCTGGGAATTTCCAGCAAGCTGCGGAATCTGTACTGGGGCCCAGAGCGTGCACTGAAGGGAGGAGGTACTGCCCATGCGGCCACAGCCAAAGCCACAGGATCCGAACCGGCCACATCCAGGGGGAACATGCTGGCCTTAAGGTTCCGGAGCGTTTTCGACATCATCGGCAGCGATGTGGGGGAATGAAAATACACATCCCCTCCCGGGCTGTCCATCAAGTGCCTTTAACAGACACAGCTGGTCATAAAAAACAGCCAAATATACACACACTGACAAACATAACCAAATGTACAGAGAGCGGATTTCTGAGGCAGAAACACAGACTAAAGCTGCTACACACAGATACACGATAATACACAAGGACCCAGTCCTGCACACAGTAGTATATATTTGCAGTAATATACGTTAACTCACATGCAAGTCATGCAAAGAGATCAGTACAACAAATAAATAGCAAAATGGAGGGGCCATATTCCTGCCCAAGACTGAACTGGGAGTGACCTGCCTGGCAGCCCCACAGCCCCAATGGAAAGAATGTAACCTAACTCCACTCTGTCCCGCCTGAGAGAGGGAGAGAGGGAGAGAGAGAGAGCTCTCCTCCCCCCTTCTCTGCTTCTGTCCTTCCATCTCTCGCAGTCACATTCACTCATCTACACAGACCTCACACCTCTATACGCCGCCGGCGATCGGCGGACACAGCAGAGCCGAGCGTGTGGAGACAGTATAGATATTCAGAGGGTGGCAGCAGACTTTAGCCGCGTCGGTTTTGCTGACCTCGGCGAAGGCAGCATCTCAGAGCAGATCCCGATGGAGGGTGTGCAGGCTCCGAAAGGCCGGCACAGATATTAAAACAAGCATCGCATCTGCAAACTCTGAACAAGTCGCCTGTAGCTCTAGAAGAACTAATAAAAAGGTAACACAAAACACAATAACACAAATGTCTGCTCTAATGCCTGTAATCTCGAAGTAAATGTTTACTATCCTTCATGAAGCAGTTGATATTACGGGAAAAAAAAATCCCCAAAGATGAACAAAGGACCGATTCAAGAATGAATCAGTTCATCTGGTACAGGATAGGTTACAGTTTAAGATTCCTCCTGATATGCTGTTATCAGCTTCAATTAAGCTGGTCAGGACCTGGTCCAGTCACATTGCCCAAGGAGCAGGGGCGTAACTAGAAATTCTGGGCCCCCTGACAAAATGTCACCTTGGCTACTCCCCACCCAATTTAACATATAATTTTACGCATTCGAGGGCCCCTGTCTAGGCTGGGCCCCCTGAATCTGCCAGGGTATCCATGCCCCTGAGACGCTCCTGCCAAAAAGGCATCCAGACAGCCTTACATTCTGCAGCCAGGACTCTGCCAACAGCTGCCTGTGAAAACCAACCCGAGGGCATGCCAGTACATGCCTCCCTCCCTCGCCCACTTTCTCTCTTTATCAGCTCTTTTTCTTTGTCTTCCTCCTCTCATGCAGCCTTCCTCACAGAGATGGCCGCAAAGGGGTGCCTAGGGTGCTCTCCAGCACTTGAGGGTGTTCATTTCCTGTGAGTCCCTCAGCTAATGACTACAGAGGACTGAAAGACGTGCATCGACAGGAAGCCCATGACCGGGTGTATTACGGTATGGATGTTGCTAGAAGCAAGTCAATGATCTGAGATTGTTCCTGTTGACAGATCGGATGTGAGCCTCTTGGGAACAGGAAGCCATTTTAGCAGCGTTGGGGAACCTACTTTTAAACGGTAGCTTTTCAAGCTACAAGCTACTTATGATTTAAAGTGGCTAAGCTACAGCCAAGCTACAATTTTAATATAGTAGTTAACTACACTACAAGCTACAGGGAAAAAGTAGCTAAAGACATCGAAGCTATTTCAACCGGTAGTACTTAATATTTGTGTTGTAGGATACTCTTATTAATTAAATTAATTTTTTAAAATGTGAAATATGATGTTAAAAGTAATATGAAAATATTACAATAATCTATATATTTTTTAAACAATGTAATGTCAAATCACAATGTTTCAAAAAAGTTTGTTTGGTATAAACCAAGAGTACTTCCCAATTCCTGTGTGAAAATTAGGGTACAACAACGAAAAAGACTTCGATAATCTGTCCAAGAACCGAAGTGATCCTACGCATTTTAATGAAAATGTCGAAAATATTGTTTGCCATGAAGTATTTTTCAACCCTTTAACATGCATCCTCAGAGTATTCAAGCAAAAAACACACGTCAGAAACACTTGGTACATTTTTGTAAAGAGAGAAAAATACAGGTTGTTATTGAAGTATTAATCACAAGGACATTATAAAACAAAAATCAGCTTACAACTGCGGCCTGTTCCGAATGTCATGTCGGCCCTTTATTTTATATGTCAAAATTGTCATCTGTATGGTACACTGTATAATAAAATATACCATCTTTAAGTCATATTGTTTGGTGATTTTTATCACCATTCTCTCGCGGGGATTCTAGCATGGCCTGCAGTCGGGACATAAACTGTCATACACTCACGCTGGGCAACGCCGGCGCTGCCAGACAAGGCCCAGTCGCTGCCACATATCTGGGGTGTCGGAACGTCGTAAAGTCAATCAGTTGTAAGTCACATAGGTCGTAAGTCATCGACGACCTGTAGTATTTTTTAACGATATAGCGTTTTGCCACACTACATCGCTATTTGTACAAAAAAAAAAAACGTTACTGGAAAAGCGACAGCATTTAAAAGTAACTCGGAGGCACTAAAATGCAGTGTTGGGGAGTAGCATCGCTAATTGAAGTTAGCTACTCCCCAACACTGCATCTTAGTGCCTCCGAGTGTGAAGCACTCTGGGAAATGAGACAATGCCCACAAAGCTGCAGATTTTCCAGGCCACTCCCTACTGTCTCCCTGGAGATATGTGCCTTCTCCCAGGAATGCTGGCACATTAGCCTAGCATACAGCGGGTGCATGAATAACCAAATGGGGCCGTTTTGGTGTCTCCCAGGCCTAAGGATGGATCCAGTTTTCCAGCTGCCCAGGAAGAATCCCCCAGCTGTGTCCCATGTGAAGTGCACTGCAAAGATCATGCACCTCTACCTTCCAGTGACAGAAAAAGAAATCCCCTCGTCCATTTCTACACTCAGCGGCATATTTTAATTTCCTTACGGCGAGTCTCAATTGATCTCATTGGACACAGGGAGGTGGCTTGGCTAAATGTATCCTTTATCAGTGAGTTTCACCGAAGTATTATTATGACAAAGAAAGATTTTTTTGAAGTTGCTAACACATTACTTGAAAGTGTCTGATGTAGCCACAAATCCCAAAATGCATTCCCACCCTCTGCCCCCCAGGCCTCAAGCGCGGGGGTCTTTGACACAGCTGCCCTGCCGGCACTAAACACTAAGGCTGGCAGAGCTTTTCACAGGGGGTTCCAAAAGGGGTAGTGGGGAGGGCGGGGGGAGGGTGGGGGTTGGGTGACTGTCAATCTCAGCACCTTCCATTCTCCCTGCCCCCGGCTCCTACACACTCCGGACAGCTGGAAGAGAGCTGGCGGGGTGACTCGCTCTGAAATAGTATCCTATTAGAGACTCACTGCAAAGAGCTCTACCACACACAGATAGTATGTTACAGTTCTTTTATACACCCGGGGCATTGCAGCACTGCATCCCCACAATAAGGTGGCCGACAGCTGAATTTACGTGGGATATTTAGGACGTCGTCTCTTCTAACCGGCCAGCACTCCAGTGGGGTACGCTGGGCTTCAGACACATGCTGCTTTTTTGAGATGTTTTGGCTCTCACTGGGCCGCTCTGCTTGGGGGGAGGCTTTCTCCTATATGTGTGCTCTCCGGTGATGGGTTTTCTTGTCGGGGGGGCGGCGCATTTTGTATATTATGCAGCGCTTGCACAGTGCGAGGCCCTGCCGACGCAGCTGTGGAGCAGAGCTCCTTGGGTGGGGGGGGGGGGGGGAGGGCTCCTCTGGGTGAGAGACGCAGCCAGATGTTCCTGCTGTGACAGGAACAGGGTCCCCCCCCAGACCACCCCACCCCCAGACTCAGTCGGACAAACCCCATGGCCCCCACCAGAAAAAGGCCCCTCTCATCTCACTCTGACTATCCCTCTGACAGAAATGTACCTGCTAATTCTTACACCCGCCTGGCCTTTGGTACACACTTCCTCTCATCTCCCTCGCTGCGGGTGACACATTTGCTTGCGCCAGCATATGCGTGCATGCGCCTGTTTAAAAATCGAGCGATCTCATCATGCACATGGGCCAGCCCGAAACGGGGGGGGTGCGTTCCAGTGACCAAGCACCGGGGGTGAATAGTTTCCTCTTGAAAATGGGCTGGTGTGGTTGCGTCTTGTTTAGTTTTTATGAGTTTAGTTATTTTATACCAGGGGTTAATTTGAATCATATTTTATAGATAACTAAAGCGTTTGGAACCATGAAAAAAGGGTAAACTTAAGTTGTTTTGTCCCCTAATCCCAAGTAACTCGCGAATTTGGCTGAACTTGCTTCTGGCTCCACCAGTAAGGTATCCCAGCTGAACCAAAACAAGATCAAGCTAATCTGCACTATTCCGAGTCAGAGGTATCCCAAGGTGCATTGCAGGCACACAGGAAGGTGACCAACGAGGCCCTGAAGCAGGAAGTCAGACACATTCCTGACAGACACACACACACACACACACACACACACGTCCCTGCTCTGTCTTGGAAAAACACAGACTAATGCCCATGAGGGATATAGCTTCTCAGAAGGTGAAGACATCAGGAAAAATTATAACTGACAAAAGGACTCTGACAGGGAAGAGCTGTAGGCACTAGAAAATGAAAGATCAGAATATTAGACATTCTCTCCTAGAACAAGTCACTTTTCTAGGGTACTGCTGTTGGTATGAAGAAACACCAACAATAGCCATCTTCCTAATGCTCTCCAGAGTCTCATCAAGAAGCGTTCCAAAGGGCTGAAAACCACACGGGCCAAAACGTATTCAGGGCCAGATGAACAGACACGGGTTTTGCACACAACGTGTCGTTATGGTGCCACATGGAGCATCAAGCTGATGGCAGCATTTGCAAGGATGGAAAACAGCAAACAAGAGAGCGGAAAAGCCCATTTGCACGTCATCAGCGAACACACAAGATGACGGGCACTCTTAGTGCCTCCCTCGCATCGTGGAAAGTACTCGCTGCATATCTGAGGTGCATTTCTGCTCGGCAACTATATGAAGGTCCGTGTTATGGCTGCAAACAACGGGAAGTTTTGTGATGAAATCAAGGACTTCAGCATATGGCTCACGTAACTACGGTGACGGTAATAGTTCGATGCGGTGCATAAGAGCACCCTTTGAAAAAGAGAGAGATAAAGAGAGAGAGGGCGGGAGATGCTATATGTGAGAACGAGCAAAGGCGGGAGGTTAGCAGGCACTGACGCCTACCGATCTTCATCACATGGCCATGTCTAGCAGTCACAAATTCCCTTTTCTGACAACAGAAAATAAAGAATGGTGAGCCGGCGGCTGATATTTACACCTGCGGCACAGTTTATGTCTAGTGAAAACAGATCAGAAATGTGGAGACGCCTGCAGGCTGGGCTATGAAGCTTGTGTGATTGAAATGGGCCAAACGGGACAACCTGATATGGGGGGGGGGGGGGGAGGTGCCACTTTTGCACGCCCCTCTGTCTCCCCTCCCCTCTCTCGCTCCATCCTGTTCTCCTCTCCCCACTGCTATCTTTTTGGCTGCCTTGTATTAACCTCTCAGAGCCTAAAATCCCCTCCAATTCCCCCTCCCCCATCTGTTCTGCCGCCCCCCACTTCCTGCCTCTCCTCTAGGGACATCCAATCCAACTACAGAACACTTTTTTTTTTATTGGCAAGATGACTCCACTCGACCCAGAAATGGACTGATGACGGATGTCTGAGCAGCAGTTCAAAAATATGAGGTATGATGACAAGCAGCCTCCGAATGCGACCTGGGAATGATGTCACACATTCCGTCAACTTCCTGCTACACCCACGGGTCCATTTTCTCTGAAGTCTCTCTGATTACCCACTCCCAGCCGTGGCTTCCAGAAGCTCAGTAAAAATTTACCAGAAATGAGGCGTTCCTATAATACCTTTGAGAAGCTTTGGGTCACACTGGAACAACCTGACCATATTTGGGAAAGAGGATCAGATTCTTATTCACTCAGTAACAGACCATGCCAGATCTGCTTCCTTTCGTTTTTCTGTTTACAGTACTATGAAATTGATATCTAAATTGGTTAGGAAGTTTCCATTTCTCACTTATTGTTGGAAGACATTTAGTGGGTTCTCATTTAATGTGAGACCTGGCAGAAGCCCCCTAGACAGCCACATTCTTCCAAACATAGACCTTCTCAGCAAAGATAGTTTGATGTTTTTTCAATGACAAAATCACTGGAAATAAGGAATTACAAACGCTCTAGTTAAATAGATACAGAACTGATTTCTTGAAGTGCCTTAGTTCTGTAAAACCTTGAAATGTAATGTCTTGAAGCTTCGTTAAATGTAAAATTTTGAAAAACAAGACCTTGTTCTTTTTTAAAGATTCTAGAATCTCCCAAAGGTTTACTTAAACACAAACAGGTTGTAATAACTGACCTAAACTCTTCCATATTGTGCAACGTGAGCTCTGATTAAATCACTAACCATATCGCCATGTTTACCATGACCTCGAATGGGTTGCTGGTTGCTTACACCAAAACCCTGCCCTGTCAGATATGTAGCCATCCAACTGCTTAACTTTGTGTTCTCACATAAAACACCTATTCAGCCTCTTTTTAGCAGCATTGGGCCAAAAGAGGAGGATAGCTAATATCAGGAGTGGAGCCGCGAGCGCTCTCCCAGCACGGGGCCGGATCTAGGCCCGGTCGCTCCGTCTTCAAGCTCACCCTCGACCCGCGAAATCCAAGCCAGGCCACCAAAACTCGGAGTGCTTCTCCACAGGGGCCATGATGTCATCCCCAGGCAAAAACACGCCACTCCGGGCAGGGTGCAGGAGAAAATAGGCCTGCGGAATCGCAATATAAAAACGGGGAGTGAATTGGGAAACGGGTCGGACGGGGAGGACGTGGGGAGCCACAGAGCTCTACATGAGCAGAGACGGCAGTGAGACCCAATCAAAGGAGGAGTGGTGGAACATTCTGGCGAGAAGTGGGCAGGGGTACACAGCTGTCACCGTAGGGTTAAGCAACCCCCCCCCAGCCACCCCCGTTCCTTAGCAGCTCTGGCTAGAAAGCTTGCCACTCTTCCCTCACACTTTTAATGGGTGTCTTCCCAATCAGGCTTTTATTGCAGGAAATTTGTGCAGACCGCATTGCGTGAGCCGGCTGAGTGCTCCATTCTTAGCTCCGTGCAGCTTGGTGCCAGGGAGCCTCTGCCTGCCAGGGAACTGGGGAAGGGGGGGGGGAAGGGGGGAAGGGGGGCCGAGCTCTACAGGGAGGAGAGCCAACATTACACTGCTTTGCTTTTTTTTTTAATTTATTTTTTTTTAACGATGCTGGAGTAACAATTTTTGCTCCTGCTGCTGCAGTTGCCCTAATAAGAGCATAACTGCGTGGAGAGCTGCGAGGGCCTCGACACCGCGACCGAGGTGGAAACGTGTCTGACACACGGATTGTTCTCCATTTTCGTTCGGCCTGGTGTTATCCGACAAGGCTCCTTTTCAGCGCTCTCTGGGTCCCTGCTTTAATCCCCCCTCCCCCCCCCCCCCACTGCCCACACCCCACAACCCCACCTCCCACGCCCATGTGAAACGCGGCAGTTTATAAATAAGACGGGTGGGCTTGTACCTCAGACCAGCTAATGTTTCCTGTGCCGCACAAACCCCCTATGCTTACAACAGGCATTATTGTCTGTCGCCACATGGGACTTCACCACTTCCTGCCCTAAGGCTCGGTCCCCTCCCAGGCTGCCCGGCTCTCGGGCTCCCATGGTGCCTAGCGTACCTTACAGGAAAACATCACCTACCACACCGTCCCAGACTCCACTTCGCCACAGTCATTTTTCGCAGGAATAGCTAGCAGCAAAACTGTAGGTGTGGAATAGCAAAGGAAGCTTGTTTTTATGCGAGAAAGGTGTTCTAGGTAAAAAAGAAAATGGAAAGGCAAAAAGCCAGAAATGTTTCATTTTTTTTTTGGTTTTGGATTCATCTAAACTGCCCGTAGGTCCTACTTGAAGCTCGTATCTACCGTAGCTTATCAAAAGCCACGCTCATCCAATGTGAAACCAGCCATGGAGAATTAGCGAGCCGCCGTACGCCTGCGTCATAATTGCAACGCTGTGCAAAAAACGTGCCTGGGAGGCTCGTCTAGTGGAAGGGAGGCAGCTGTCTGTCAGTGTCCGAGCCAGCGAGCTCCCGTCACATGGACAGAGGTAAACCGGCCCTTTGTGGTCCTGCCAGCGACCTCCTCTGTTCATCGGTGAAGGCAGAGAGGGAAAAGTGCTGAAGCTGCCAGGACAGAGAGAGCTTTTAAGAACAGGTCTCTGAAGACCTGAACTAAAAAAAGAGGCAGCAGAACGGGAGGGAGGGAGAGAGGGAGGGAGGGAGAGAGAGGCAGTCCTGATTTTTTTTTTTTTTTAAATATATTTTCAAGACCCAAGTTAACGACACATGAATCGCTTGCGTCTGTGCGATAATTTAATGTACGGCACTGATAGTGAGAAGGGCTAACATGACATTTCTTAAATCTGAAGTCGCAGGGGAATCCAGAAAGCTGGTATTGTATTTCTGTACATTACTCAGCAACACTTTACACCCTCAGCCTGTTCCACGACAAGGCTTGTGCCACTCAACATGTGTAACCTGATTCAAATGACACGCATTAGCCGAAGATGAATAGTTCTCTCATTCCCTCTAGCTGTGCACGGCTTTGCTTTGAAATTAATCCCACAATTAAAAAACTGAAAAGGATTCCAAACAATCCAGCCCACCTGGGTGTCCCCCTGTGGACACTGGGCTCACTTTAAGGACAAACAACAATCTGACAATCTGGTCATATTTTGATACGTCTCCCCAGATTCATGTGCCCTGTGTTAATCAAGGCTTTAATGGGGTCACATATGGAGTCTTTCTTGACAGGTCCCAGTTGACGTGTCTGCAAACCATCCTTCCACCCATGAGGAAATAGGTCTGAACAGCTTCTGTAAGAGAGGCGGTTTAATGCAACTTCATGTAAAAAAAAAATTAATAAAACACAGGAAATAAAAAACAGTTCTCACATGAAAGGAATCACGGCACATCAGCCTGATCTTTCCAGAATGCTGGAATAAAGGGTCTCATTAATGTCGCATAACGTACCACTGGCCGTGCGCAGTGCGGTGTCCTCTACCAAAAACCACCTTCCGGGGAAATGTGACTTCCTTCAGCAATCACTGCAGGGAAAGTCATGCTTCACTTTTCATTGTTTTTCTCTGTCTATGAACAACTTACCTCAATCTCAACCATACGAGAAGCAAGTCTTTGCTTCCTCAAGAATACCAGTGACCCAAAAGTTTGCTTCTGGTATCCTCTGCTACACATTTCCTGTTTGGATTTCAGAGCATTACACTGTCATGACATTGCCTCAGCAAATCTTCAAGGACTTACTGGAATTCAGAACTCATGGTTCACAGGTCACTTGAGGATGGTGCAATGGGTGGCATTGGGAAGTCAGAACCTTTAGGTGTTAAGTCGCCCACAAAGGAAAAGCGAAGTGCATGAGAAGGAGACTCACAAGCTTACATGTCATCACATCCAGATCCTGGCTACTGTTATCCTGTCGCCCCAGATTGGAGCATTTGATGAGTCACCATGCAGTCTGAGTTTCTCAATCCTCACACTTCCCGCTACTAAACTTCCTCACTCTGCAACTGCAATGAGATTAACACTTGCAGGCTGATTTATTGCCATTTTCACCTTTTATCGACATGTTGTGAGAACATTGAGAAACATCACCTTCAGCCCTGGGTCTGCCTGAGAGGTGTTGATGTTGTTGAACTCTTGATCTGACTTTGGGAATGCACTGTTTGATGATAGTCTCTGATTTTGACAGCAGACTTCGTTCTCCACTGAGCACAAGAGTGAGGCATTTGATCCTGTTCCGACTTTATATATATTTATATATTTAAAAAGGTGTATATTGGGGGGTGGGGGGTTGGTACTGAGTCCTATTCTGGTGTTGAAATCCATGTGTGTCATCACCACAGGTGTGAGTCATACTTCTCCCTGGCAATCAACGGGAAAATGCAGTGATACCCCCCCACCCCACCCCACCCCACCACGACTCCCTCCACTGCTCCTCTCTCTCTGTATTTAATGTGGAATGAAGGGTTGGAAGGGAAGGGGTCTGGGCTGGCCTGCGGTCTGCCTCACTGATTCATCCTTCTGGGAAAGAACACACAGGAGACTCGGCCAGAGGAAGGAGAGACACCCTTCACATTTCTTCACTTTCCCTCCTGAACCTCACCCAGACTGACATTCCATCACCCAGTGGCCCCACTGGCTAAACTGGGCCATTGTCCATGTATGTATTTTCTTGAGTTTGCTCTGCAAAGATGCTCCACAAAATATGCTGTCTGCTCTCATATCCACAGGTCTGCTGGCTTTATCGAAGGGCTAGAGCAGGGCTGCCCAACCAAGTATCTGTGCACTTGCCGCGCATGCGCCCATTTTTCAGTGTGCAGCTAATCGTGTACTGTAAACATTTAGCACGCAAACATGTCGGAAGCCAAATGATCAAAAACGTATAATTTTCATTCAGAGTGGGAAGAGGATTATTTTTGTGTTTGCTCAAATTCGAAGTACATATGTCTGATATGCAATGCGAGCGTGGCTTTACCGAAGAAGGGCAATTCGGAGCGGAGGGCAGCCGACAAAAAGCAAAGTTTTGACTGAGCATGGTTTTGTTTAAACATCCCTGTATCACAAGGCAATAAATAACAAGTAAATGTATTGGAATCTTATTTCTGCTTGACCAACGGTCTTTGACTGACAGCACAAATCTGCCTCCTGTTCTCACCGGCACGTTTCCACAGGGGGAAAAGGGCAACAATCTTTCCAGCAAGCTTTCAGTTTACTTCTGCTAAGTTTCCAGGTTGAAGAAACCATAAACACGAGAAGTAAGAAAGACACACGAAATCAGAAACTTCGGTGGAGGGCGTGTATTCGGAAAAAATGGCCGTAATGATAATCTCACACTGATCGGCTGACCGTTTCCAGGGCCTGGGTCTCGGTAATTGCGGGAAAACACATGACACCGAAAGGACTGGACCTCCAGTGCCAGCGGCGAGCTGGAACAGCCACTCCAAAATACACATCGCAAAAGGCATAAACTGCATGTTGTAAACCAGTGTGTGTTTTCACAGTTTAACGAGCCCCAGGTTCGCGTCTGAGCCCGATGACGAGGACATATGGGTGACGGCAGGCCAAAAGCAGGCCGTGGGGTTAGCGGTTCCTGTTAATTGTTAACGACGGACCACCTCATCCCGGAATATCTGCAGCCCTGGGAGGGTCCTGTTTTCACTTAAGGCGCATTTCACAGCACCGCTTACATTCGAACAGTGAGCTCTGGCAGCGATCAAACACCACCAGAGGAGTCTGAACGGTTCCGCAGGGGACATGATGATAAAAAACACGTTTAGGGAAAAGCATCTGTTACAAGGGTTAACATTAGCCACACCGCTGCGAGTTTTATGTCCTTATTGCGGTATTTGACTCCATCACGGACAGTAATTCTCGTCAACTGCTTTGGCACACTGGCCAAGCGAGCGGGCGAGCGGGCGCGCGGGAGAGGGAGGGAGAAGCGGCTGGTGTAGACATCACACCTGAATAAATAGTAGCTAATCTGAAGGAGATGGGGTGTAATTTCATTCAGACGGACGCTGGCATGGTGCTGCGTTTAAGCAAGAACAGAGCCTACCTTCAGGGCAGCCCACAGCGTACCCCAGCACCATGAGACACGGGCACAAAGGGCATATGGTGAGAAGCTCCTGACAACTCACCAGCTCTCCAATATTCTCCATCTCATGGCTTCTTGCAGGCAGGGGAAAGGCAAAGCGGAAGGTTGCGAGTGTGTAGAGCCATATAGTCATTAAACAACTGAAAAGTAACCCTTACTCCATCTCATAAATGACATTGGTCCAGATTAATATTGATCATAAGTGTGGCTGCTGGTTTCGCCTTGTGCCAAAGGCTCAGAAACTTGATGGCCGAGGGCTCACAACAGCGAGTCAAAGCCATGTGTCGCTGTGGACAACGTCCGTCACGACTTCAGCGTTCCCCATGGGAACATTTCGTCAGCACTGACCCAGTCCCCAAGACAGAATTGAAAGACGGAAAAAAGAGGTGGATGCTGGGGCAGATGACAAGATGAGAAATGCAGAGAGAGGAGTCAGGGACACTGCCCCCTTACTGGCTTTACAACTAAGCTTCCTATTTCCATCTCCGTTATGGAAATCACTCTGGCACAGTCACATGACCAGCTCTGGTAACCTTCTGTCAGATCTGTTGCTTTTGAGAAAAGAAAAATGTTTCTCATCCAGGTAACCTATCCAAGGAATTCAAATTAATGGATTAATAAGGCTCCAACTGCGAACCATACGAGTAAACCACCTTGATCTGATCTTGCCCTGTCAGGTCTTCAGAGAGTAATACTAGTCAGGTCCTGGAACATTGGCTCAAAAGTACAAGTGCGAAAATCGGCAAACTGCAAGGTTTTGCGTAAACATACAGCACACTTCCAATAGCATCAGCCTTGGGCCTTCCCAGAACCTTCCTGAGGTAGAGAAGTATAGGCCAGAGTGTACTGAGCTCTTGGGCTCCAAGTTTACAGGAAGGGCAGCCAAGCCCTGATGTTGTACAGCGTGACGGCTGAGAGGGTAGGAGAGGGAGAAAACCACGGTGCTGCTATTTTAAACAGCACACTGATTATTCCAGGGCCGACAGCCTCGGTATATTTAGGCCCAGGCCAAAGTCCAGTGAGGACCAGTGTCTTCAAGGTAGCCCCACATTAGAAGGAACAAGCAGAGCACATTCACAATGGTGAGTAAGATGGGTTGGTGTATAGCTGAAATGAACAGGTGATAGCAGGGGGAAAACAAACACCGTGAAAGATGGGGGGAGGTGAGAGAGGATGAAGGACGAGAGTCATCTTCATTTGTTAAATCAGAAGTTAGGTGCATTACTAATAACACACTTAAACTAGTGCTAAAGCTCTAAGCAAATGAGTTTTCTTCAATTTATATTGCCTTGAGGCAACTTCTGTAATTCTTTAAGAATTCTTTTGCCTAGAGTTGAAAAGTGAAATAGCCATGTTTTTTCCCCAAATGAAAACAATATGAGATGGGAGTGAGACTGGGAATCGTACCAGATTACTCTGATATTTTGTGGACAGAGACAGGGACAGCAAAAGGGGTTAAACTAATGTGGCACTTCTTTTGGGGAGTTTTTGATTGGGGGTGGCTTGTGGAAATCCCTCTAGTACCTCCCCCCCCCCCCCCCAATGCAAAAAGCTCAAGCAACAAAAGAAAGGAGAACAGAAGAGTGTGATACACAGGTCCTCCATCTTTGCACAAAAATATTTCAAAGGAGATTTAAATGAATTTCAATGTAGCTGTTGCTGCCAACAGGAGCAGTTCATAGTCTTCAAAGCATCCTCTGTGGTTTTGATTGAGGATTTTTTGTTTCAAGTACTTTATGTAGTACTTGCAACCTCAGATGCACTTGATCCAGTTAAGAGTCGGCAGTATTAGATGGCAAGCTCACCCTACATCCGTTGCAAACTGAATGGATCCACTGAAGAACTCGGTGAGAGCTGTCATCTTTCACTGGCTACTTCATGTTTTCAGCACAAGGTCAGCATCATATCTCAAGCTGTGGCCGTTTATCTTGAAAGGTAACAGAGAACTAGAAGGTATTTGAAGTGGATTGCTCAACTTTTCTGGAGTTTTAACATATGTAACCAGTTAATTACCCTGCATGCATCATGTGTACTTGTGGGGGCGGTACATTATGAAATGTGCAGTGTCTATTTTACCCTAATTAATAACAGAAAGCAGAAGGTGAAAAGACATTAGGATGGAAAATGTTATAGACGTATAAGCAAGACCCAGCCAGCGATGGGTGGTCCTGGCCGACGCCCAGTAGATCCAGCAGTCCATCTCCAGGGCTTTATAACACCCATCTGCCCAAACCAGAAACCCACAACTCCGCCTCCACACACATACGGATAGAGGGGAAGCATTTAGCCTCAGGTTCAAATCTGCGGATAAAACCATAAGCACAAAATGCACATTTTAATTATTATTGCTCTCCGCTGACAGAAGAACAAAGCAAACTGATAAGGTCTTATATCTCCCTGACATAACATATCCCTCCCCACCACATTTTCCATTCCACCAATGACATCATGTTTGGGTCAACTTTGATTGGGGAGACTGTCATGGATGTGTCGACAAAGCTGAGGAAACTCTATTGACAAATTAGCCCGAGGACCACATGAAAAACATTAAAATGGAACAGATTAGCATTGATTTGCCACATCACACTGTGTGGGCAATGATAGTTGTTATACAAGGCTGGTGGGGAAAACAGAACAGCATGTTAGTTCCTGTAAGGTTCTGCCCTGGGCATCAAACACAAAAACAATGTTCAGCCACAGCCTAGTTAACCTGAGGACTGCACAAGCTGAATACATGGCCTCATAAGATAAACTGCCAATACCTGAGACTGTCCCACATATTCCAGACCTTTCTCTACTCATTTGTCAACATGTGGGGTATATAAGGCACTGCAGGACCTGCTTCCATTTTTGACAGTCATGTCCCCACTGCTAAAAGGCAGTTGGGGGTGTAAAATACTATTGGGAGGACCCATCTCTGGAATGGTGTGTGTGTGCGTGTGTGTGTGGAAGAGGTTAGGGAGAGGTCTTCTTGCTGCCACAGACTTGGATGAGGCCCAGAGTATACGAGACAGCTATTGGCGATACGCTAACGCTCAGAGACTTTGTTTCTCTTCTCTCAGGTCTTTCTCGTTTCGGCCCAGAAGAGTTATGCAGGGCGGGCCACAATCCACGTAAACCCCAAACTCAGACAGAAGGTGAGGAGGATATCGGTATGGAGAGGCTGGGGGGGGGGGGCGCTGACGCAGAGATGTCCTGGAGTGTCTCGGGGAGAGCAGCAGGAAGAGACAGGTGAGGCGAGAGCCCTAGTTCTTAAAGCCACACTCAGCAGTACCGCAATGCATAAGCATTGCAGCACTGTCTGTAGCAAAATTATTTCCCTCAATTTTTATGCGATTAATCACCACCCCCACCCCACCAAAAAAGGCTTCCAATACTTTAAGGCTGTAGGATGCACCATTTAGAACTGTGTCAATTCAATAGACAAATATAAAACTACCATGAATTAGGCCCCTGACTATGGTGAAATGAAAAAAATATATATGCTTTGTCATATGTTGGAATTCACATCTTGCTCTACTTTGAAACATACACACATATTTATAGCTGTGGGCAAAGCTTAGGGGGCAAGTAAAGCCATTTATCCGACAACCCTGGAGCATTTCAGGGGGTTTAAAGGCCTTGCTCAAGGACTCAAGAGACATGTGATTATTCCGCTGAGGATGAGATGCGAACCAGTGATCATTTAATCACAAGTAGAGGCGCCTCAACCATCAAGCTAGAATACCAAGCTACACAACAGTCATCCGAGACCAAATCTCACCAGGTCATGCTTACCCATGAACCACCCAAGGGCCCTAGCGAAAAGACCCATTTAAGACATTCCTGTGATCTGTCGGGGGAGTAAACAGCACAATTGGCCCAGAGGTGTCATTAGTGAGGTCTGACAGCACAGTAAGCGCCACGCAGTGAAAAGTCGCCCCGCCAGACACGCCATTTCCAGTGTCACACTGCAGATTGACTCAAGCCTTCTGACAGTCACACTCTTCATCTCATCTCTCCTTCAGCGGAGATTCAATTATTTATATGCCTCTGGTGACTAACATGAAACCGATAACCTACATGCTATTTTTACTTTTTTACTTGCAAAGGGCACACCGAGTTCTGCGGCGGACTGGGTCACCGTCGCGGTCTGTCCTCACCGTGGTGGTCGGCAGTGTAGAGCCCCGGCCAAACGGGACTTAACACCACGTAGACATGCCGGGAGGGTGTTCATCGCAGCTCAGTCAGCTTCTGGATTCCCGATGGCCACGCAGCAAGAAGTGGGGGCAATGAATTAGACATGGAAAAACCGCAACAAGCAAGCAGCCACAAAACGAGAACCTTCAGGATATTACGCTTTAATCACTACAAATGGCCAAGGATTAAAACTGATTTACATGTCAAAGCACAAATGCACAAAGTAATATATGAGAGGGCTTTTTAAAGGAGGAAACTATGTAATGTTACATTACTCCATCAAGCATACCTTTCTTTATGGAGAAGCATGAATACAGTGAAAATCCCATGAGGGATTTTTTTTTTAATAATAATAAAAAAAAACAAGGAAAGCAGTTTACACTTAGAATGGTTTTATTTGGAATATTAAGACAATGAAGCATAAGCCAGCACCAAATGTGACAGCTACACGTAAAAGACAGTGATGCATCGCATGGTTCAGCAAATGAAGATATTATACTGCAACAAAACAAGTATATCAACTCGGTAACTAAGAGATGGGACAGAGACACGGAAAAGGGCACAGAGAACAGAAACGTGTACATCATTACATCATTATACATTTGAAAAATAATACTTTCTAAATCCTTCCAAACTGACGGCAGTGTTTAAAAAAAAGGAGGGGGGAATGTGGGAGAGAAGAAAGTATGATATTAATTTCACAAGTCTGTAAAACGGTGGCTGTGGGAGGAGCCTTTGTTTCAAGAAGCTTGTCCCAGCGGTTCGGTGAACAAGGCAGACAGGAGCAGGGGGAGGAAGGGGGGAGGGAGCAGTGCTGGAGAACAGCCTCCATAAACCTCCCATCATCGTCAGGTCCTGTAGTCATGGCCCACATCTCCTCACTCCACCGATGTGCACATACAGCATTAAAGTGTCAGAGGACCGTAACCATGGCTACGCCTCACTCCATTGCATATTAATTAGGGAGCAGAAGAAACAAAGAGCTGAACAGAATAGAAAATATATAGATATATCATCTTCTGTTTCTTTCCTGTTTGCATATTGCATTATTCAACCATTCTACTTAGGCATACTGAAATATAGTGAACAGAAACGTATGCAGCAGGGATGCCCAACCATTGAAGCCTATGGTTTTCTTCCAGGTCACCATATGACAGGACACCCTGGGTCAAGTTTACTCAATGCCCTGCCCCCCACCCCCACCCCAAATAGTGCACTCAATGCCTGACAAGCGTAACTGACAGAAGACGCTATAATCCATTTCTTTCAGAAAATGGCCTCTTTCACGGCCCCATTGAAGGAGCTGCTAAAATTTGGCCGCAGGACGATCGTTGGACAACACCAACCAAGTCACACATGTCAAGTTTTTGCACCAGAGAAAATGAAAAGGCCAGAGAGAGCGATTCACCCAAAGTCGCTTCCCCAAATCCTGTCCCAGCCTTTCCCTCGTTTTCGGGTGACCCAGAAGGGCTGGTTCCCTACAGCACGGGGCCCCTGCCCGCCGCAGTGGAAGCAGAGCCCATTCGAAGGGTGTTTGTGGGCTCCTGCTCCTAGTGTGGGACATCTCATTAAACAGCGCCGGCCCATCTGCACGCGTGTCGCAGGTACCTCCAGGAACTGCACCGCCAGTCATCATTGGCACCAGGGCCTGCGTGCATTAGGGCTGCCCACCCAGTCACCCTCCACCCCTTCTAGTCACTTCTGAGCAAAATCTGCACCACACATGAGAAACAGAGTCCTATAACCTGAACCGACACCGCTGTGTAAAAGAAAGGGGAAGATGAAAACAAGCACTCCGGGGCCAAAACTTCAATGCTCAAAATAACCAAGTGTACAATTAAAGTGCCATTATTTCAGTTTTGGTTCCCCCCCCCACCCCATCCCTCTCAAACACGCACACAGACAGACACACAGACCACTAAGCGTCTGGATTTCAGCATTTGTTCGTACAAAGTTCGGACTTCTCTAGCCACTCAGGATGACCCCCCCCCCCCCCCCCGCTCCCCCACCTGACATGGCAGCAGGAAAAGGAGCTTCACAGGAGATAAACTGATCAGGGAATCTGCCAGCTGCTAGTACAGAAGCGGACTGAAGAAAAGGAAAAGGCCACATGAGATCCAGGGCCGGACGGTGGAAGCAGTACATGCCGTAAGCCAAACGGACACAATTCCTTCCATGGCCTGTGAACTCAGAAGGCAAGTTTCACTGTGAGATAGGCAGCTGGCGAGCCAAGAAGCACCACCCTGCTACAGGCATGTCCTGCCTCTCCCCATAGTGAAGTCAACCCGGTGCAGCCACTCTCATGACAGGTGAGTCTTTTTGCCTGCCTCAATCTGTGTGTGTGTGTTTGAACTTGACACATACCCATGAAATAGTGACCATGGACACTGGATTAAAAAAAAAAAAAAAACACACATAGGGGACATGCATAGCTCCCCCCAGACTGTAACTGTGTCAACTATACATGCCAGACATGAAAAACTGGAGGATAACAGTATAGGCTTAATCCATTGTTACGCATCATTAACATAAGTTCAAGGCAAAGCCAGTGCTGTAAACGAGGTGCCACAGAGAAACACCTAGATGCTGAGCCCCCAGAGGGAATAACAGCAGTGCACATACAGGCAGGGCTGCTCAAAGCTGGGCAAGATGCTGGAGCACAAATAGAGGACAATTAAAAGGACTGAAAAGCCTGCAGCTAACACTGACACTGCCAAAAAATACGTCTACGTGGCATGAGCTCCGTCCCCATCACCAGAACAGAACTCTGAGCAGCTCAGCTACCAGGCACTAGGGAGCCTGGTAACAGCCTGCCATAAAGATTCTGAAATGTTTCTGAGCCAATGGCAAAAGGGGGGGGGGGGGGGGGTCACAGAGTGATGTGTGAATGACAGGCCATTAGCTGGAGGAATCAAGACGCAAGCAGATCTCCTCCAGCTTAGCGCGTCTCTGCGTGTATGGCGGTTTTACACACACAGCCTTTGGTCACGCCAATTCAAACACACACATGCAGACACACACGCGGAACATTGCACCATTTCCATGATTTCTTTCGTTTGAATTCCTTTCTCTGAAAGGGACAAACAGGACTAAGTAACGCCTACTTTATCATCCAAGCTGCCCTACTAAATATTTTAGCAGCTGCTCAGTGATCACCTGACCTCTGACCCATGATTGTTGACCAATTACAAAACGCAGCAAACCACCAATACCTCTACACCATCATCTTTCATCTTTACTATAGGCCACAATTAGTAATATCAAAAATATCATTCAAAACTATATTAATAATCTTCATATTCGTCTTAAAACTATACTTTTAGGTACATGCTGGGCAAACTCTAAACCCTGTGACTGGACAGCCGTCAAGCTCCTCCACTGTTCAAGTTTGGTTTGTTAGTGCATAAGCGAGGGCTGAGATTTAGACATTGTCTGTCTCACGAAGTCCCACTAAGCAGACGGGCCAGGAGACGATAACACCATTAACATCTTCGCTCCACGCAAGAGGGCAACATTTCTGTACTGATCCACGTCAAATGCCGCTCTAAACGTTTATCAGATCCGACTGGAGAGCTTTATTGATATGGATGCTGCCGTTTTGCCGCCAATGTCCTGAAACGTGCGGGTGACAGAGCGATTTGATCGCAAGAAAAGTTGTCCAAACGTGCAGAAATGAATCAACAGCCCACAATATCCCCAGCTTTCACCTACATACAGTACAGAGACCTAAAATAAAAATCACCATTTTTTAAAATCAAGTTTGTTTCATCCATTTGTAAAAATAAGTTCTCTAAGTGTGGGTAGGGCAGGACCACACCTCACCGTATTTCAATAGGTTTCTGTCAGGAAGGTCATACGGAACTATTCTAGAATGATTGAAAGGAGCAAAACTCAGGTTAGGGGTATTAACTCCTTTAAACACGTATGGATAACGCAGGGAGGAGATTCAAGCAAGAGAGCAAAAAGCACGAAACATGCAAGGGGGCCTATTTAGCAAACATTTTGAAGCTTCAAAAACCCCTGAAATAGCACCATGACAACATCCTCGCATATGTGCACCATAAACCTCAAAGCTTTGTATTTATATAGTCTCTCCTACAAAAATACGTGTGCCCTTTTTAGGTTCATTAAGGTACTGCAGAGTGTCATGCAGTCTCTCACAAAGAGCACGTCTGTCCCGCCAAGTACTCAGCCACACCCCTTCAGAGC
Organism: Paramormyrops kingsleyae; assembly: GCF_048594095.1. Lineage (NCBI taxonomy): Eukaryota > Metazoa > Chordata > Actinopteri > Osteoglossiformes > Mormyridae > Paramormyrops > Paramormyrops kingsleyae. The sequence goes on from NC_132799.1 coordinate 15,290,563, forward strand.
AGAGGAAGTCGCGTAAGAGCGGTGAATAAAGGCACGCGGTTTTCTGCCATCTCCACCGATGCAAGCTCGGACGGTAACGCTTGGTCATGGATCGGGTTCGTGCAGAAAAGAAGCTGGATGTCATCTGGCAAAAGGGTTCACACTGGTATAAATGTGTTCAGCTGAACAGTGCAGGGTTTCAAATAAAGCAACTACGGTGATCCAGTCAGGCTGTAAAGCTAGATCCCAAAATGTTTTAGGCCGCACAGAGATGTCTACTTCCCCAAAACAGGGAATGCATACATACATGTACAAAAATCTAGTTCTTTATGTTGAACTCCCCTGGGGCAACAGGTGGGCTATATCAGAAGCAGAGGGTGGGCAATATGAGAGCAAGGAAGTGGGGGGGGGGGGGAAACAATACCATCATGTCCAGCATGAAAAGATGAATCTAAAAGGAAAAAAAAAGAAAAAAAAAACAGAAGGGGGATAAACACCAAAAACAAGAAGTTTATCAGTTTTCAAAATCATTCATTCTGTGATTGCCTACTCAACATTCCTCTATTTGGATTAAAAAAAAAAAAAAAAAAAAACTCAGATTTGATCTGGGATCCCTTATCGCAGACAGAGACCTACTAGAGGCTAACTTTGCATGCGAAGTGTTGGCAGAGGGTTAAAACCACAAAAGACACAGAGGACAGAGCTTATTAGCGACCTGGCCCTTTTCACACGGCGTGCCCCGCGTGTGCATGCACGCGCACGTGCGACCTAGTGATTGTGGTCCCACTGTGGAAGGGTTAAACAGCCCAATGCTCCCACTAACCTGCACAGAGAGGAGCTAAAGTGCTTGATGCCAGTGGCTCCTTCTTGTGGTGCCAATGGGCCAAAAGAAAAAAGAAGAAAGTATATATTTACCTCCCTGTGCAATTAGTGGCAGGAATTAAGGTTTTACCATAAGACAAAAAAAAATAAATTTTGATGTGCTAGTTACTAGTGAGATTTCAGGAACAGGCACACTCATGTCACATGACGAGAACACTGTAACCACAAGTGCAGGAGCCTCATGCTTCCTGCAGGGGGCAGGGGTTTGGGGTTTATCGGGATGTAGCGAGCCCTTTGGCTGCCCCAGGAATTAGCACATCTCACCAGTACACGGTGCCGCCGAGACCCGAGCCTCCATCCTCAATGCCGGCCGGCCTCTACAGACTCCGTGAGCCTGCCTGTGGTTTTGTTCAGGAGCTCCACTCTGGCAGCAGAAATCTCAAAATCTCCAAGCAGGTCTGATGACCAGCCACCGGCCAGGGACTAGAAAGCAGCCCTTCTCTGCAGAACAGGCATGTAAGGTTCGTCTGCCCCATGAGGCTGCTTACACCAACCCACTTTCGCGTCAGGTCAAAATAAAATAAGCATCTGCATTTCTTCAATGCAACGGGAGCCACATAGTTGCTTTATCAAAGTTCAAGTGAACTGTAAAATACAGCAATGACATATATTACTCCTAAAATATATATACACATACATATGAAATTCATATATACGTATATATATAGGAAGTGAACAGGAGCCCAAGAGGTGGGAAGGTGCATGCAGGCTTGGTTTACAGGTTCCTCCCACCACGGCTTGGGATGCCCTGGGGGTCAGACAGACATAAGTCAGGGGCCTCAGACTGAACCCAAACAGCCGCAGGCCCCTGCCTCTAAAACGAGCTTGATGCTAAAGAATCATGTGCTTACCAGAGAGCGTATACTGTATATATTTATATACGTGTGTCCTAGGGATTTAAGTAATAACTAAAACGATAGATAGTAACGTGTGTGTCTGGTTACACCCTGCCTGTTGCCAAAATTCCAGCCCCAATCCCACCCCTTAACCCTGACCCTGCCCCCCCATCCGAAGGCCCAGTGAGAGCACCCCACAGGTGGCGGATCATAACGGTAGCTTGACTTTGCCAACAGGTTTTGTCGTCGCCTCCTCCTCCGTTAGGAATCAAACGAAGGAACAGGCAGACGAGCACTGGAGACGGGAACCATGAGGCAAGGGCCACGGCCCTCTCTGCACCCTCCGTGCAGCTGCAGGCTCTACTTGACCTTGAGCGGCTCACGCTCCAGCCAGCGCACGCGCACCTTCTGTTTGTAGTGATACTCCTTAAGGAAGTCCTGCAATGCCGAGGGCAGCGGCAGGCCGCCGATGCCGTCGTAGGTGGTGCGCCGGCAAATGGCAGCGCGGGCGAGGTGCTGCAGGCTAAACGGGAAGGTCCGGTGCAGCGGCGCCGTCAAGAGCGGCTCAAAAAACATGCAGGAGCTGGGGTCTTTGTAATGCTCCAGCAGGCCAGTCACCGTGGACGAGTGGAACACGCAGGGGTCGTGAGCGTCGAAGCTGAAGTTATGGTTCCACTGCTCGATGCGGGCATGCAGCGAGCGGTTGTAGCGCCGGAAGCTGACGGAGAAGAGGTAGTCCTCCTGGGCCGAGTCGCGAAGAAGAAAGGTGCCCTCAGGCTTGCCCTCCAGCAGTGCCTCTGCCTCATAGCGATCCATCACACCCCAGTAGCATGGCAACCCAGTGATCTGCAGCAGGTCCGGTACCAGGCAGTGGATGTAGTCGATCTGCGTGTGCACCTTCCAGGGGCCCTGACGGCTTGAGTGGCCATCCCCAGAGGTGTGTCTCTGTTTGGGCCGCCTCGGCTGCAGGCACAGGGTGGTAGAGTCCTCCTCCGAGTCACAGTCTGCTGGCTGGGTTGCCACTGAGGCCCCCGATCCCAAGGCACTGGGCCCACCTGCCACAGCCCTACCATCCCCGGGACTCTCGCTAAGCCCTGGTGCCATCTTGGGCCCGAGCTTGTACAAGGAGCCAAGCTGTGCCGTAGCCTCGAAAGTATGGATCTGGGCGTTGGGCGGTGGGTCAACCCCTTCTTCGATGCTAAGCCGACGCCGCTCGCGCAGACGTTCCTCCTCATCTTCTGGGGAGGCATGTGTCGAATCGAAGGCATCCAGAAGTGTGGTGGAGGACTGTGGGCTGACCGGTGCTGTGTGCTGCTTGATCAGGTGCCATTTGTGGGCCAGGTCTGAGCCGGGGGGGAAGGGGCACTTTTCTAGCATGAGTTCTGTCAAGTGGATCTTGCGTTTGGAGGCAAAAAGTGCCTTGGTGGGGCGACTGCGCGACCGCAGTGGCAGGCAGAGCCCAACTGTGTCATGCAGCCGCTGGCGTAATGAGCGTCCACTTCCTGAATCAGTGTCACAGATGGAACTGACGCCGTAGCGACGCTCACGGCGAGGGGCACCACTGCGTGATCGGCAAGGCCGTTTGTCTGCCTCCAGCGAGCTCTGCGTCTTGGTTGAGCACGAGTGTTTCTTCTTGCCGCCCCAAGGTGCATGGCGTGAGTACGAGTCCCTCCGTGCCAACAAAGTGCCCTCAGGGCCACGTCCATCCTCTGCCTCTTTGTCGATGGAGATCTCCACTATTTGGGGAGCGTCTGAGACGCAGTTGTGACCCCGACGTGCCCTTAGCCCCTCGGGTACCAGAGGGATCGGTGACAGACTCCGGCTGGGGCTGGTGGCCCTGGGGGCCAGAGTGTCCATCAGCCGCATTCCCCGAGCAGGGTCGACCACACAGCGGACAGAGCTGGCCTCTGGGCTGGAGCTGCTACGCCCAGGGCTCTCTGTGTGGAACAGGGTCTGGCATCGATTCTTCAGGTTGCTCCACATCTTGCCCACTTTCTCCATTGACTGTGGGAGCAAGACCTATGAAAAGAGAGAGAGACAAGACTGAGGAGGTGACCTTATAAATACATCCTAGGTCATGAAAGCCATGGACTACTGCAAGGCTCCTCAATTATAGTCCTGGAGCTCAGAATCCAACACAGTTTGAAGGTTTCCCTGCTCAAAAACACCTTAATCAGCTAACTACAGGTTTAATAGGTATGTCTGAGCAGGGAAATCTGAAAACTGTGTTGGATTCAGGCCCCCCAGGACCGGAATTGGGGAAAGCTAGCTCAGTGTATCTAACATTACTGTAGGGCTAGAAGTCAAGCAGCAATAGTAACACATTACTACTCAGCATCTTCCGAGCCTTCACTGTAATAGCCCGTGATCCAAATGTGAGGAAAATCACAGTTTTCCCCTATTGGCTTTTTGGTTCAACCAAATGCACATCAGCAAGAGAGGGCTGCCATGGGTTTAACTAACCCAGGTGACAGATCTGTTGCTAACTGGACATGGAAATATTTAGATACATGCCAGGTCTCTGTGTGCATATATGCATTAATCTATGTATGTTTGCGTGAGTGAAATGTATGGGGTGGCACCAGACAATCTATTCCATAAGGTAGATTGAGCCATCCTATCTGACAATCAGACTCAGATCAAAGAAGAAGGTACATTTTGGACAGGGTGCATTTTTAGAATGCTACCGATGACATTTTTCTGGATGTCATTAAACTTGCTTACTTATTTAAGACCCGAGGCTTCTCAAAAAGGCACCGACAGCCAATAAAAGAGAGGCTAAGAGACAGACCAGCTCCTCTCATACCTCTGTCTGGCCTGCTCCTTGCCCCAGAGTTCCTGGTCATAAAATAGAAGTTGGGTGGGGGGTTAGTGTGCAAAAGTGTGTGAGAGTTGGGGGCGGTGGCAGCGATCCAGGAACAGACCGAGTGAAGTGTTGCCAGGCAGACTTGGAGGGACGCAAGGCCACAGCTAAAAATGTACCCATAGATCAGCTCCCAGCTGATCTGCTGGTATGTACTGTATTACAGTGCCAGTCTGGGCCGACCTACCCCCACCCTGCTGTGCGACACCTCCAGGCTAAGCTTGCAAGGAGCCACAGGGTCTGACCTAAAAGCTGAGGGGAGCAGGGGGGGTGGGAGTTAAACCGAGGCACATGCAGGTACACGTGCGCCGTGTGTGCATTCGACTAGCAAGGATTCTCTCTGGCACCATTTCACTTATCACCACCAATCTAGCCTCAAAGCACCAATTAGGGGCTCTCAGTCAGGCGCACAGAACCCAAGCAGACCCGCCTTGCCCTACTTTGCAGTGTCAGACTGGATGAAAATGCATCTTGGCCACAGGGCATGCAGACCATTCAGGTTGGACCTTTTGCCTCACAAATCACATCTGCGCACAGAGCTTTACAGAGTGTTACAGGCCCCAGAAACAATCACTAGCAAACTCACTTAAGATATCTAGCCTATTATTAGCTATACATAGCTTGCTAGCTATTTAAAATACTCTCACTAACTGGATTCCCACACTGCATGCTGTAATGATTATTGCAACATTTCAGCAAACTCAACTGTTTCTGACATTTATACACCTATAAATAGCAACAAAATACAGCCAGTCATATTACATAACATCAGTGTATTATCTGCCTATATTCCTAGCTAAGCCTTGTTCATTGTATAGTTTGTACCCTTTAAAGGTGATTTGTAAATCTAATTAGACTTATTTACATATTTTAAAAAACCAATAAACATTTCAACAAACAAGGCACAATGAGCAAACACCACTGCTTAATATGCAGGCCATTCATGACACACTGCGCTGGAACACTGAAGATAATGCCTTTCTGAGCAGCTAAAAAGGTAAAATGCCCAACAAGGCAATGAGGTCCCAGCGAGCATCCTCAACATGCCTGAAGTCTAGCCCTGCCCTGGAGTCCACTGTATAAAACTGCACATTTGTGCCAATGTCCCCTCTCTGAAAGGTGCCCTCCCAATCAGTCACATGACACACTGCAATCCCACTCTTGATGACAGAATCATAGTCTGGACACAGTGGCATTTAAAAACAGAGCAACCAGGGTTGGATTCATTTCATTAAAGGTTGAGTTTCTATCTCTCCGTAGCTATTAAAATGATGAAACTCCAAAGCACATGCTGGATGGGCAGAAGTGACTATTAGCAAAATGGAATGAAAAAGTATCCCAGGCAGCACTGCATTGTGGAGGAAGAGCAGCCCCCCCCCCCCCCCCCAAGCGAAACCTTCCAGTGCTGACAGGGAGCGAGCGCCAGTGAGCCGACGCGTCCACACCCTGGGAGTTTCAAGCAGTATTAGTCATCGGCCCAGAAAACGCTGAAGTGGACATCGTGGCCTTAGCATAAACATGCTACAAACCCACTGTGTGGCATGTCCAATGCTGGTGCACCACCCCCCTTGAACAGCCCCACCCTCGAGCAATACCCAAAAAATACCACCACTGCGATGTCAACCATGATAACTGCAAAAATGTGTGCACATGGCGGCAGAACATTACATTATATCAACTCCATTATACATCATTTCCTTAAATGCATCACCAGAGCATGTGGTGAGAAAGTGCTGTGACTGGATAGCAGAGGAAAAAAACCCTAGGGATAGCCTTAGGGATAGCCTTAGGGATAGCCGTGTTCTGCCTTAGGCCAGAAAAATGGGGGGGCTTGACTGCAGACCATGACATCACCAGAACAACCAACACCAGCTCTTACAGTTGGCTAAGTGGCCTCGACGGAGTTGTGTCAGGGGTCAAAGTAGGGCCCTCAATGTCTGCCATGTGGAAAGCCCTGTAAATAAGCTTAAAAAGCAGGAAGTCTCAGTGACCCAGCCCAAGCTGTCCAGACAATGCCAGACGTAAAATAGCCAAAAAAAGCCAAAAAACAAAAAAGCAGAAGTTAAGATTCAACTCAGTGTAACTTGCTAGTTTTTACACACATCATCCAAAGTAATGGGACATTTCAATTATTAGTCAGATTTGTTTTGTCAAAAACAAATGCCTTATTTTAAATGTCTTACACTTACATTGATTTAAAATAAAACACAGGTAAACAACCAAAAATGCAAACTGAATCAATTATTCTCACATAAAAAGAATTTTTTTCCAAAAAGTAGAAAACCCGTAGGTACTCCTCTCATCCTAATCTGAAGAAGTGGAAAAGTACAGGCAGTTTCACATGATGTGGGGGGGGGGGGGGGGGGGGGGTCTTGCAGTTTCAAACAGGAAGTATCTCCTTGTGCTGAAGCAGTTGGACAGGAAAACAGAAAGCTGGGCTCCGATCAGGATAAAGCAGAGCCCAAGCCACAGTGTTAAACCAGAGCAAGAGGGGGGCTTTAGACTGGGACCTACAGCCAGGCCTGGTTCCATATAACCACGGTTGGGGTCTTGTTCATAAAGGGATCCAAGATGCAGAAAACAAGCAGCTGCTGAAGTAGAAGCTCCAGTGGGAGCATGTCTGCAGGAGACTCCAGGACAGAATGCAGCTGTTACTCCACTTCCCACTCCCCCCCTCGCACACACATGCACCTACTAACTCTCCCTGAGGTTATAAAAGGCTGCTTAGTAATCAGTTATGATGAAACACTACAGAACCTGTCTCTGAGCATGAAGAGCTTGGCGGTCTTAGTGAAGGTATAACTCCAATTTCAATACCTCTTCCATTTTAGCATATGTAAAACACACACACGCAATCTATTTTACTATAGATCCAACATTTGCTGTGCAGTGACGTACACTCACATAAAAACCATACTGCAGTTCATTGTGCCTTAGGACAGAGTGCTTAGCTATAATCGTTTCTCTTTTTTTCTCTAGGGGCAACCCCCACTTCCCCTCCACAAAGGAAGAGGACTTGCACAATTCTTTCTCCTCCCCGAGTCGACTGGGCTTTCAAAAGGCAGCAATGCGGTGCGGGAGAGAGAGTTGCCAGAGAACCGTCCCAGCACCCCCACCCAGAAAAACTCACTGGGCCCAAGCTCGAGTTCAGTAAGAAGGGAGGGGGAAAAAACCATCCAGCCAGAGTTCAGGCTCAGTCACCCATTCAGGGAATGTGTGAAATCACATCGTTCCCCTGGTCCAACTAATCAGGCTTCCCCCAAACCAACATATTCAGAAGATATCTCATTCTCTCTCTCTCTCTCACACACACACACACACACACACACACCTCTGACCAGTGTCCTTTAGTTATCCATGAAGGGACATCTTCTGACTGTGCCCAGAAAAAGCAGCAATGACAGTGACAGACAGCAAAAGTGAAGGGCTAGAGTGGAGCAACCATTTATACACCTGATCACCAATGACTGAAAGAACAACGAGATGGTGCAGGTCCAGATTTTCTCAACTTCCCCCCAGTTTGGCAAACAAATGACATTATACTAAAAAAAACTAATAATTGATTAAACAGCAAAAATACAAAGCACAGAGACATACAAAAATCCTATATGATGTAATATTCCTTTACAATTCACAATTACGCTGTGGTTTCTGCTCAAATCACAACAAAACATATGCAAGAGAACGATTTCACAAGTTCTTGAATTTTTGTGCTGGTTTCCTCTGCTGACTAAGTCACCCTGAATGAATGTGTCAGCATCACCATGTGCCTGTATCCTAACACCCGGGACTCTCAGGTTTGGCTGCAGATCATTACAACATAAACGACACGCTACTGGAAATGAATTCAATTATCGATAAAATACATGAAGCAACTCAAGCACTAGAATTGAAATAAAGCCATTTGTCCATGGCAAGAGTCCAGTGCTCTCCAATGGTGAATAGTGCATTTGTGTGTGTGTGTGTGTGTGTGTGTGTTTACAAAGTCAGACGCCCGCAAGTGGACACGTGAGGGGTTTGGGCTGGCTTTGCCCTCTAGAAGAGGTCAGAAATCTGGACACGACCACAAACGCTGTAAAGGAAACCACTGCGTCAGCCTTTTCACTCTAGCAAGGCACTGATACTGCAACGGGGGGGCGAAGAGGAAGACAATACACCTGCTGTAACTGGACGACACCATTTTCCAATGAGCAAACAAAACAGACCAAAAGTATGGGAATGACAATTTTTAACCCTATTTTGCTCCACGACACACACTCACATTTTTTATTTTTTTTTAACCAGACTTATCTGTCAGACATTTTAATATCAGGCTGAAACCATCTTGGGAGGTTGGGCCTCACAATGCTTTTTCCATGCAGCTTAGCACTTCACTCCTTACCCAAGCTATGCTTTTCATGTACCCACAAAAAAAAAAAACTCAAATATGCAAGTAAGCCAGAATTACAGAAAACTGTATTCTCTGTACCCCCCTCTCAGTCCCATTATCAACAAGTGGCTACATTTTATAGGAATAAATTTTAGTCTTTCAACTTGGAAGCTTGACCTTGATCACTTTGTCAGCAATCATCTCACAGGTCATTATGCTTAAGACAGGCATTAACAGGTTGTTGCAAAGAGCTTTGGCATTCCAGACAGAGTAAACAGCAAACATGTACCTTATGCTAATGTGAGGGAAACGGAAAATCGTCTACTGAAGCAAAATTTCACTTTACTGAAGCTGAGATCATCATGCTTAGAGCTAGTTTGTATCACTTTAAACCAAATTAACCTTATTGCATTCAGTCACTCATTCCAAAGCTATATTTGTGCTGCTTTGTTATTTCACCTAAAAAAATAAAAAAAAAAAAAAGGAGATATACAAAGCACCATAGGGTAACGCTGTTACAGCTAAGCACTTACATAAATAATGGAGCAAATGCTATGAAATCATGGGAAGAGTTCTCCGGGGTCTTGCACCCAATCAACTGCAGACCTTCAGCACAGACTGACAAAGGCAGTGACAAAGAAACACTGACTTAACCGTTTAGCTGCTTCAAAACTGGCAAACAGTACAATTTTGAAAATCTAGGGAAAAACCATCACAATACAAACAAATCGAGCAATATAGAGACAATGCTGCAAAACTTGATTCTGAGACGCTAAAAGACTGAACGGCTAGGTTTGAACATCTAAAACTAACTGCTGCCAATTGCCCTAAATGGACAAAACTGTACGGGATCAACAGAGTAGCTTTTTCTAGACAGCTGACAGCAAAGATGCTGTTTAAGCACAGCCCTGCTTCCAGGGATAAGCAAAAAATTTATACCAGTGTAGGGCTGTTACTAGGGCTGTGAGATATGACAATATCTCATATCACGATACAAGTCATGTCATATCCCAATAACGATAAATATCACGGCTGCACCTCATATTTATGGATTCTTTCTACAGATCAGCTGCAGTAGGAATGGGACAACATTTGCTTTAAACAAACTATAGGAGACAATGCACACCATGTAACTTTCAAATATGTGTTTATTAATAATTGCCCTGTGTCAATTCACTGTCAGTGATTGTAAACAAGACAGCTGGGCTGAACAACATATCTGAAGGTGAAGTGCACACAAAAACATTGAAATATTAATTAATTGGCCCATAAAGGCAACCAGAAAACCAAGTGTTGTTTCTTGCTTTTGTTGAAAGATGCTAAAGCCGGAAAACTGACTATAAAGCTCAAACTTTACTGCAGTGTCAAAGTTAGAGTTTAATCCCAAACCCACTTTCAGGTATGACTCCCTGGAATTCCCGCTTGATGATGTATGTGGGGATATGCAGATCTATACTGATATATTACAGAAAGTGGGTCGAGTTTAAACCTTAACAGCGAATAGCAAGTGGGTAAGTGTAGAGGGATTGCAAAAATATTGCAAGTGAACACAAAACTATTAAAAAAAAATATTTTCCCCACACAGACCTCAAGCCAGGGGTGGGCAATCTTATCCGCAAAGGGCCGGTGTGTATGCAGGTTTTTGGGATAACCTTGTAGGTCAGCTGTTCAAACCTAGGGTTGAGGACTCTTCAGCCAATCAGTCCTTTAATTAGTAATCCAATTAGGGAGTTGGAGCGAAAACCCGCACACACACTGGCCCTTTGCGGATAAGATTGGCCACCCCTGTCTTAGGCTCTCCATAGCAGTACAAACTGGACAAAAATCTACAAATCAATACGAGGGAAGTCACAAATGTAAGAAGATCCACAAATATGCAGGAGGTGATCCACAAATGTGCAAAATATGTTTTACGTGCAATAAATCATATTCACAAAAAGATTAACACAACACAAAAATACACATTTGTGAATAGTTCAATATTTGTGGATCATGGTACATATTTGTGGATTTTCTTCTGCAAGTTACAAAGTCCAATAAAAACTTCCATGTGCCACATCCAATGTGGTGGCATGTAACCCTGCTAAACTGTTATCCAAATGATGAAAAAAATGTTGCCATAAATAGCGTATTGTGAGATACCACAAAATAAACGATCAGAGCATAAAATGAAACAACGGACGATTTTTAGTTCATCGTCCGATATATATCATTATATTTCACAGCCTTAGCTGTCACTATCAATTATATTAATAAATCGAGTAATCTACCGATTAATCTGACGATTCATAGTCATTCATAATCAAGATTCATAATTCAGTTTACCGCTTCTGCGTTTGCACGAGCACTGCATGTGACACCACTGCTCTGAGACAACCACATCATCTTCACCCTGTTGGAGTGATTCATAGACTGTGTGGCATGTTTGTCAGAAATTAAGCAAAAAATGAGTGAAGAGGAGAAAGGCAAACAAGAACTGGTTACAAAAAGCTATTCGCATTCTGGTGTATGGAAATATTTTGTAGAGCAAAAGCAAGTGATTAGTCGGCAGTGCTTTGTATCTGTTGCCGCAACTCTCGGCGACACCAAGTCATTTGACATACTCTGTTGGTAAATAAGTTAAAGGCAGATAACTTTTGCATTTGGCTATATAGTTAATTTTCAACTCTAAATATTACAATGTGATCTTTTTCTAGTCTTAATTGGTTATTATGTGCCATATTATGTAAAATGACGTGGCTGAGCAACGGGGTAACCTTCATTTTAGCAGCGATTATTTTGACATAATAAGCAAAATAAATTAAGTCAGAGTGATGACAAGACAGGCTAGGCTACTTTGAGGGGCTAAATGCGGCAAATCTATGGCAAATCTAATCTCACATTATTGGATGAGTTCGTCACACCTGAATGTCTTCTTTTAAGAGGCATTTGCTTTTCAGTTGTGCAGTGTGATATTCAAGGTCAGCTTCGCAATACTGGCAGATCTGCATTCTCATTCACTTCTAATGTGAACTGCTTCCACACAAATGATGCTTTCGCTCTTTATTTGGATCCTCATCCTGCATGTGCCGTCTACCTTCCGCCATATCGCAGAGTAATCGGAAAGGAACATTTTAAAATCCATGCTTTTTTAATAATCCAGTAACCGAAAAAAGTTAAAATCGAGTAATTGTGACAGCTTTATACCAGTAAGAAACATCTAGCATGATTAGTGCCCATCTTTCTAAAACTTTCCAATAAGATTAGCATATCAAACCAATGGCATGGCAGTACAGGTGAGAGTGGCTGGTAGATATTTGAAGCATACTGGCTGCATTAAGTCCAATATAGCATTTGACACTATTGATTTTTTTTAAAGATACTAGATGGCCCACCTGGTAAGTATAAGACTCTTTGGGGACCAAATAAATGTATTTCACAGGGCCGTGTGCCTATAATGCTCACTGAAAAGCCAATGAAACACGTTAATTGCTTATTGGCAAAATGGTGATGACATAAGTAATTATCAACACTGACTGAATTACACCCAGCTTTTACCACTGGGCAGGACATATACAATAATTGCTTACAATAATTTAAAGTTTTGACAGATTCTTACCTTAACTCACAGTAATTTCCCCAGGAGATTTTATTACTCTTTGCTTTCAAGAGACATGAGGCCTTTTGTGACTATTCATTGTGCCAGGCCCACTCAGTGGGTGTTTATTCATAAGCCACTCAGAAAAGGTTAAAATTATGGATGAATGCATACAACTACAAAATGGGTATCCATGATGTTTCTGCCTCTTGATCAAGCAGAATTAGAGGAATGGTGGTTTGCGGTAATCAGTGGGAGACCCCCACTGTTCAGGAGTGTTTCCTCACATCAAATGTCTTGAATGGCAGCCACTGTCGACTGATCTCTCTATATGAAAATTCATTTCCATTCATTTCTCACATGGTACTCTACATCACTCACTCTACACCCATTTTCTCTGACTATTCTACAAGTAACACACAGGTGCTTACTCAGTTTTTCCATTCTGACAGCACATGTATTTACAACTATATCTCTTTATTAATGCACATACAAACACCTATTGGCGTGTAGAAATCCCACAGCTTAGGAATTGCACAGAACTGACTCAGACAAACTGCCGTCACTTGAAAGTATATTCAATAGGAACAAACATGATACAATAACATGTCAGTTTCACCCACTCCCCACACATGGGCAGACAACTCAGCAGTCTGGCTTTTCTCTAGTAACCCACATGCAGTAAAAAAGCAACCATGTTTTCCTGTTGGAGGTCAATAAGCTACAAGAAAGATCCTGACAAAAAGGCAGAGTTGTCATCACAGACGATGCTCATTAATTTAAAGGATAGAACAGAGTAAATGCCATGCCTGTATAGTTCTCCCTAGTTCTACGGGAAATCCGGGTGGTGGTTAAAGTCGTCATTGTCACCACTGATCCCAAGGCCACTTTCAGAACACAAGCTAAATTTCAGCCTTCGGGTTCCTATGTGTTCCAGATCGTTAGTTCCTTCCAAATTCCTTGCAGGTGGGCATGGAAACAGGAAGGGCTGTAAAGGTACTAGTGTATAAATTATAAAGGAAGGAGCTAGGGAGGAATTGTTTGGTGGTACCTCAGATGAATCATTCAAAGTGATGTGGGGATGTAAAAAGCAGTGGGACTAAAGGGATTTGCTTCTCCAGAAACTACTTCAATTAACAACTGAACTCCCCCCCCATCTTCCAGTCACATTGAATAAGGGACACGATTATGTCAATGGAAACGTCCTGATAGTTGTGTTAAATTCTCTCTTAGGTGACCATTTTTCAAAGAGCAGGTAAACTAGAGGTAATCTCCAGGCACCACTAGGGCTACCTCCACATCATACACTGTCCCTCGTGTCAGCCTGCTGCATTGTTTTACAGACGCAATGAGAAAGCGATTTTTACAACAGATCATAGACTACAACAGTTCCCCTCCAACTTTTTCTCCACCAGACTGCACATCTGTCAGACATTTTATTTTCAACTACGCAGCACTTATCTGCAAACTCTAGTCCAAAAGAAAAGATGATCCCAAGAAACAATTACAATACACCTCTCACATGCAACATCAGCACCACTACAGACGGCACTGCGGGGAACACACTGTGAATTTTACATTCAATGAGATAAACCATAACTGCCATTCCAGGGCATGTGGTAATATGGCCAAAACATTCCAGAGCACTACTTAATTTCAAAAATTATCTTTCTAATCATAGTACACAAATTTCTTTGAACAAAAACTGTGTGGGTAAGATGCTACCAGGTGTCCACTAAAGATATCACATATCCAACACCTTAACTGTGCTCCGGATCCAGCTAGCCAATTACAGAAAACAAAACGCTGGGATAAGAGCCGATGGCAAAGTTACTGCTGAACGGCAGGTGCTGCAATCAGCGGATGGTGAAAGCAATTTTGCTTCATTAGTGGGAGGTCAATTCCTCCTCTGACAGATTATAAACATCCTTAAGCCAACAAGATTCCAGAACTTTGTTATTTAATTTTATAAGAAACAGACATCAGGGATACTTTTTATCTAATGAGGCTGAAATTCAGGGGCAAAGAACATTAGGGAACTGTAATCTAATGAACAAGGCGAACTGTAGGTTGGCTCCCCATCCTGGGCTATTCCCTGCCACACACCTGTAGCTTCTGGCACAGGCTCCAGACCCCTATGACGAAGTGGATATGGAAAATAAATGGATGGAAGTCAACCTGTATCTGCTAAATCTGTGTTCTGTTCACCAAGCTTATCCCTTTACTGCCCTGAGATTCAATGGATGATACATGTGTTAACAGAGCACCCGCAATCATAAACTTCCTGACTCAGCCTAAAGCTTCACCACACACATTACGTATGCAAAGGCATCGTAAGCCACGATCTCAAAACACCTCTGCTCCATTTAAGCCATTCATAAATGCAACCACAAGCAGCAACAAGGGTTAAAACTATCCAATAACACAAATTAGCTTAAAAGTTATTATCCTACTACAAGTTAAAGGCAGAAATAAAGACTTTTGCAGAATGAGATTTATTCATCCCTGGCCAACAACAGGGAACACAGATATGGCAGATGCTAAACAGCTAACAGCATCCGGTACCAGGGAGAAGTTAATCAGCACCAGTTGATCGCAGTGCTGGTTCTCTGCTCCCCTCTTGACAATTTGCAAACACAAAGCTCTATTCTCATTTGACAAGCCTCATTTCTGATCAAACTGAAAAGGAAACGAAAGTCTCATGCACAACTTTTTGAACAATGAACACTAATGCCACTTAGCATCTGCAATACAACAGGCCACTTCAGAAAAAAACCAGTCTCATTCTAGAAACAAATTTCTCTTAAAAGAATGAAAAAGCATGACTATGATTAAATATAGACCGTCTGCGTGCACGCACATGCACGCGTGCACGCACACGCACACAGAAAAAGGAAATCTGTTTCAGATTCAAGTCCCAAGCCTTGGCAATTATCATCTTTGGGTTTTCCATCTCAGCACTGGAACAGACCGTACTCGCCCGAAACCAGCCCTCCCACTGGCCACAGCGGCGGGTTGCAGCCACAATCGGAGGCCGGCGTTTGCAATGTGACACACACACTACACCACACCACAACTGTTTATCCACAGCTTTTTTAAAATAATAATTTAAAGCATAGCCCATCTTAACAAACCCTCACCCATGTGATCGAGCAATGAGAGGCCTCCATACACAACTATGATGACAAATGGATAGTTTTGTAAGAGCAGATCCAACCCGTTTGCCCGCTGCTCAAAAGTAGAGCAGCCTGCTGGTTTGAAGCTGGGAGTGTGGACAGCTGGAGTCCTTTGCTAACATAGCTCTCCATAAAACAATTCAGGTTTGGTAGCACCCTCTCCCAAGAGTATACTGTAAATATGGGCAATGTCCATTGAAAAAGGCTCCGTGGGTGCACCAGCACGAGTGGACATCAATTAAGTTCTACATTTCAGCCCTTGGGTTGGATACAGCAATCATCCTTCCTTCCCACAATGCCGCACACCCCCTCTCAGGGGACTCTAACAGTCTCAGACAACGTTGGAGAACAGACAAGATTACAGGAGGAAGTTCCCTGTCTCGCAACCCAGACAAGACTAAATGAGACATTTGCAGTGTCTCACACTGATATGATATGGGGGGGTTGGCAAAAAGCGGCCAGATCTATTTCCTTCTAAGACACAGGTGGCATATGCGATTAAAGTTTGCCAGCGGCCTGGTAGGTCAGGTCAGACAACAAACATCCATGCCGATACTGCTTCTGAGGATGACTTTTTTTCAAAAAGAGAAAAAAAAAAGCTTCTGAAGTCTCCCAAGTCAACAGCGTATCCTAAAGCAAGGACATTCATTATTCACACCTGGCTGAAAACCTACAAGCCAGAGAGATCATACATCTCCAAACTGTGAAATGTTACTTAACAGGATGCATCCCTCATTACATAGATTAAACTATTATCTTACGCGACGGTCTATTGAGGCTTGCCTCAAACAGAAGTCTCTTTAATATACATTTGTAACTATAATATATATAAGTATTTAGAGCTAGCATGTTATACAATAAATCTTTTTCAAAATCAAATTTAGGAGTAGTATATCGTGAACATAGTTACACAGACCGGGCTGCCACCACTAAACTGAACCAATTCATTACTGAGAGATAACATAATGAAGAGATGCATGACATGACAGATATACTTTTTAGTACTTAAACACCTGAGGGTTCACTCACCGACTCTTATGCATAGATATTATGCATAATGTTAGATGAAAAGTAAACGTATGAACCCTCTGTAAAAGAAAGCCTGAAACACTTTAAAAGACTGCACCGCACCTAGATAAAAACCACTTTTCTACCGAGCTAGTATCCTAAGGGGATGCCAACATCACCCGCCGCAAACGGCGAAAAAGCGGCCCATTCCCCGGGATCGTGGGACAAAATCCAGACGCTGATTTTAGCTGCATACGGCCCTTTCACTTAGTGTTTAAAAACGTTCATCGGGGAACCCGGGGAGGAAAACGTGTTAGGTGAAAGCGTTAAATTGTCGATTTCCTCTCATGTTTGCGTGTCAACGCGCTCGCGAGCTCAAAGCTAAACTGGTAGCCGACTAGACCCCCAGTCTAAAACGCATTTTAAAACCCCCTTCATCATATTCTCAAAAAAAAAAATCGGAAAATACATGTACTGTACCTCTTTGCTTCTTTTTCCTCCCAAATTTTAACTGTTCTCTTTTGTCTGTAAAAAATGGCTATCAAAAGGAGCTAAGCACATATTCCCCTGACGATCCGCTGTGCCGATTAAAATACGAGAGCATACGACGGTCTCTTTCATTACTGTAGCTGATATGAACTCATACCGCATATACTGCGGCTTCAATATAAAAAGTAATCGTAATTCTTTTTTTGAAAAAGCATTCCTTTCCCACGTCTCGACCACTGCTTCTCCCTCACCCGTGGTCTTCTCTCTTCCTGACAATATGACGGTCACCAAGAGAAGCCGAGAGAAGAATTGAGGAGGCGGACAGGGAGAGGGCGGGCGGAAAATGACCGACAAAGTGAGAATCCTATTGGAAGGGTTCGTACGGGGGAACTTCCGGTCGTCAGAGCGGATAGGGAGGGACGCCTCCTACTGTCAGTCAGTGACGGACGGCGCGTTTGTCCAATAGGAGAGAGGAACCGTTCTTTGGCAACCACTTGGAAACGTGGAAAGGCGAAAATGGTGCTTGCGTGCAGAGTTAAAAGTGCAATGTAAAAGGACGATTTAGAAAAAAAAGTGAATGCAGCAAGATCCTGCAGCGTAGACAAAGTAGCACTGTACTGAATGGTATCCGTGGGCGGCTCTTGGATACGTACTTGGGCACAGAGGAAATGATGTAGCCGAGCCAGTCAGTGATACTGTAGGGATACAGTGATGCACGAAATTTGGTAAAGGAATGTTACACTTTGTCCCAACGGTGCCTCTTACCAAAGATACGTCATTTTCTGTTCAAGCATTTTGCTCCCCAAATTTTAAACATGTGACATAAGTTCTCCGAGTTTTAAAGAACAATTACAATATACGAATACATTTTTTGAACTAAAAGAATTACATACAAGAACATAATCATCTTGAGTCAAGATAGGTAGCATGTAGACTGCGGTGTTGGAT
The DNA here is from genome assembly GCF_048594095.1 of Paramormyrops kingsleyae. NCBI lineage: Eukaryota > Metazoa > Chordata > Actinopteri > Osteoglossiformes > Mormyridae > Paramormyrops > Paramormyrops kingsleyae. Next base: position 15,308,690 of record NC_132799.1, read on the forward strand.
GTACATGGAATGAAATAGCTGTTCCACTACTGTAGTGTTATTAAAATGAATTGTGTCCGTGCCGTCAGTTAAGATAATAATCTATCTTTTCTCGATGAAGAGGATAGTATTTGTTGTATCGTTATTGTTGCCATGAATTACTGATATATATGAATGAGGATTACATTATTCTTCATTCAGGTTAGCATTACCGTTGGTCTTGTACAATGTAATGACGTTGATTGTTAAAAGTACATTATGTAACACTTAGTCATCATAAAAGAATGGACTGATGTTGAAAGTGTTCCTTCAATGTATCTAAGGAATATTTATTTTGCAGTACTGGTCTGTAAAAAAAACTAAGAATTAGATACATGTTCCTGCAGAGAATGAAACAACTCCACACTATTTGCAAGGGACATGCTGCATTTCTAACACATGAGGTAAACTGTCTTTGGATGAAAGGCATGGAGTGAGAATTTAATTGTAGCCTCAGCCATGCTCGTGTGTGTGTGTGTGTGTGTGTGTGTGTGTGTGTGTGTGTGTGTGTGTGTGTGTGTGTGCGTGTGAGCGAGAGAGAGAGAGAGAGAGAGAGATCCACTGAGGGATCCAAACTAAACAGAGACAGGAAAGCTCTGGGAATGCTGTAGCTGGCAACATACTTTGGCTGCCGGTGTCATTGGATTACATTATTGACTTAGTCCAGCCCTCATTCCTCCAGCCAAATCAAGTAATCTGTATGTTACCCATGACCATGGTGACTAAGCTATTTCATATCCATCATTTTCTTGGCTAAATTTGTCAAATTTCAAAATCGGCACTTTATATTTGGTGAACATTCTATGCCTTTCCATACTCTTTGAATGGGTAATTTATGTGATTTATTAGTCAGGTTGGTGACACTGCTGTGTGCTATATTGAGTCAGTTTAGGCTTAGTTTCTACCTTAGTATCTTACTACATCTGAATATGACAATGGGCACCTTTGTCACAATGAGTGTAAGACTTCAGCAGATCTTTTCAGTATTATATTTGTATTTTTTTGCTAGCGGGACTCCCCGACATCTAGTTCAACTCCCATGAATTCCCCGTTTCAACCACAGCAGTGTTTCCTAGAGTGACTCTTTCCCAGAAACATTTTTCAAAACAACAGTGACAAAATGAGGAACACAAGTGGCGTGTGACACCCTCCAAGTTATACTGAAGTTGTTATACTGCCTGTTAGACAAAGAGATACATTGTGCCAAAGCTGGCAAGCATTGAAAGCATTTTCTGTGTGAACAAGTTTAAATTTGGCCATCAATAAGTTTGGAGTGGGATAATATATAATAGATAATAGATACAGCAGGAAGATTATAATAGATAATATAGTAATATCTCTCATTACTCACATATCTAATGAATTTAAAAACTAGACAAGGCCAGCACACCAATAATGAACTAAAAACTAATCATTCCAACCTTTTTTGAGCCATACCAATATCATGTGCATATTGTAACTTACTCAATGCAGCGCATTATTTCATTGAGCCATTTTCATTCTGCTTGCTTTGCATATTGGAAACATTTTTTTTTTTCGATGGTCCATTATTAGGAATGAAAAATCTATAAATACCCCTAACAACAATGTTTCGCACCAAGGAAATTTTCATTTTAAAATATTTATTGGAGTAGTAAGTGTCTATTTATTTAAAAAGGAACAAAAAAAAAACATTATTTAATGTTAGCACATATACAAATGTAAAAAAAAAATCAGCAATAACTTTTACGGTTCTCTAAGCAGTGGGATGGCTAGTTGAACACGGCCTCAGTCTCCACACACAGTCCACGGGACACTCCAGCCATTCCATGTATTTGTTAGATTTCACCACCAGCCACTTTTTTGACAAATTATGCCTAATCAGTATGTCACAGAACACACGGCGACCCATACATGAGTGAACCATGGTCCCATGTCTCAGCGTCCAGCATTTTACTCGGAGATAGGATCATACATCAGGAATGCATCTCACAAAGACAGAGGCTGTTTGTCCGTCTGTCCAGCTCCTCTCTCCTCTCTCCGCCTGGTCTATGCAATCAGGCCATATGCCGCATTCACAAAGACCATATTCATCTACACTGACCAAGAAAAGTCCCTCTTCTCTTTTCTCTCTTTTTCTGCTGTTTTGCTTTTCAGCCCCAGTAACTATGCCCTACCTAGGCATTCTATCCTACACCCAGATTCAGACTCTCCCAGTATCTGCCTTTCTGTCATTTATTCATCTCGGCTGCTCACCCTTTGTTCTACATGCCTTTAATATGATCTGGTATTTGTCATGAACTACCCAGATGTAGTAATTAAGAAAGCTTGTCTCATCCTACTATGATGTAACAGCTTGACGAATGCCAGGTAAGACAGGTATCGTAATACTGTTGCTGTACAATAATGTTATCAAATGAAGAACAAATTTCCAAAAATCATTCAGACAATGGGATGTGTTTTTCGTGAACATTTCTGTGGGCTTAATGAGTTTAGGAAATTTAACAAAAAGCTCATCTTTGGATTACATGATAACTGAATGAGTTTTAGTTTAAAATATTGTCACATGATGTGCAAATCATTTAAAGGTCATTGGCGGTCTTATTTCAAAAACCACAAAATATGGACCGAGTGAGTTTTGGAAATTTGCTCTTGAAATATGTCACCAAAATTTTGCTGCTAAATTTAGTATCCCAAACACTTACCAGAAATGCAGTACACCTCCGCAGTACATCCCCACTTTGCAATGCTCCAGATTTCTTTGAGCGTAGTGAATTTCAGGAGCATTTTCTTGGAATATCCATAGAAGTGAGCTGGGTGAATGGAACCCCAGGGAAACAATGGCGGTTTCAAGGAACCAATAATGACTGCATGAGATTGTCATTGATTAAATTTGTGTAATGGATCCCATTCCTCTGCATTCAGTTCAAGTCATTTGATGCCTCATATCTATTGATCCTTAGACTGAGATTCATTGAGAAAGTGTTCCTTTTTTGTTTATGTTCTTCCTGTTTCTCGTGCTCAAATGTTAAGAAAATCATTCGGTCAGATGAGGAAGGGCACAGATTTTTTGGAGGAGGGGTGTGCTTTGGGACAATTCACCTTTATTGCCATTGTAGTATACAGAGGTACACATACAATAAGAAGTGTCTTGTGACTCAGAGCTGGTGCAACAGCTCTACTCAGCTGTAATTAACTTAGACTTCTTTAAAATTCTCTTGTGTGTGGGATAGAGGGGGTGACCAGGAGCACTGACCCTTTTCTTGCAATTTTCTGTTTTAAATTTCATGATCAATTCAGAAAAGCAGGTAAATCTTCAATGTAACTTACTCAACATGCACCTCACAATTCAGACAACAAGGAACAGCTTACCAAAACTAATATGATCTGGTGTCATGTTTGAGTCTGATGAATTTTGTTTTGTTGTTCTTGCTACAGATCATGAATGCATGGCGATGCAACTTCAGTACTGTGTTTCTGTCAGACTGCCAGCCTTCATCAAGCCCTACTTGCTAGAGAAATACACCGGATACTTGGTATGACATTATGTCCTTGAAAAGTGCTGGACGATCAAAGTAATGCTGTTCTATAGACCAAGGTTTCTCAACCCAGTCCTCGGGGACCACCAGACGGTCCACGTTTTTGCTCTCTCCCAATTGGCAGGGAATTGGGAGAGAGCAAAAATGTGGACCGTCTGGTGGTCCCCGAGGACCGGGTTGAGAAACCCTGCTATAGACCATATGCTTCATGACCAAGCTGCGAAGCACCAATACTCCCTGTCAATATTTCCTGGTGACGATACCAAGGCGACTGATTTATCTGCATGTGATTCTTCTGTGCATGTAAAATATCAGTCTTTAATCATGCTTCTACTATCAGTGCAGCAAAAATCAATTCATGATAATTATGCTTCTTTATGTAAGTATGACATATTCGTGTCTAGATTACATGAGCAGTACTGCATTTAACCACCAAGACATAAAGTACAATGTGACACATCATCTTTGTCTAGTAAATGCATTTTGTTATGAGTACAGGGGCTGTACGGGGGCTGTAATGCATATCTGAGGTTCATGATGGTTTGACGGCAAGCATAATGCTATCACATGGAAAACAGGAAGACAACACAACATAGAATGTAGCTAATTATAAGGTACATGCCCTGGTTCTTCTTCATAGATGGTACTTCATGTTACCTAGACAACAAACCAGAATACAGTATCCCTGTATTCAGAACTACATGTAAAGCATACATTTCTCATCTTACAGCTCTCTGAACACTGTTAGCTGTACCTGAAGTAGTCTTCAGATTGAAATTCAAAGTTAAATTGTGAAAAGACCTGGACCCCACTAAATAATACCAAAAAACATAATATGAACATCCATCCATCCATCCATTTTCTCCCGCTTATCCGAGGTCGGGTCGCGGGGGCAGCAGTCTCAGCAGGGAAACCCAGACTTCCCTCTCCCCGGGCACTTCCTCCAGCTCCTCTGGGGGAATCCCGAGGCGTTCCCAGGCCAGCCGAGAGACATAGTCCCTCCAGCGTGTCCTGGGTCTTCCCCGGGGCCTCCTCCCAGTGGGACATGCCCGGAACACCTCACCAGGGAGGCGCCCAGGAGGCATCCTAATCAGATGCCCGAGCCACCTCATCTGACTCCTCTCAATGCGGAGGAGCAGCGGCTCTACTCTGAGTCCCTCCCGAATGACCGAGCTCCTCACCCTATCTCTAAGGGAGAGCCCAGCCACCCTGCGGAGGAAACTCATTTCGGCCGCTTGCACTCACTTTCGGTCACTACCCACAGCTCGTGACCATAGGTGAGGGTAGGAACGTAGATCGACTGGTAAATCGAGAGCTTCGCCTTTTGGCTCAGCTCCTTCTTCACCATGACAGACCGATGCAGCGCCCGCATCACTGCGGACGCCGCACCGATCCGCCTGTTGACCTCGCGCTCCATCGTCCCCCCACTCGTGAACAAGACCCCGAGATACTTAAACTCCTCCACTTGGGGAAGGATCCCATCCCCGACCCGGAGAGAGCATTCTACCCTTTTCCGGCTGAGGACCATGGTCTCGGATTTGGAGGTGCTGATTCTCATCCCAGCCGCTTCACACTCGGCTGCGAACTGTCCCAGCGAGAGCCGAAGGTCACGGTCTGATGAGGCCAACAGGACCACATCATCTGCAAAAAGCAGAGACCTAATCCTGAGGTCACCAAACCGGACACCCTCAACGCCCTGGCTGCGCCTAGAAATTCTGTCCATAAAAGTTATGAACAGAATCGGTGACAAAGGACAGCCCTGACGGAGTCCAACCCTCACCGGAAACAAGTCCGACTTATTGCCGCTCATGCGGACCAGACTCTGGCACCGGTCATACAGGGACCGAACAGCCCTTAAAAGGAAGCCCGGCACCCCATACTCCCGGAGCACCCCCCACAGGACTGCCCGAGGGACACGGTCGAATGCCTTCTCCAAGTCCACAAAACACATGTAGACTGGTTGGGCAAACTCCCATGAACCCTCCAGAACCCTGCGGAGAGTATAGAGCTGGTCCACTGTTCCACGGCCGGGGCGAAAACCACACTGCTCCTCCTGAATCCGAGGTTCGACAATCCGGCGGACCCTCCTCTCCAGAACCCCCGAATAGACCTTACCAGGGAGGCTGAGGAGTGTGATCCCCCTATAGTTGGAGCACACCCTCTGGTCCCCTTTCTTGAAGAGGGGGACCACCACCCCGGTCTGCCAGTCCAGAGGCACTGCGCCCAATGTCCACGCGATGCTGCAGATGCGTGTCAACCAAGACTGCCCTACAGCATCCAGAGCCTTCAGGAACTCTGGGCGGATCTCATCCAACCCCGGGGCTCGGCCACCGAGGAGCTTTTTAACCACCTCAGCGACCTCCGCCCCCGAGATAGGGGAGTCCACACCCAAGTCCCCATACTCTGCTTCCACATTGGAAGGCGTGTCGGTGGGATTGAGGAGGTCTTCGAAGTATTCCTTCCACCGACCCAAAACGGGGTCAGCAGCACCCCATCCCCACCATAAACAGTGTTGATGTTGCACCGCTTTCCCACCCGGAGCCGCCGGATGGTGGACCAGAATCGCCTCGAAGCCGTCCGGAAGTCGTTTTCCATGGCCTCACCAAACTCCTCCCAAACCCGAGTTTTTGCCTCAGCGACCGCCGAAGCCGCATCCCGCTTGGCCTGCCGGTACCCGTCAGCTGCCTCTGGAGTCCCACAGGCTAAATAGGCCCGATAGGACTCCTTCTTCAGCTTGACGGCATCCCTCACCACTGGTGTCCACCAGCGGGTTCGCGGATTGCCGCCGCGACAGGCACCGACTACCTTACGGCCACAGCTCCGGTCAGCCGCCTCCACAATGGAGGCACGGAACATGGCCCATTCGGACTCAATGTCCCCCGCCTCCCCCGGGACATGGGAAAAGTTCTGCCGGAGGTAGGAGTTGAAACTCCTCCTGACAGGGGATTCAGCCAGACGTTCCCAGCAGACCCTCACTATACGCTTGGGCCTGCCAGGCCTGGCCGGCCTCCTCCCCCACCAGCGGAGCCAACCCACCACCAGGTAGTGATCAGTTGACAGCTCCGCCCCTCTCTTCACCCGAGTGTCCAAGACATGCGGCCGCAGGTCCGACGACACGACTACAAAGTCGATCATCGAACTGCGGCCTAGGGTGTCCTGGTGCCAAGTGCACATATGAACACCCTTATGCCTGAACATGGTGTTCATTATGGACAATCCGTGACGAGCACAGAAGTCCAACAACAGAACACCACTCGGGTTCAGATCGGGGGGGCCGTTCCTCCCAATCACGCCACTCCAGGTCTCACTGTCATTGCCCACGTGAGCATTGAAGTCCCCTAGCAGAACAAGAGAGTCCCCAGAAGGAATGCTCTCCAACACCCCTTCCAGAGACTCTAAAAAGGGTGGGTACTCTGAACTGCCGCTCGGTGCATAAGCGCAAACAACAGTCAGAACCCGTCCCCCCACCCGAAGGCGAAGGGAGGCTACCCTCTTGTCCACCGCGGTAAACCCCAATGTACAGGCGCCCAGCCAGGGGGCAATAAGTATGCCCACCCCCGCTCGGCGCCTCTCCCCGCAGGCAACTCCAGAGTGGAAAAGGGTCCAACCCCCTTCAAGGAGACTGGTTCCAGAGCCCAAGCCGTGCGTCGAGGTGAGCCCGACTATATCTAGCCGGAATTTCACAACCTCGCGCACCAGCTCAGGCTCCTTCCCCATCAGAGAGGTGACATTCCATGTCCCAAGAGCTAGCTTCTGCAGCCGAGGATCGGACCGCCAAGGTCCCCGCCTTTGGCCACTGCCCAGCTCACAATGCACCCGACCCCTATGGCCCCTCCTACGGGTGGTGAGCCCATTGGAAATAATATGAACACAATACTTAAAATATTATATTAGTTACAGACACTAAACAGTTTAACTATTAAGCATTAATATTTAACACAAATTAGATCAATAAATTTATGGCCTAGCATATGAATCACATACATATTTAAAATAAATAAAATATGAATGTTTGTTATGGTAATTATTCTAAAAATCATTAGATGTTATTGAAATCTGATTAGTTAATAATCTATTTTGTATACATTTTTATACCACGTCAGGGATCATATACACGAAGTTTTACTTCGTTCCATTGTACTTAATCTTTGAATCAACTGCTCACGTGTATGTGCTGCCCTCTAGTGTAAATGAGCCATAAGTACAACTGGGAAAATACAATATGTATTATAATATAAAATGCACTATATTGCTCCTGCAAAAAACTGGACAGAATCTACACTGTCAGAAGAAGAGTACCAGTTTGTACCTCTGCTTTTCACTGGGACTGTACCCTGAAGGTTCTGCCAATTGTTCCCTAGCTGTAGTTAAATGTACCTTTTAAGGTACAGAAATGGATCCTGAAGAACATCCCCAAGGTGCAAACAACATCAATGTACCCCTAATGGTACAAAAATGTTCCTTGGAGTACATTTCTGTACCTTCAAAGGTACATTTACCTATAGCTAGGGTACAATTGGCAGACCCTTGAGGGTACAGCCCCGGTGACAAGCAAAGGTACAAATTTGTACTCTTTTTTATATTATATCAGAATTTAATATACATCAAACAGAGCCTTTCAATTAAAAGAAATTATAAGCTAGGTTTGTAAAAAAAAAAAAAAAAGTATGATTAGCATCCATCCATCCATCCATCCATTATCTATACCGCTTAATCCATCTGGGTCGCGGGGAAGCTGGAGCCAATCCCAGCATCTTCAAGCGAGAGGCGGGGTACTTCCTGGGCAGGTCGCCAGTCCACCAAAGGGCCAACACAGACAAACAGCCACACACACACTCGCAGTCACACCTATGGGCAATTTAGAGTGTATGGTTAGCATAATATAATAAATAAATAGAGATAACATTCATTATTTGGCCACTACTGTGTAAATATAAAGGAACACAGGATGATACTTTAAATACTGCATCTGTACTCTGCTGTCAGGACTCCAAACCAGTCCATGTCCAGGATCCAGCCCGAATCTTCGACATAACTAGTCACCCTTCCCTGACCATCCTCAGCAGTTTATTAAATTTTCCTGTTGAGCATTTCCTGTATAATGAGTTAAATACTGGGTGTTGTTGTCAGTTCATTGTGAGCTATTGTGATTTCACTCCATACTGAGCATTTCTCCTGTATTATTCTGACAATAAGTTACTATTTGGTGTCTGACCTACTGCTGATTTATCAACTTTACAATTCGAATTCTAATTCTGCTATTATGCTGCCCTGTTCTGATTTTCTGATTAATCAGCCTTTTATGACTGAGTTTTTGCATTCTGTTTTTGCCACAGTCAGCCCTGACAGATAGAATCTGCTCTTCTCCATCAGCTAGGGAATGGCAGGTCATTTCCTGCTGGTCTCTGTCTGCCCACAGGACGAGGCATTGTGAACATGCCTTTGGTAAATAAAGTGCTCTGCTCATGGGTCTTCATACCTAGGGCACAGGTGAACTGAAGGAATTCAAATGTTCGTCAAATGACTTTACCCCACCCCAGGATTTCCACCCCAATTGCACACATTGACTGATGACTCCAAACCCCACACTGGCATTTTACAATATTGTTTTAATGCTGGAGGGCACTTGAATGTTTCTTTGTTGTTTTGTTGTTCTTTATTTTCTGTTATAAGTGTGGTATCATTATCATTTTAGGCTACTAATGTTTCCTCCACCAATCTTGGGTTCACGGCTGTTTTCTTTCTGTCCATCTTCCCTCATCATATGTTCTTCATACAAGTCGAGTTCATAGGGTGGACAAAAATGCATAGTATCTACTCCTTCACCAATACAAATAAGGTTTAGCAATGTTCTTTGTCACCATTCGTCACCATGGCGACACATCTTTATAGCAGATGATGGTTGTGAACGTGCTCTGGCTCCCTGGGGGGTTGGGGAGGGGGTGATCATGAGCCCTGAATAGCAGCAGCTCTGACATCATCCTGCCATCCAATCAGAAACCCCCGGCCTGAAGCCTGACGCAGGTGCGCGCTGCTCCTGGTGACGCACACACACAGCAGTAATGTGCCATTTCCCCACTTCCCCTATGACGCAGAACCGGAATACGGGAGGATATTATCTTAGAACCAAATTTGCCATAAATAGATTGCTGATATGCATCTGCCTGGGGCTGTGTGGCCCCTACCCTATGCGATTAATTCATAGCCCGTGACAGGCAGGTGGTCTTTGGGAGTGGTTAGGTGATTGCACAGCTATGAATCATCGTGTGCGGCGTCAAATGCAGGTGTAACGCTCTTCTATCTTCCTCCGCCGTTGTACAGCATTTACCACAGGGAAGGTCTTTTGTATGTGAATGACCCCACAACAGCCGCAGCATATGCGCGGACACCAACTTTCAGGTTCTCACATGTCTTTTATTTATATAAAATAAATGAATATTTATTTATTATGATATTCTTACAATGCACTTTACAAAGCATTACATTTGTAAGTAACTCATACAGTACATGACGTGCTGCGCATAGAGCAGCATCAGTTAATATGAGCGTGTCATTACGTCGTTCAAAACTGTAAGGAAAAGCAGTAAAGATGCCCCAAGGTTCTTGGTTGATTATTTGGATACAGACAGTGTTAGCAATTTATGATCATAGGGGAAGTCAGGGAGAGAATGGGGGTTCTGGTCGGCACCACTAGGGTGATAAGGAAGATAACTGAATTACAATGATCAGAAAGTCTCCACCCTGTCCTGCCCCATCCCTGCCCCAGGCTCCTCACAGGCCAGGGGGTCACTCTTTATATGTAAATTCACTCACAATACCTACACACAGCACCTTGTTGGGGAGGGTCTTTTGGGGTATAAAGGGAGGTGAATAACTGCCCTTAATTTGTATTTGAGCAGCCTTTCAGTACCCGGTGTATGTCTACACTGTATTGCATTATATTGTTTTTTACTGTTCAATAAACCACCATTTTGCTGAAACTGCGGAGACTCTGCAAGTGGATTCCTTACACAACTAAGTGAAACAAAACCAGACATAAATCATATGTGAATGTTTCCACAACACAGCTTCACCACACACGAACACTAGACCCTAACCCTAACCCTAACCCTAACAAAAAGTACATGTTTATCATGCAAGAAAAGTTAAAATAAAAACAGATTAAGGTCTGAATATTTTATTTTTTATATTTTACCCATATAAGCAACTTTTACCTTCATATATTTGTATATCGTCACTCTTGTAAAAATGGAAAGTTTCTGAAATATACAATCCAAAAAACACTTGTTAATTAAGAAAATATACATTGATCAGCCATAACATTTAATGTACTGACTGGTGAAGTAAATAAGGTGGCCTGATCTGATGAGTCACGTTTTCTGTTACATCATGTGGACGGTCAGGTACATGTGCGTCAGGATGGCACCAGGATGCACTATGGGAAAAAGGCAAGCCGACAAAAGCAGTGTGATGCTCTGGGCAATGTTCTGCTGGGAAACCTTGGGTTCCGGCATTCTTGTGGATTTTACTTTGACACATATCGTCTAAACCATCTGGTTTTGTTTCACTTAGTTGTGTAAGGAATCCACTTGCAGAGTCTCCGCAGTTTCAGCAAAATGGTGGTTTCCCTCACCCGGACTAGGGTCACCGGGGCCCCACCCTGGAGCCAGGCCTGGGGGAGGGGCCCATTGGCGAGTGCCTGGTGGCCGGGCCTTGGCCCGAAAGAGGCATGCGGGACTGTCCCCAGGTGGGCCCACCACCCGCAAGGGGAATGTCAGGGGTTCGGTGCATTGTGGATCGGGTGGCGGCCAAGGGAGGCCCTGGCGGTCCGATCCCCGGCTGACAAAACTGGCTTTCGGGACATGGAATGTCACCTCACTGGTGGGGAAGGAGCCTGAGCTTGTGCGTGAGGTTGAGAGATATCGACTAGATATAGTCGGGCTCACCTTAACGCATAGCATGGGTTCCGGAACCAATCTCATAGAGAAGGGCTGGACGCTCTTTTCTTCTGGAGTTGCGGCAGGTGAGCGACGCCGGGCTGGGGTGGGGCTACTGGTAGCCCCACAGCTCGGTGCATTAACAACGGAGTTTTCCCCAGTGAACGAGAGGGCTGTCTCCCTGCGCCTTCGTGTCGGGGATAGGTCTCTGACTGTCATCTGCGCTTATGCACCGAATGACAGTTCAGAGTACCTGGCCTTCTTGGATTCCCTTAGCGGTATGCTATTTGGCGCGCCACGAGGGGATTCCATCGTTTTGCTGGGCGACTTCAACACGTGGGCAATGACAGTGTGACCTGGAGAGGGGTGATTGGGAGGAACGGTCTCCCTGATCAGAACCCGAGTGGTGTTGTGTTATTGGACTTCTGTGCAATGCATGGTTTGTCCATAACAAACACCATGTTCGAGCAAAAGGGTGTCCATAAGTGGACATGGTACGAACATGCTCGGGGCTACAGGTCGATGATCAATTTAATAATCGTATTATCTGATCTGCGGCGTTCCATCTTGGACACTACGGTAAAGAGAGGGGCAGAGCTGTCAACTGATCACCACCTGGTGGTGAGTTGGCTCAGGTGGCGGGGGAGGAAGCCAGTCAGAGCTGGTAGGCCAAAGCGCATAGTGAGGGTCTGCTGGGAACATCTGGCAGAGGCTCCTGTTCGCCTGAGCTTTAACTCGCACCTCCCGCAGAATTCCAACTGCATACCGGGAGAGGTTGGGGACATTGAGTCCATTGTGGAAGCGGCCATACGGAGCTGTGGCTGCAGGGTGGTCGGTGCCAATCGTGGCGATAACCCCCATACCTGATGGTGGACACCAGAGGTGAGGGGGGCTGTCAAGGAGGCAGCTGACGGGTACTGGCAGGCCAGGTGGAACGCGGCTCAGGCGGTTGCAGAAGCAAAAACACAGGGGTGGGAAGAGTTCGGTGAGGCCATGGTAAGTGACTTTCGGTCGGCCTCAAAAAGGTTCTGGCAAACCATCCAGAATATCAGGAGGGGGAAGCAGCTCCTGGTTCCTACTATTTATAGTGGGGAGGGGGTGCTGTTGACCTCACCTGGGGACATCACCCCCCAGGAAGGAATACAACCTCAACCCTGCCTCAGATACATCTACGCACACTGCCTTTGAGACATCTGAGGGCACAGAGCCCAAGGGTGCTGGGGGGGGGCTTGCCTATCACTGGGGCTGAGGTGGCCAGGGTGGTTAAAGAGCTACGTGGTGGCCGGGCCCCGGGGGTGGACAAGATCCGCCCGGAGTACCTAAAGGCTCTGGATGTTGTGGGGCTGTTGTGGCTGACACGCCTTCTCAACAGTGTGTGGAGGTCAGGGACAGTGCCCCTGGATTGGCAGACCGGGGTGGTGGTCCCCTTATTTAAGAAAGGGGACCGGAGGGTGTGTTCCAACTACAGGGGGATCACACTTCTCAGCCTTCCTGGGAAAGTCTATTCTGAGGTACTGGAGAGGAGGGTGAGATCGATAGTCGAATCTCGGATTCAGGAGGAACAATGCGATTTTCGTCCTGGCCATGGAACACTGGACCAGCTTTATACCCTTGCAAGGGTCCTGGAGGGGGCCTGGGAGTTTGCCTATGCAGTCTACATGTGTTTTGTGGATTTGGAAAAGGCTTATGACCAGATTCCCCGAGGTGCTCTGTGGGGGTTGCTTCAGGAGTATGGGGTCCAGGGTCCACTGTTGTGGGCGATTCGGGCCCTGTATGAACGGAGCAGAAGCATGGTCCGCATTGCCGGTAATAAGTCAGACGTGTTCCCGGTGCGGGTTGGGCTCCGCCAGGGCTGCCCTTTGTCATCGGTCCTGTTTATAATATTTATGGACAGGATTTCTAGCCGCAGCCAGGGTGTTGAGGGTGTCCAGTTTGGTGGCCTCAGGATTGCCTCGCTGCTTTTTGCGGACGATGTCGTCCTGTTGGCTTCATCTGCTGGGGATCTCCAGTGTGCTCTGGGGCGGTTCACAGCCGAGTGCAAAGCGGCGGGGATGAGGATTAGCACCTCCAATCCCGAGACCATGGTTCTCAGCCAGAAATGGGTGGATTGCCCTCTTCAAGTCAGGGAAGAGGTACTGCCTCAAGTGGAGGAGTTCAAGTATCTCAGGGTCTTGTTCACGAGTGAGGGTAGGCAAGATCGGGAGCTGGACAGACGAATCGGAGCAGCGTCTACAGTTTTGCAGGTGCTTAAGCAGTTCGTCGTGGCTTAACCAGTTCGTTGCTTTCCGTTAGTCGGAAAGCAAAGCTCTCGATCTATTGGTCCATCTTCGTCCATACCCTTACCTATTGTCATGAGCAAAGGGTAATAACCGAAAGAATGAGATTGCGAATACAGGTGGCCGAAATGAGGTTTCTCTGCAGGGTGTCTGGGCTCTCCCTTAGGGATAGGGTGAGAAGTTCAGATATCCGGGAGGGCCTCAGAGTAGAACCGCTGCTTCTCCACATCAAAAGGAGACAGTTGAAGTGGTTTGGACATCTGGTTTGGATGCCTCCTGGGCGGCTACCCGGAGAGGTTTTCCGTGCATGTCCTACAGGGAGGAGGCCCCGGGGCAGACCCAGGACTCGCTGGAGGGATTATATCTCTCGGCTGGCCTGGGAACGCCTTGGTGTCCTCCCCGAGGAGCTGGTAGAGGTAGCTGGGGAGAGGGAGGTCTGGGTATCTCTCCTGAAGCTGCTACCCCCGCGACCCGAACCCCAGACAAGCGGTAGGTAATGGATGGATGGATGGACATAACGTCTACCTAAACATTGTTGCAGACCAAGTACACCCCTTCATGGTAACAGTATTCCATGATGGCAGTGGCCTCTTCCAGCAGGATAATGCAGCCTGCCACACTTCAAAAACTGTTCAGGAATGGTTTGAGGAGCATGAAAAAGAGTTTAAGGTGTTGACTTGACCTCCATATTCCACAGATCTCAATGCGATATGTTGGACAAAGAAGTCCGATGCATGGAGACCCCACCTCAAAACTTAGAGGACTTTACAGGATCTGCTGCTAATGCCTTGGTGCCAGATACCACAGGACATCTTCAGAGGTCTTGTGGAGTCCATACCTCGACGGGTCAGAGCTGTTTCAGTGGTATGAGGGGTGCTCATAATATTAGGCAGGTGGTTTTAATGTTATGGCTGATCGGTGTAAATATAGTTAAATGCTGCCAAAAGAGTAAGGTACATACCCCGCTTTCTAGTTTTCACAACTGCGGTGCCGCTGAACAGAAGGGACAAACGGAGCTCACCATGGCCCCACCCACAAAGCCAGAGGGGCCCATTAGCACCACACAACACGATGAACATCAATGAAATGATACATATAAATGTATACATATACAAATACAGATTTTTTGACTCGGCTATGCTCACCCCTACAGAATTTCATTGAATATTGAAGCAACATGACAATTAGAAAAATTTAACAATTAGAGTTCACATGACAGTTTACATGGCCATTGCAGAGGTAGCTCACGAGGACTGATGGGTAGAGAACACCACAACCCCCCCCCCCCCTTTCTTTTTAGAACCCTCCCCACTTCTTTTTAGAACATGAGAGCATTCTGACCCTTATTCCTCAAGTATAATACAGAAGGTAGAACGCGCTGAGTCGTCATGTGTGACATCCATTATACGTGAGAAGGCCGGCCTGATCATAATAGTGCTGCACGCTCTGCGGCATGGCATGACTATCTAGAGAGACTGAAGCAGCGTACTTGGCTGCCCATGAGTACTGAACTAGAATGAAAATCCTTCCAATAATTTACCTGACTACTAACCAGAAGAGTAGAAACTGGACACAGAACGCCACCGGATGCAAACGGAAGACATGGATGTGTGCCATATCCAGAACCGTTCTGATTTCCACGTGAGAGAAATCATCCTGATGGGATCGCGAGCGAGGGACTGGGGCGAGTGCCCCGTTTGAGGAGTTTGACAGGTAAGCCAGGGAGAGGCGTGCAGTACTCGTAGTCGCAGTCCAGAAGCAGAGGTCATTACCAGGAAGATCCGTCCGACGAAGAGGCACAAGACTGGAACACACAGGGAGGGATGAACAGGAGAAGCTGGGCTCCGCGGGACAGGTGGGTCAGGTACGGGATCTGGACTGAGGAAGGAAGGCAAAGAGGTAAGGAACGAACACGGGGCAGACAGGTAAGGCGAGGGCAGGCACGTAAACAGAAGATAGGAGAATTGCTCAGTAAAGCTTTGCGACATAAGTGCAATACTTCGCGAGTGCTTCTTGGGCTTGTTCTTCTTTTAAAGGGGTTAATTGTTCTCTAATGCAGTGCACCTGTCTGGCCCCGCCCCTGTGGGCGTGACATATAGCACATGTACTTTTAAAAAAGTTGAGGTAAAAAAAAATTATATTGTACCGCGATGCACTATATTTAAGCATGCGGCGTTTGGATAGCATTTGCTAAACGGTACATAAAATAATGTTTATTCTAATGTTAGTCGCTGTGTACATACACAGAAAGTCACATTTATAAAAGGAAATAGTATGCCAAATACATTAAGCAATGAAAATTAGGTACATTATATTATGAACATTGTGACACAGGTAAAGCGACAGGTAAAGCTTTAGCCAGGCACTCTAGCTGACACAAACACGAGTCGTTTTTAAACGATATCTCATAAAAATCCACAAGCGTTAGCAGGCGTCACAGACGTCTTCTGCGAGTTTTCATCAAACAGAGTATGATGATTAAAATGCACGCAGTCGACAACGCCATACCTTGAGCCTGCATTGTTACAAACAAATGCAAAGTCGCAGGTGTGAAACGTATCGACTGCTGATGACGTAAGTGAGTGGTGCCCCGATTCCTAGATAAAGATTTCAAGCCCTACCCCTTGTGGCTACGGACTGTGAAGTCAACTTCGGAAGGGAGGGCCCTCGAAATCTAGTGGTAGGGCTAAGGGAGGAGAAATGGGATTGGGCCTTAGTGTTGCGTGCAGGCAGGGGGTAAGCTGGCCAGGCTCACCCCTTCCCCCGCAGGCAATATGTACTCCAATTCCCCCTTTTGTCCGAGTGATGCTGCTTGCGATAATATAATACAATGGGCGTCCGGGTCCCAGGTGTCATGCCCGGCTCGTCCGATCCTCGTGTGTGCCACGCCCCCTGATTACCCACATGTACTACCCTGATTGTTCCCAGCTGTTTGATGTTAGTTTTGGTCTGTTTAGTGTATATCAGTCCACGTCTACCGCTGTTTCCCAGATCTGTCATTAACGTACGTCCTGTGCTGTTCTCCGTTCGTCCGAATAAACCCAATTTACTCGTATTTACGGCTCCATTCGTCTGCTTCCCCGCTTCCTGCTTGTTCACTTACGCATCGGCGTAACAGAATGACAGATCTCCACAACAAGACGCCTCCACTGACGGAGGCAGAATACAGCGCACTAGTGAGTGAGGCTGTATACTGGCTACAGCAGCCAGAGGTCCAGGAGGACCCCGAGGCTCGAGCCCTGGCGATCCATACGGGGGATATCCTGCGAAGGATTTCCCCGTCTAAAGACACATTCCTAGCCGAGGAGGTACGGCTTAACTTGCGACAGCTCCGGGGTCGGGCAGCAGTGGCGAATGAGCAGCAAGTCGCTCAAGACAGCAGTCTGCCGGTAGCCTCGCTGACCGAACTACACAAGACCCCAAAAACAAGCCATAGGAAGAAGAGAAGAAGCCGGAGAGCCACGGACAAGCCGACGGTATTGGGGGCTGTCTCTTTCTCCACTACTTCTTCCCCCGCCAGATACCAGGGAGAATCCATCCCAATCCTGCAGCTAGCAAGGTACACTTCCAACATTATTGCCACAGAGTTGACGCACGAGTGTGCGTCCCGCACGCCCTGCCCCCTGGCTCACCCTCGCTTGCCTTGGCTGGGGCTCGGGGAGTGCCTGTGGGTCCTGCGGCTCCAGGTCGCCAGTCGCCTGCAGGTCCCCCTCCGACGCCTCGTCGCCTGGCCTCGGTCCCACCTCTGACTCCTCGTCGGTCACCTGCGGGTTCCCCTGCTCCGGCGCGTCAATGGACGGCGCCTTTGCCAGCTGTGCCTGCGCCGTCGCTTGCTGCAGCTTCCCCCCCCTCCTTGCCTTCGCCAGTGCCCCCTCCGACTCCCTCCTCGTCCCCTTCGTCTGATCCTCGGCTTGTCTCCTTGCCCCCGTCGTGGTCCCCTCCTGCTCCTGCCTCCCTGTCGTCTGCGGCCCCTCCGGCCGCCGTCCATCGCCCGCCTTGGCTCCCTCGGGCTCCCCTTTGTCCCCCGTCCGTTCTTGTTTGGCCTCGTCCGTTTGCTCCTCGTCCCTGTGTCCCGCCTGTCTCTGCTCCTCGTCCCCCTGTAGTGCCTCAGTTCTCTGTGCCCTCTGTCTCACCCTTTCTTGTGTGCCTGTCTGCGTTTCCTGTCCTTGGTCAGATTCTGTCTTGGTTTCTGCCCCTGTGCTTGTTCTGTGTTTCTGTTCTGTTCCCGGTCCCTCATTGATGTTTGCTCTTGTTTTTCAGGTCCCGTGTCCCCGGTCTCTTCTCGTCCGTCGCCTCCCCTGAGGCGTGCCCGGAATGCGGGGGGGGGGGGGGGGGGTGTTGTCGCGCCCGGCTCGTCTGATCCTCATGTGTGCCACGCCCCCTCATTACCCACATGTATTACCCTGATTGTTCCCAGCAGTTTGATGTTAGGTTTGGTCTGTTTGGTGCAGGATTATTCAACTCACGGTCCTCGAGGTCCAAGCACTGCTGGTTTTCCAGCCTTCCTTTACCTGTCAGTCAGGTGTGAAGCCTCTGACTAATCAGAATCAGTAATTATTAAACAACTACCTGGGAGAACTGAAAACATGGCCTGGATTTGGAATCGAGGTCCAGAGTTGAAGAACCCTGGTTTAGTATATATTAGTCCACGTCTACCGCTGCTTCCCAGATCTGTCATTAACGTACGTACTGTGCTGTTCTCCATTCGTCCGAATAAACCCGATTTACTCGTATTTACGGCTCCATTCGTCTGCTTCCCCGCTTCCTGCTTGTTCGCTTACGCATTGGCGTAACACCAGGTGTCTTTGCGCAATGCCTCCCTGTTCCCCCCTAAAGGTAATATAGGGTGCTGTATACCGACCCCCCCCCTATCACCCGAAACCAAGATAAGCATTCTGCATGCCGATCTAATGGCCCAGATTAGCATCTTGGCTTCTTTTATGAGCCCAAGTAATTTATGGCGAAATAGGGTTTTTTTACAGGGGATCGGTAAATAATGTGTTCGTGCAGTCTAGTAACATTCGGGGTGAATCATGGACGATTGATCTGAATTTCAGGATGATCAGTCCACACGTGATCAAAATTAATCCACAATTACAACTTCCCAGAATATTATAATATATTATATATTATAATAAATGCCACGTGGGTGACGTAATCGCCCGTGAATTCACCCTAGTACAGTGGATTGTCACCTCCTTTTTTCTTGCCTGTGCCATGCCCCGAGTCTGTGACAGAAACGAAATGCCACCATGTAGGTGGAGTATTATTTTTTCTTGTATAATAGCTATCAAATATTTTATAATAAATTAATAAATATGCAATATCCATCTCAAGGCGCATAGCCAAACATACACTATATGTGTTTGAAAAACAAAGTACCCAGCAGAAACCCACATGAGGAGGGGAGAACATGCAAACTGCATACACAGGAGGAGTTGGGAATCACACCGACAGCCCTGTAGGTGCGAAGCAATAGTGCTAACCACCGAGCCACCATTCTAAGCATGCAATGATAATAATCACAGTCATAATCATAATCTTGATAATATTCATCATGATCGTAATAATCTCCTGCCAGTTCAAAATGAAAGTATGGGATTTCTAAATCAATTTACCACATCATTTCGTTTAGCCCTTGTGTTTTTCATTTTTATTAGATATGCCTATATAATATACTATGACAACTGTAAGTGCTTGATGCCACTTCAAAAATACAAAGCTGGCACGGATGACGAAATTATTCAAGCAAATTGTCCAAGATTGCATAACTTGTTGGCCTATAAATACGGCAGTTGGAAGGGGAACGGCAGCACTGAGCGCACTGAGCACTTACGGCACAGTTTAATAAAGTAGCGCTAGAGAGCAGCTTTGACCTCACCTATATCCATATTGTAATTACCTCTTGTTTTACAAAAAAAAAGCAGTCGTAACTTAAAATAAAATGGAATACCGGGCATATACGGGAATGAATGGGTTAGGCAATTCTAAGCTTGTCACCGATCTTCAGTGCTTGAAAGAGTTCACCGAGCTCTCGGTAAACTCGAAAAAAGCCGCGGTGCAACGCAACCAAGAGACGTCTCGCAAGGAGTCGGAGGATGAGTCCAGGCTACCGGTGCTGGAGGCTGCCTACGCTACCATCCTCCGGGGGATAGGGGAGGACACCGACCGCCAGGGGCTTCTGCGAACGCCGGCCCGAGCAGCCAAAGCGATGCAGTTTCTTACTAAGGGTTACCACGAATCCGTGTACGGTAAGCGCCGTGACCGATGACAGCTCAGAGCGGTATTAGCCCGACGTACGAGAAAAAAGTTATAAATTCGCTACTATCTTTTAACAGTTTTTAATAATCCGCTTTACATCCAAGCAGGGTGGATGTAATCCAGACCCAGTTTATTTTAAAGCAGGAAAAAGCCGTTCTACCGGCACTGCAACAAAGAAGCTGTAATCAGGTCATACATTTATTTCCTTCTAGTAAACAATTCATCGTAATAGATCTCCATTGTCTATTCTTCAAACAAGCGGATGAATATTTTTACAGACAACAGGGTTAACTTTATTAAACTATAATCAATAACTGCGAATCCCAGCATGAGATTACCTGTCAAATGGCGATAAATATGTAATAAAGAGAAAAGACAAGAGGGTGGATTGTTCACAGGGGATGTTCAGGGTGGAATGAAACTATTGTCATCGCTACTCTTGTCTTTACACCCTGTCTCACACTTAAAAATACTGTATTGTACAATCTTTTTCCCATACCTCCTGCTTTTTGCTGGGACTTGTCTTGTATGTAACCTGTACATGCCTTGTATATTATGTATTGTGGGTAAATTATATAATTAATGTCTGTGTATTGTCTGTCTAACTTGAGAGATGCCATCAGGCCGGAACTAAATTCCTTTTGTATGTTAACACTTGGCCAGTAAATCTGACTCTGATTTTGAGATTCAGGATCTCACATGTTCAACAGCAGGGTTCCCCAATTCCGGTCCTGCAGTGTTAGTCTGTGACACAGTTTGCAGATTTTCCTGCTCAAACACACCTTATTCAGCTCACCAGCTAATTGCCAGGTTTAGTAGGTGTGTTTGAGCAGGGAAAACTGCAAACTGTGTTGCAGACTGGCTCTACAGGACCGGAACTGGGAAACCCTGCTGTATAAATCATGTGAGAACCAGTTAGTAGAAAATGTGTGCCCTGACACCAAACTCACAGTGATCCATGCCGTTCCATGTCTCCTCATAGACATTCTGAACGACGCCATATTTGATGAGGACCACGATGAGATGGTGATCGTGAAGGACATCGATATGTTCTCTTTGTGTGAGCATCACCTAGTGCCCTTCTTTGGCAAGGTATGTAGGCAAAGGGGTGGATTCAATTAAAAAATGGACAGGAATGACAGAGGTGCAAGGCAGTCAGTCTAGCAGAACAAGGAAATGGATTGCGGTTTACTGGTACAGAGAAATATGAATTGATTTAGTTTTTTCTTACTGCTGCCCTTGTTTCCACTAAAACAGACCACAGGAATTAACACAGCTACAGCTCAGCATATTTATTTAGATGGCCAATTGTTTGTTATAAAATAAAAATATTTCTCTGTGACTTCCCTCTTCCACCGAACAGCTTGGTAGTGTTCATCTTGTTCAAGTAAAAGAGTCGACTATATGTTATACAAGCATTCATTTGTTATCACTTCACACTCTGATGGTCTTTCCTGCTTCATTTAATCTGATTCTTCATCACTGAGATTATCTCATTGTTGCAGCTAGAATACACACATGTATATAATACAGCAATCCATGGAATTTTCTTTCTATGATGCTTCAGTTTTGTGTTTCAAGATTGCGGCGTCTGTACAGTTTATCATGGAATTTGTTATATGGAGGATAACTGGAGAGTTTGATACTGTACAAGCCCTTCATTTCAGATGCTGTCTAATCCCACAGGTCCACATTGGGTATCTTCCAAACAAGAAGGTGGTTGGCTTAAGCAAACTGGCAAGGTGAGCCCCCACAAAATGCAAAAGTTATCCATATGAAGTCATAAGTTCATGAAAACGCAGAGAGCAAGCAGCAGAGTGTGAGAACAGCCCAAGCCTCCCGTGTCTGACCATGCTGGGCTATTCCACTGGTAGAGATGTAGTGAGAAATGGGTGGTGGTGTTTCAATCAATTGACTTGGAAGCTTAGGAATAAAACCACCATCGTGGAATACATGCTGGCCTGGCTCTCAGCCCTAAGGAAATCCTCTATTGCTGCTCTCCAAAGAGGCTCCCTCTCTCTGGGCCCATGGGCCACCAGGATGCCCCCATCCCAACCTCACTAAGCCAAAGCATGTCTTTTTGGAAGGGCACTAATCAAGACAACCTTCCACAACCCTTAATTGACAGTCACTTTTTCCTCCAACATTGCTGGAATCCATGGTGTTAGTCATGCTCAGCTCAAGGGTCACGTCGATTTCAAGAGGCTTACTCCTCATGCCTGAACGTGAACTATATTTACTGTCTGTAAAATCCATTTTGAAATTGTTATTTCTGCTATAAAGCAAATTTGAGTACAATGTAACATTCAAAAACACCTCATTAATTTCAAAGACTTTCTTTCCCAGAATGTTTAATTTTTTGTAATAAATGATTTTTTTAAAACTCATTTTCATTCTTTTCTTGTGTTTTCTTTCAGAATTGTTGAGATCTACAGCCGGAGACTTCAAGGTAACCTCGTGGTTCCTTCATAATGCCCCATTGCCGTACATTTCCTGCTCAGCAGGTTTGCCCTCCATGTTCGCAGGCTGAATCGCTCTCTTCTGCCACGTTGCCTTTGGTCACCATTTCCTAGTACCCCATTTGTTTCTGCCATGCTCTTCTTTTAACAAGCTGCCGTGTTCCGGGCCTTACCAGCTTCATGATTGGCTTGACATGTGCCCCACAGTCCAGGAGCGCCTGACCAAGCAGATCGCGACGGCTATTTCAGAGGCGCTGCAGCCGACTGGAGTGGTGGTGATCATTGAAGCAGTGTGAGTGTTATATTGCGGTCCGCTATATTGCACTGGTGCAGATGCAACCACAGCTGGACGTAACTCGTCACCTCATGCTAATGGCATACTTGCCTCTCTGTGTCTTGCAGTCATATGTGCATGATCATGCGGGGTGTGCAGAAGATAAACAGCCAGACGGTCACCAGCACCATGCTGGGCATCTTCCGGGAGGACCACAAGACTCGCGAGGAGTTCCTGGCTCTGGTCAAAAGCAAATAAACATCTTCTACCTCAACCGACCCTCAGACGCTAGCAGTACCCTCTTCACAGTTGCCTAGGTCACCCAGGCCATATTTCCTCTCTCCCCAGTGATCAAGTCAACAAACCATCTGTTTGGAGGTCAGGGTCCTGCTAGTGTTTTCTTTTTTGTTCTGGTGCTGATAAAAAAGCCCTACATGTAGGGTCTGTTGTCAGTCATAAATCACAATCACGAGTTACAAATCAAATCACAGCTGATACTCGGGGTTTAACAACATCTGGTAGAGCAGTTTTTCCCAACCTGGTCCTTGGGGACCCTGATAGTCCACATTTTTGCAAAAATATACTGTCTGGCAGGGAGCTGGGAGGGAGAGAAAATGTGGACTGTCTGGCAGGGAGCTAGGAGAGAGCGAAAACGTGGACTGGCTGGCAAGGAGCTGGGAGGGAGAGAAAACATGGACTGTTTGGCAGGGAGCTGGGAGGGAGCGAAAACATGGACTGTTTGGCAGGGAGCTAGGAGGGAGCGAAAACGTGGACTGTGGCAGGGAGCTGGGAAGGAGCGAAAACGTGGACTGTCTGGCAGGGAGCTGGAAGGGAGCAAAAATGTGGACTGTCTGGCAGGGAGCTAGGAGAGAGAGAAAACAAGAACTGTCTGACAGGGAGCTAGGAGGGAGCGAAAACGTGGACTGTCTGGCAGGGACCTGGGAGGGAGCGAAAATGTGGACTGTCTGACAGGGAGCTAGGAGGGAGCGAAAATGTGGACTGTCTGGGGGAAACACTGTAGTAGAGAGTGAAATATCTCATGGTATTTGCATTCACTGTGAAACAAGACTAACTTTTTTGAGTACCTTGGTCTGCTTTCGGGCACATATGTAAATCTGCGGTATATTTATGAACCAGAATTTTTTTATGTGTACCTCCACATCAGAATACTGTAAGTAATCTGTAAGGGGGGAAGCACAACTTGTTAATTTCTGACACACATTCTGTAGGTTTTTTTTCTTAAACATCACAGTAAAGGCTGGATTGGATGTTGACATTAGCCTATCACCAATAGCAGTGCCAGAACACTGGGTGGGCCAGCAGAAAATCAGGTGGGCCAATCCCGTGACAATTCATTTCGTGACAAAATCACACTACAGACTGAACTTCATATTTTTTGTGAGTTTTTAAATGGCTAAAACCAAATGAACAAAGAGCAAGAAAAATCTCTTTGCCTCTCACCAGCACATTTCCTCTGATTGATCTAACCACGCACACACATACCTGTGAGACCCAATAGTTTTGTCATACCGTATCACTTGCTGTGAACAGTGAATGGGTAGGCCCAGGATCACTTGTGCCACCGCATTAACTTGTCACTCATTTACAGTATGACGAATTGTACCAATGTTTCTTAAGAACTAAATAAAATTTTAAGTTACCAAGCCTTGTGCCTTATTATTTTGTATTGTGTGTGTTTACATGAAAGGATAGATTACTATGCTTCTGATATGTTAAAGAACATTGTCTATAATGCAGGGGTGTCAAACTGCAGTCCTGGGGGGCCACAGCCCTGTGTAGCTTTAGTTCTTTCCCTGTTCCACCGCAAATGATTCAGCTCAAGAGCTGTGTGGTAATTAGCACAAGAAGTTGAATCAGGTGTGTTAAATGAGGGGAAACCCAAAAATGTGCAGGACTCCGGCCCCCCAGGACTGGAGTCTGACACCTGTGCTATAATGAGTTACAAGTTCATATTTTTATTCTGTTAAGCAGCCACATTAGCAGTCAGTACTCCGTGCTTTTGAAGTACTGGGGGAATATAAAGCTCAAATTCATAAAAAAAATTAAGTATTCCTCTGTGAGACTCTCAGTGTCACTATAGTTTTATTTTAATATTTAATATTTTCAATTTTCATTTGAAATACAGTGTAGTTTTAAATATTTTTCAATGTGGGTTTTAATTAGTTTTTGTTTAGAATATTTTATGTATTTTTGTTTCAGTTTGAGTGATTTTATTTCTAAGGATAAACTGAAGTTGCAGAGCTGTATCACGTGTTTGATCCTTAGAGAATCCTACATGAATACACAGTGCACTAATGTCCTCAAAATTGGCAAAACATGTTCCAGGTATCACTAAGTCATCTAAAGACTTAGACAATTTCCACCAAGGAGGAAAGAAAACAAATCAATACTTTATTTAAATGTTATTTAACAACTATACTTAAAAGATTGTGTTTTTTATGTTTTGGAAGAAATATTTGTAGTTACCGTTTAGCTCTATATCATTCATTTTATGAAAACCTTTTCTTATATTTTTTAGTTTTCTTTAACAATAATTAATAACCCTGCTAACTACAACTAGCACAACACCATTACTAAAGTACTGGCTGCCTGGAAAAGCTAAATGTCAGCCCTAATTTTCACGGCACAACCGGAGTCAATTTGTCCCAAGTGACTTACCAAATTCTTTGACTATAAGCCAGTTAGGCTGTCCTGCCCCATGTCTTGATTTCCTGGTGAGCATTTCCCGAACATGGCCATAACATAATAGCTTCCTGACACCAGCACGTAATTAACTCATATAAAAACAATTACTACTTACGAAAATAGTCTGCAGACACGGATGTTTCATCGTTCATTCTTTCTTTATTCCAGTCATTGCTTCCAGTATCATTCAAGCATACACCCTTATCTAAAATCTACAATGACACACTGCATCTAAAAGAACAGTCTGACTGTCAATGGAAGATTAATGAATACATGCTAGCTTGTCCAAACATGTGCATCTCCACAGGCTCCTGAGCCTTTTCCACACATAGCATGCAGACCAGTTTGTCCATCCATTAGATATGACTTACCCCTATTCATGGAAATTCTACTCCATAAACCGCTCATAAACAATTAATTTCAGAGTAAAACACATGCTTAAGAAACAGGCAAATGTGTAAAATTACATTTATATTATTCTATCATAAGCCTCAATCAAGATTCTCTAAACTAATGAGTAGTCTGGAGTAAAAGAAATACATAAACAGAATACTGAGAAACACTTGTGTGGCTTCAGGGCACAAATGGTATTTAAATGTCAAAATGTACATCTCTGCCTGGAGACGCTGACCTTCCCAGTGACAGGCTCCAGTCTGAAAAGTCTCCCAGGCTGCAGACCCACGTCAACTGGACAGCAATGGTTCTACACGTCAGCTGCATTGGCTGCGAATGGCACTGTGCTTTACGCAGAGGGTTTCATAAGGGTGGGGGACAAAACGTTTATGAACAGAATATGGGATCGACCCTCTGTCTATTAAGATCTCTCCAACCAGTCCCTATTATACTCATGCAGGTAAATCGCAGTCAAATCCATTCAAAATTCTAGAGATGATGTCTACTGATCAGCATAAGATGATTAAAATATATATACCATTTTGCATACTTACATAATATTCACTGTAAAATAAAATACGAGCAGGGATAACAAATTGTCATATTTGTGACATTAAACAGTTTAAGTCTTTGTATTGCTTCAAAGGATGATACTCCCATGATAGTTCTAATCTCTGCACAGTTATAGGCACAAAAACACTCAACACTATCTATAAACTGTTAACTGTTAATTCACTGGTGAATGTGGCAGCACCCTGCATTGGCTTCTGTGTGATCAGTCATCGGGGCCCTTATCATAAAGGAGCTATGCAGCTGGTGGCAGACCACTGCAAATCTGGTGAAACTGGTGTTTTCCCTGGGCGAGAGATCAGGCACACACAGAGCACAAGAGAAGCTACACCGCTGGGCAGTTACACAGATGTCTGCTTATAGTTCTTGGTGTCCAGTACCTTCTTTCCACACATGGCACATATTCCTGCCAACAGACACATTAAAAGAACATGGTGAAAGAAAATAAATGGAGAATTATCTTCATTCACCACTCACAGCCTCAAAAGTCATGCTGATGCAGCACCATCACGATACTATTAATATTAGAGACTCATTTACCTTTCTTGTAGGCACATCCCTGGCAATAATTTGAGCCCGGCTGATGCACAGAACTCTTGCAAATCCGACACGTGGCAAATCGAGACTTCCCATAAGGGTCAAACCTGTCAGCAGTTAATGGGTACAAACACACCCATGTCAATGACTCAGAAGTGCAGTGTCAACTCAGAGAAGGAAACTATGACAGAATCATACCTTCCCTTTTTGGATGTCAGGGCTTTGTTTTCATTCAGCTTGCGCCCACCACTTTCTGAAAAGTAAAAACCCAGAGGTTCAATAGGACTGTCCAATAGGAATGCTGCTTGCCTAAGCTCTTATTAATGGTTAGGGAAGCGCACTCGTAATCGGAAGATTGCAGGTTCAAATCCCCGACCAGCAAGACACCACTGAGGTACCCCGAGCAAGGTACCGCCCCCAAGCACTGCTCCCCGGGCGCTGAATTAGCTGCCCCCTGCTATGTCACGAAAAGTCACATATGGGTTAAATGCAGAGGACACATTTTGTTGTTGTGCACTGTGTGCTGTGGTGTGTCAACAATGACAAATAATCACAAATAAATAAATAAATAAATATTGGACTATCAGGACTTCTGGCTTAAATTATCCAGCTAATTGAGAAATCATGTTTTGTGGAACATGCCATGGTCTGTGAAAAGCTGGGGGGTGTTCCATGAAGCAAGATTTCTCAGGAAGCTAGGCTAACTTAAGCTAGAAGTCATGATTGCCCAATAGGAATGCTCTTTACCCAAACTCTTATTGGACAGTCATGACTTCTAAGTTAACCCAGCTAACTGAGAAATTCTGCTTCATGGAATACCCTCCGGTTACAGGTTTAGCGAAAAAGTATGACCGCTGTGTATCTTAACTTTCCATGCTTGACATCAATAACATTACCTGTTGTGTTCCGAGCACCGTCCTTCCATGTATCTGGAGTGATGACTCGGCCGAGTTTCTTTTCACCTATTAAAACGCACGTAAACTATCATAGTTTGGCTAATGCATAAGATTTATACGGCACAGCTTACAACACTAACACCTATTCAAAATATTACCGGTGAAATATTTGCGAACAGTAAGTGCAAGCTATTTTGCCTGTAACTAGATAACTTGTATCACCATTAATCAGGTTAGCTATCTATAATTAAATTCCTACATAGCATCGTTTAAATGCATATCCATGAACTATAAAAAAATATTTGGATACTCACATTTTTCACAAACCATTGTTTTATTTCCTTATTAATGACAAACACGCTTTACTTGTCTAGTTGAGTGTATTTAAAAACAAACCCGATCATTTCCTGAATTGCATTTCCGGTTTCAATCAAGAGGCGGGCTCTCAAGTCCAACATGAAACTGTACATGTCACTTCGCCATGTTGGCTCTGAAGCCCATACAGTATTATCGTCAGTATGAAGTACAACGGCCTGGAAATATACCAGATTCACGATACCCTTAAACACGGCTACAACTTCCGCTGTCCTGATTGGTTCACCCAAGGCCGCTGACACTTGAATGATGTTTATTTAAACCAATAAGATTCGAAGAATTTTCGATCGACGACGTCTGAGGTAAAATTATTTGACATTAAATGACATTAAAGTACGTCGAATATTTGAAGAGGCCGTCTCCCATAGGTTTACTTTGTTATAGGTTGTTATAGAAGGCAAGTAATAGAAAATTATAAGTATTACATTTTGTAAAAAAAAAAAACTACGGAAGTCTGTAGAGGACATGCATACACCTTTTTTTTCTTTTCGTTATCTCGAGATCACGACTTATGTTTTTCTTATTTTTTTTTTAAGCCGACATCTTTCAAACATCACCCGGTAGCCATGGAGACGTTCTGGACTCTCCAGTTGGTTGGTAATGAAACCGACTACTCGTTCAGGCGCACTATAATTTCTCCGATGACCAGTATAGTTGCAAATTTCTGAGGCTCCTTCCCAAATGACGAACACTAATATGACAATTTTCTGTATAGCACCGACAGACAGTGTTATTTCCTTGTATCCATGATTCAGTGCAATATATCTCGACTTTTTCCCACAGTTTGAAGTCTACCCTTGTTTTACAAACAAGTGCAATATACACTCACCTAAAGGATTATTAGGAACACCATACTAATAGGGTATTTGACCCCCTTTCGCCTTCAGAACTGCCTTAATTCTACGTGGCATTGATTCAACAAGGTGCTGAAAGCATTCTTTAGAAATGTTGGCCCATATTGATAGGATAGCATCTTGCAGTTGATGGAGATTTGTGGGATGCACATCCAGGGCACGAAGCTCCCGTTCCACCACATCCCAAAGATGCTCTATTGGGTTGAGATCTGGTGACTGTGGGGGCCATTTTAGTACAGTGAACTCATTGTCATGTTCAAGAAACCAATTTGAAATGATTCGAGCTTTGTGACATGGTGCATTATCCTGCTGGAAGTAGCCATCAGAGGATGGGTACATGCTGGTCATAAAGGGATGGACATGGTCAGAAACAATGCTCAGGTAGGCCGTGGCATTTAAACGATGCCCAATTGGCACTAAGGGGCCTAAAGTGTGCCAAGAAAACATCCCCCACACCATTACACCACCACCACCAGCCTGCACAGTGGTAACAAGGCATGATGGATCCATGTTCTCATTCTGTTTACGCCAAATTCTGACTCTACCATTTGAATGTCTCAACAGAAATCGAGACTCATCAGACCAGGCAACATTTTTCCAGTCTTCAACTGTCCAATTTTGGTGAGCTCGTGCAAATTGTAGCCTCTTTTTCCTATTTGTAGTGGAGATGAGTGGTACCCGGTGGTGTCTTCTGCTGTTGTAGCCCATCTGCCTCAAGGTTGTGCGTGTTGTGGCTTCACAAATGCTTTGCTGCATACCTCGGTTGTAACGAGTGGTTATTTCAGTCAAAGTTGCTCTTCTATCAGCTTGAATCAGTTGGCCCATTCTCCTCTGACCTCTAGCATCAACAAGGCATTTTCGCCCACAGGACTGCCGCATACTGGATGTTTTTCCCTTTGCACACCATTCTTTGTAAACCCTAGAAATGGTTGTGTGTGAAAATCCCAGTAACTGAGCAGATTGTGAAATACTCAGACCGGCCCGTCTGGCACCAACAACCATGCCACGCTCAAAATTGCTTAAATCACCTTTCTTTCCCATTCTGACATTCAGTTTGGAGTTCAGGAGATTGTCTTGACCAGGACCACACCCCTAAATGCATTGAAGCAACTGCCATGTGATTGGTTGATTAGATAATTGCATTAATGAGAAATTGAACAGGTGTTCCTAATAATCCTTTAGGTGAGTGTATATAACCACTTATGATATTGGTGCAATATACTTTTACTTTACTGTGCAATATACACTTTTACTTTTCCTATAACTTTTGGACAAAGGTACTTTAGATTCCTGTACAGAGATTTTCTTTTATTTATTAGAATTTTATTTTATTTATTAGAATATTTAACAGTGCCATAATTTGTTTTACACTTCATTCCTATTTTTATACTTACATTGTATTGTTCTTGTCTTCGTGTTTATATGTGATTGTGCAGTCGCAATGTGAGCAGTTTCCTCTGGGATTAATAAAGTCTTCTGATTCTGATTTTAATTGATTGGGACAGTCCACGATCAAAGTAAAATCTGATGCATTCGTCCATGAGGATAATACTAAACCTCGAGATCATGGGAAAGTGACATGGGTTATGTCGAGATCACAAGAAAAAAATAAGTCTTGATTTCGAGAAAACGACTTTGGTTATGTCGAGATCACGAGAAAAATAAGTCGTGATCTCGAGATAACGAAAAGAAAAAAAAAGTATATGCATGTCCTCTACAGACCCGTAAAAAACAGTTTGTGTCAATGCCAATGACTATCAAGGCTCCTGTTCAGGATTCTTTATATTTTTATCACGTATATTTCACTGCCTGTGAGTTTTCTGTTAAAATTTGAAGAATACATGAAGACATAGACATAATTTCCTCTTGATATTTCATAATGTACACCACCTGTAGACAGGGGCACCGTAAGGCGGTGGAAAGTTAGAACGATTCCCAGGGCCCCTGAGTGACAGGGGACCTAGAAAATTTGGGAAACAGGCTTGGTCTGGACTGGGGGGGACACAAATATGATATGCCTTTATGGGACCTGAAATCTCTAGCGACACCCCTGCCTGTAGGTAAAGGAGGCGCTGAGAACAGGGTATCTGCCCAACCTACACTTGTGCCCTGTTCTGCCAGACACATACTTTAGACCTGTTAAGGGTATGTCGTTGGATCAATGGGTTTAAGGACTACCTACAGATTCCCTATATAGGGAGACAATATTCCAATGTTAATACCTGTAAATATGTCTGTGAAACATTCCTGCTCCTGGAGGTCTACCACCCTGCAGAGCTTGGCTTCAACATAGCTGGCTCTAATACTGAGATGCTGCTGAAGAACCTGAGTATCTGTGTCAGGCGTGTTACACCTGCACCTAAGTACCGTAGGGTGGTAGGTCTCCTGGAGCAGGAATAAGCAGCCCTGTTTTAATTACACTGAGGTAAAATTTTAATAGTAAATTACATTGAAATTATTTCGTTATTTGTACTAATCAGAATACTTTCATTTTAGGAAGGGTAAAATGTATGAAGAGTGTTGTGGGTGTGAATTTGAGTTTTCAATCCTGTTTCCATTGTGGGGGAGAAACACTTTACCTAGCCACAAATTTAGGCATAACTTGGCAGTTGGCAGAATCTGTCAATCTGACCTTAAACAACCTGAGATTTGGCCATGTGATTTTCAGAACTGACACTAGGGGGAACTCTGAGAAAATGTTTAGCTCTCCACTGGCTGTTGAAAACCTGGATTTGTTGTACAATATACAAAGTGTTACTGTCTATGATCTGGTATATTTTTGAATGTTTTCTTATTTGGACGGTGCTTATTTCTGAAAATGTATTATAATGAAAGTTGATTAAATTATAGGAAAATATATCATTATATATCATTTTCCGGGGTGGCATGGTGGTGCAATGGTTAGCATTGTCACCCCCACTCCAAATCTCCGTCAGGGTTCCATATGTAGAGTTTGCATGTTTTCCCCATGTTGTTGTTGGGGTTTCCTCCATGTATTCCAGTTTCCCCCTAAAGTCCAAAAACATATTGAGGCTGATTGGAGTTTCCAAAATTGCCCATACGTGTGAATGGTGTATGAATGTCCCCTCTGATGGGTTGGTTCCCTATCCTGGGTTATTCCCTGCCTTGTGCCCGTAGCCTCCTGGATAGACCCCAGGCCCCCCGCAACCCTGCAGAAGGTAAGCAGTTTCAGAAAATGGATGTATTGTTTTCAATGAATGAGTAATTTTTGCTTCCAGTAGCTTGAAGTTTACACATCTAGAATGCAAGCAGTGAAGATAGATGGTTTGGACTGTCTCTGTGATTCAGTAAATGAGGAGTCTGTCCTACAGCACCTAAAAGTGGAGATTAGTGAGTGACTGAGGCATTTATTTTCTCTTTAATTGTTATTTAATCACAGTTTGGTTTCTACATGTTTGAAGCTAATATTAATGCCATAATACTGTATTTTTAATAGTCTTACATCTAAAAGGCTAACAATTTTGAACTAGAATTTTTAACCTTATCTCAAGCAGAAGGGGATTTTTTTTTTTTTTCGTTATTATGTCATCATGTAGGATTTCAAATTGAAGAATATGATCTGCAACAAAGCAGGCATCCATTTCACTCCTGCACATGAGAATCGTGAGGCCTGTGCTGCCATGACAACTACGTTAAAAGTTATCTCTCTGAAAAGGCCATGCATGCATGAGCATGTTGACTGGACTTCTCCACCTCAGAAATTGGCAGGGCTAATGTTGCAGTCCTAAAACAGGGGTTACCTGTCCACACCCTTTGGGGAGAGGGGGCACCCTGTCCATTCATGCTGACAGGTCTGAAACTCGGGCTGTAGATACCGTCTGTGAATCCTGACATAGTGGTTCATGAGTCATTGTGTTGCAATATGTGTCTCAGCCAATGCACTCCGCTGCTCAAATGAGACCGTGCTCTCAGAGGGAGATGGTGAAAGATGGAGCTCTGGACGGATGTGACTCAGCGTTTAACATTCAGCCCCTTGCACACTCACACATGTTCGTATTCATATCTTTGTGGGGAATGTCCATTCATTTCTATGGGAAAAACCATAATCCCAACAATGACAAACTTAACCCCTACTCAGCCCTAACCTTAACCATAAGGAAGCAAACAAAATGCAAGACTTTTCACATTTCAGATTTTCATAAAATTGAGTTTCTCCTTGTGGGGAACAAAATAACAGGTTTTTATCACATTGTGGAGACATTTGGTCCCCACAATGTAATATACACCTAACACACACAAAAACATAGAAGTGTGACTTAAGCAGGGCTGTCGGTGGTCCAGCTATGAGTGATACTGGCAAAAATGATTAGCAGAGACAAAGAAAGAAGCAAGCAAATAGTAACAGTAGATCTTTGGCCCAGGCAGAAAGAGGTTAAGGCAATATGCAGTTTGGCATGATGATAGCTCAGTAAAGAGTTGCTCACTGTTAGCCTAGAGTCCTTACACAGGGTGTGATATTGTTTACAGTTACTGGTAGCCTAGCTTGAATGAAATCCAATCCAAGGGACTTTAGCTCTGTGATGCTGGTTCAAGTCCCTACCTGTGCTTGTACGCTTGATAAAATATATGACTGTGTACGACTGTGTGGGTGCATACAGGTACTTGCACACTTTCACACAGAAGCTCACGTGCACACACACGTGTAATGCGTGTGACAGATGGTCTACGACTCCTGCAGCTGCCCTTCAGGGTGAATGTAGCAGTTGGTAGTTTTCAGTTGACTACTCCGGTGTCTGGGGTTTCTCCTCTTGGGCCATGGACATTATGTTGAAACTCAGTCAGCACCCCCGTCTATCTCACCCATCTAAGCTGTGGCTGTTTCTGACCCACTGTTCAGCATGGGGTATCCCTGCCTGCACCTCCTCAACCAGAGAACGATGCAACGAGTGACTGAATTCTGAAATGAGGTGCCAATGATGTAATAGCTGTGAGAGCCCCTCCTTCCTTCACACACATTAATGGATTCCTCCTAAGGGGTCCAAAGTGATACGTCACTGTTGCTGAAAATTGCTACGATTATTTGCAGCAAAGGAGCCATTCATATCAAACAATATTGTATTTCTTCCAAGTGTAACTGCAAATTCCAGAAAATCTTGCTCATTCCATATGGTTTGACTACGCTTTCATAAGTAGGTATATCACCTGCTCTGGGGTGTTAGGAGATACAACAATCTTTTTTTTTTTTCTTATTGTAAGCTAAGAAC
Source organism: Paramormyrops kingsleyae (assembly GCF_048594095.1). NCBI lineage: Eukaryota > Metazoa > Chordata > Actinopteri > Osteoglossiformes > Mormyridae > Paramormyrops > Paramormyrops kingsleyae. The sequence goes on from NC_132799.1 coordinate 15,342,989, forward strand.
AATTATTCAAATGATGTCTTACTTTCCACATATTTCATCCTGATTCTTGGGGCTTTATACTGAAGATAGTAATAAATTAGACAGCTTTATACAGCTCCAATACTTTGACGGAAAGGCAGTTAAGGAAGCTCATGGGAGAGCAGAGTGTGTAACACACCGTTGGCGTTTCAGCCCCGTCGCTGTGTGCGTTGTCTTGTGCTGAGCAGCTTCGTATACTAGGGAAATGTGCCTTTGACTGGTGAGCAGGTCGCTGTACTGAATATTAAGGGATGGCATGTGCTTGAGGCGGTAACTCCGTGTGTGTGTGTGTTTTTAGGGCCATGAGGTGTGAGAGTCCTCTCCTCAGGATCACTGCCGCCTGTAGCATAATTAGACACTAGCTGAAGTGTTTCCTTTTGCCCTGGCAGGTTAGTGCTGACCTCTTTCTGGTGGACACACATGCACACACACACACACACCCCATGCTACACACATGCAACAAAATAGAATAGGACGCCCCTCGGCCTTAAGCTCACACAGAGGAGATTTATTTATTGTCTGTGAGTTCCACTAAGGTGACCTTCCTGGATCTTCTCACAGCTTCGGACCTTGGCTTCTATTATTTTATATATATATGTATATATATATATTTTTTTTTTGAGTGGTCAGGTGTGTTAGTGACACCGCACGCGGGCTGGTGGTTTTCGTGTGACTCAGTGCAGACGCACTACCTGGCCACAGGGGCTGTACTGCATGGTGACAGTGCAGCACTGTGGGGTTCTGTTGGACTGCAGTGCTCTACCTCAGTGTGGATTCCTACCCAGTTATTTGAATACTGTAATTCTTATAAATACACACACAAACCTTGGCAAATTGTTTTGTTATCAGATTTTATGCATTTTATTTTTTTTGTCTCTGTGTGGGGGTGTCTGTGTATGTTGAGGGAATGTGTGTATGGTCTATGTGCATGGCTGAGAGGTGTGTCTGCTCGGGCCTCTCTGGCCTGGGTGAGGCTCTCTACCGGGGGCTAGTCAGCCCCCAGCCGTCTGGGGTCCTAGGGGCCCTGGCTTTGTTTCGTCCCTCGCAGGGTCGGCTGCCTGTTGCCTCTGGCTCTCTGGGGCTCATGCCCTTTTGGCTGCGGGGGCTGCATCTGGGACCACCCTCCTCCCCCGGCTGGGGTGGGGGCGTGGCTGTCGTTGAGTGTGGGGTCCCGGCTCCTCCGTGCTCTTCGGGTGCTGCGGACGTCCTGGGTCCCCTGGGCCTGTCTCTGCCAACCTCTGGCTCTTGTGGGGTGTGGTTGCGGCCCCCCACCCTCACTATTTAGTACGTTCCATGTTGTAAACACACACCTCACCTACACAGATGAGCATGCATGCACACACACTTGCACGCACCCCTCCAAGTTTGTATGTTTGTATAGCTGTGTTATTTTCTTTATTCTTTATTTTTGTTTGTGTTTATTTATTTATCCATTTTTGCACTTCCTTCAGATGCTGTTGATCTTTTGTCTTTTTTTTTCTTCTTCCCTCTCCTTTACAGATGCAGCAATTGGAGATTATGTGCTTTCTACTTTACTCATATCGTTAAAAAAAAAAAAAAAAAAGATTTTATGTAAGTTTTATGTAAAGAAAATTTTATGTGAGTTTTATAGGTTTGAGAAATCATATATTGTGAGAGCCAGTGTAAACTCCCCACAGGGACAGGTAGACAAGTGTGTGTGCATGCCCAAAGTCTCGTATTTTGTTTGGTTCCTTATGATGAAGGTTAGCGCTGGGAGGGGATAAGGTTGTTATGTTGGGATTAGAGTTTTCCCCATAGAAATGAATAGAAAGTCCCCACAAAGATATAATTACACACCTGTGTGCGTGCGTGTGTGTGCCTGTGTGTGTGTGTGTGTGCGCGTGTGTGTGCGGGTGTGTGAGCGCACATTTACACGCGGATGTTCTGGTTATTATCAGTGGTGTAAAGTACTTGAGTAAATGGACTTCGTTACTGTACTTAAGTATTTTTTTGGCTACTTTGTACTTGTACTGAGTATCAAAAATATAAGCAACTTTTACTCTCTACTCCACTACATTTGTGACTGAATATATGTACTCTTTACTCCACTACATTTGAACGGACGCTTACCGTTACTCGCTACATTGTGATTGCGTGCGACAAGTCAGGATCTTTATCTACCACGGCTAATTTCTTCAAGTATGTCTGGCTGCAGCCTGCAGGAGGGCGGGGTTGGACATCCAACCCCGCCCACATCCAACCCGGCCCATTCGTACCGCGAAAGCCACGCCCTTGTCCAACACGTCTTAAAGCGGAAGCCAAAGCGAACTCGCAGAACGGAATCGTTGTAGTACCTGTTATGTCATTAAGTTAAAAATCTTTAGTATCCCAGTGTAATAACAGTGCTATCTATTATTTATTATTTTGTTTGTTAATGTTTCTGCTAGACACACTATTGACTGTCAATTACTGCACAAAGATTTTACTGTGGGACCCGCATGGTTGTTTGTGGTTGTTTTGCTGCTGGTTAAACGTTTCCATCAGTTAGCTGACTATCTAGCCGACTCACTACCAAAACTATGGTAACTAGGTAAAGACCTTCTTGCTGATAATATAGCTTCCATGTAGTTAACAAGACTTGACACTTAAAGACTTTGTGCGTCATCAGATATTACTGTCTGCTCAAACGACTGTTCAGCTTGCTTCCTATGGGTTACTAGTTATTAGCTAGTTAGCAAAGCCACTGTGGTAGCATCCATTAAGGCTTTGCGATATAGCAAAAATATTTTTATCATGATCATATCAAACGATATTGATAATTATCATGGTGTAATTCAAGTCATTATTTTATTACTATGAGTGCTCCATTTTTGCTTGAAATACCCTTAAGAATTGCCCTTAAGAATTGCCCTTAAAACACCATTAAAGTCAGCTCTGAATTTGTTTTTTTATTAGTTTTTTTTATTGTTTTACCTTTTTTTTGAACATTTGAGTTTGACTGAGACTGACTTTTTGTTCTATTTTCTTCTTCTGCCATTTTGAAACATTGAGGTGTTCAATTTAATGTCTATATTAGGAAATAAAGCCTCATAAATAAATAGTTCCTTGTTTTCCACATTTCTTGGTGTTCTTTGAGCCTACATTCAGTACGAGTAAAATACTTAAGTTCTTTTAAAATTGGATACTTTACGACTTTTACTCAAGTCTTATTGGAATTGGTGACTTGTAACTTGTAATGGAGTAATTTATACAGTAAGGTATCTGTACTCTTACTCAAGTATGGTTTTCAGGTACTCTTTACACCTCTGGTTATTATGCACTCATACTCTTTATAGCTCACCTTGTGTAGCAATGCTGCACCAGACTTTCTGCATTATGATTATTTGCCTGCTCTTTCTCGCTTAACACAGGCATTATTTGCACGATCAGTAAGCATCCAAATACATGTTATGGGTAATGTGACATTTACAGTGTGATACTGGCTGGATGTGTATGCGTGAGACCCTATATCCTCTTGTACTTTGAGTTAATATGGATTAGGATTATATAGATCTTGGATAGGGACATCTATTTGGCGTGCGGGTTTTTACACATGAGCATCTAACTGCAGGTAACGTCTCAAACTTGACTTAAACGCACATGCTTTCTAACTGGATTTGACCAGGATTCTTGCATGAATTCGCTCTATGCTAGTGTTGTGCATGTACCCTCAGATCGCAGAGGATGGCATGAATGCCTGCTTCATAGCACCCCCCTGTGCCTCTCGGTGCCTTTACGTGCCTTTTGCACAGCTTGCCCATAAGCAGTGCAGTATCCTGACTCACGGTGTATCACTGTGAGTGATGGGGTCGGTCGGCAGCCAGGCATTTCTGAAGTTCAGGGGAGGGCTGCCACGCTAGTGCATTAAAACTCGCCCACAGTGCAGCCTGTTTTCAGAGCCCGTTTGTACGGGAATAACCTTTCGTTCACCGCATTTTTTGCCCACGTGCGGCAAGTGGATGAACGCCACATCCCCTGGTAAGCAGAAATGATAACTCTGATAGGGGCAAGGGAGAGAGAATCATCCATACTCTGCTACCAGCTCTAAGCCCGGTGGCGAACAGAAAGTCGGGGCAAATGATGTGATCCATATGAGCCTTGTACTTTAGAAAATTGCTGCAGAGGGCAGTGTACCCTTAAAACAAACAAAGGGTCAGGAGACTGTTAGTTAAGCTGGCAACAGGAAACACTGTTAAAGTTTTGTGAGAGCATTCAGTCGCACCAAGGACCAATGGCCGATATGCATTTCATGATTCCATGACTGACTATGGTTAGCACATTCTGTGGTTAGCACGTTCAGCATATTACCTGCCATTTACTAAGGTGAGTTCACACTTGTACAGCATGTTTCACGCAATTGCTAAACTGCTCTTATGCATCAAGCAGGAAGCAGAACTTGAACTGTTTAAAAAATTCACTTATGCTTGTAGTGTGCAGGAGACTCTAGAAAGAATGTCAGATCTTTGACCAAACATGCAAGAGAGCTAAAGATAGTATAGAAACCTCAGTCCACCTGCACGGCATGTCATTGTATGTTGGGAGCAAATTGGAATGTGCAGAGGAATACCAAACACAGCAAGAACATGCAAAGCCATACTAACCAGAGACTCAAACCCATAAACATGAGTGAAGCCAGAGGGACTCCCCTGCATTAAAACAATAAGGCTAAGACATCTGATTTTTGATTGGTGAGTCACAAAACTGAATTTTGACTGTTGGTGTTTTTTCTGGGTGTGCATGTCTCAGTCAGTGTTTGGCCTGTGACTTTGTTGGTGGAGGATTACCAGCAAGCAAACCCTTTCCCAAAGTGGCACTGAGAATATCTGGTTGCAAAAACCAAAGCCAATGGGTCCAGTAAACTGAAACTGGACTTCATATAAGATGAACAAAAATGGAGAAGAAAAAATAAAAGCAATTTGATGCTTTATTGAGAACCAGCCAGTTGGACATTGATAAAAGAATAATGTCTGAAAGAAAGATGCAAGAGAGGAGGAGTGGAGTTGGGACAGATGTGGGTGGAGGCGCGGGGGCCTCGTTCTTCCTCCCTGAGGCCTCTGCTTCAGCTGCTTAGATTGAAGCCTGAAGCGCTGCAAAGTCTTAAAAAAGCAGATCTGACTCACATTTAGTACCAAGGCGACTCACAGACAGTGTGACTGGGAGGAGTCTGAGGGTAGCTGTGGGATATGAGCATGGAATAGTGGAATAAGGAGTATGCTGAGTGAAAATAGGTGGAGACACTGGCTTGAGAGGCTGTGCAATGAAACACTGTTCCATTCCTTCCTTGCTTGCAGGGGTCTGCAGGTTTAATTTGATTGGTCAAGGCCCTTCTTGCTAAATGACTGGCAAAGTCAGCTCACGTGAAGGGTTGGTTAGGCTTCAAAAGATGATTCACAGTGTTCAACAGCACGGTAGGAGCAGTCTCCCACATAGGGCAGTGGTCCTGACAGTGATGGTACATGGGTGTTTTATAGTGCTGTCTGACACAATGCTCGCTGTGTTCCTGCCTGGGTGTGTGTGTGTGTACACCAGTGTGACAGGGCTTCTTTGTGCAGATCTAGTATCACAGCCTGTAGCCACAGAAAGAGAGATAGAGAGGAGAGGTATGAAGGGAGAGAGGAGGAATGCAGGTGGAGACTGGAGATGAAGGAATGAAGCAGCAATTCAGGCCAGGGCAGTAGTTCACCAATACATGGAAGCTTCCCTCCCCTGCTTATTTCCCATTATGAAGTAACTGCCTTATTTTATCTTTATTAGGCAGTCATGTTACGAGGTCATTTTCCCATTTTAAACTCTTAAATGTGCTACTGCAAATAATTAACAACCCCCCCCCCCCAAAAAAAAAAAGTAATTTAAACCAGTTTGACTTGTGTCCTCACTAAGACAACAAGGTCAACCAACGTCAGCCACGAATGGCACCGACAGCAACTTAAAATGATATACACCTTTATTTGGGATTGTATGCCTCTTAGGAAAAGAGAACGTAACAGACGACAGGAGGTCATGGTTATTTTTGCTGTGCAGCAAGAAACTGGAGCCACTCCTACGACAGCGAGTACTGTGCCACAAGTCCTGTTACAAAAAGAAACAGTAATAAAAAGCAATCAGTTCACAAATGGTTACTCCACAGCGGTGTTGCAGCAATATGAAGCAGGCCACAACTGGGAGGGAACCAGGCCCTTGTTGGGTTCCCCAGGGTCGAGCTCAGGACATGACTACGGAGCAATCCATGTGGCCTGACAGACGAGGCCTAGAGCACGTCAAGCACATTAGTGGGAGCAAAAATAGACCCTCTTTGCAAACAAAAAGGGCCTGTTATTAATCATTCTTGTTGCTTCTGTTTAAAAAATGAAAACAAAAGAGCTTCACAGACTTTGGGCTGGGGAGGAGAGTAAAACTAGAGGCAGTTGAAGGATGGGTCGTCCACAGTGAATTTACCCCCTTTTAGAGTCGTGCTTCCTGTGCCTTCCCCCCTTTTCCTCGCAGGTCTTTTCGGAGACTCTGGGGGTTGCTGTTGGGTCACATGGGGGTCACATCTGTCCACAGACACCGCCAGCACAGTGAGAATACTACCCGCCAGAACATCCAAACCAGCTACATGAGCAGGGAGGCGAGGAAGGGAACTCCAAAAAACATCACAGTCATGACTGTCAAGCAAAAATTAACTGTCAAAACAAAAACACCCCAAGGGTATTTATATACTCATATAAATCAATCAATAGGAGTAAAAGGTTCTTTAAAACAGACTGTGTAAATATTTCGTGTCAAAAAAAACATCAGATGTATTTTTGAAGCAGAACACAGTCTTAATTAAGTAAGTGTATTGGTGTACATTTGTGCTACTTTGGTTATTTGGATTTCCTCCCAGTAAAGCCAGGGCTTCCGGTCTCCAGAGTCCTGGCTCGGTAAGAGTCAGCACCAGAACCAAACCCTTGGGTTGGGTCCTCGTTTGTGCAACGTCGTCAAGTCTGTGGCGCTTGTGCGTTTCCTCCCTGGCCAACATTGCTGCCGCCGTCCAGCGGGAGTTCTGCCGCTGCATCTCTCCGGCTGCCAGTCCCACCCACCCCTTCCCCCTTCATTCCCCCCCCCCCCCCAGCTCACGTTATCAAGCAGCAGCTGATGCAGCGGGAGCCCAGACGCCTTTTGAGGACACCCTTCTTTGGCGCGAGGATGGCGATGATGGCCTCGTCGAAGACCGCCTTCAGCCCTTTCTGCGTCAACGCCGAGCACTCCACGTAGCAGCATGCACCAATCTGGGAGGGATATAGAGGGAAAGGAAGGTTATGTGGTGGAAGGGGGAGGTCAGAACAGCCTATAGCCTCCATGCCCACACAGAAACTTTAAACCTTTAGCCAAATAGGAGATGTGACGTCTTGACAATGAAGGGCTTTCATTTCATATCTCAGTTCATAACTCAGTGCAAACTGACACAGTCATGATATAATTCATCTTTGCAGATGGGGCTGCGTCAGAGTGATGCTCGCTTTTTAGTGTAGGAGGTCCACATGGCACCGGGAGTAGGTCTTGAAAGGCAGCAGATATTGAATAAGCAAATGAACGCCACTAGCACCTAGCGCACAGCTGGCGTTAAGCAGGCTTGCTTTAGCTGCTGGGACATTTCTTCTCTCCTTGCCTTGCTGTTTAAGGCTCTGGTCTGTAGAGAGCCTTCTTTGTAAATGGGACATCTGCGATCATGTTCCTTTGACTCTGACCATCGATATATAAAAGCACTGGAGCTACAGTCTGCTTTTGCCGCTGATGTGGAACACTGGAGCTCAGTACCTCACCGAGTTTAAATAGAATTGAAAGGGACCCATATTAATTCATGTTCATACATTCACAACACTACTTTTAATATGAAAATAAAGACGCTCCTCTACCTACGAAAGAGATACGTTTTGAACGGCCGTTTGTAACTTGAAATGTTCGTAAGTCGTTATTCAACATCATTTTAAGGGTATACAAAAGTACTGAGAACTAGGATGCTGGGAGTACGCACGCTACGCTGCTGCGCAGTGGGAGTGGCGGCCAGAAGTCATACTAGGCGGAATTGGCGCACAGAAAAAAAAATTGATGTTGCGGGCAAGAAACGGGAGCCCAATGAACACAATTTGGACTTAGTCCTCTATGTTCGTATGTCTGAAAGTTCGTAAGTTGAAAGTTCGTAAGTAGAGGAGCGTCGGTATAAGATATCTGGGAGAAGCAGAAAAATTGTGGGTTTTTTGTAATTGAATGCCTACAGAATACAATAAACACTGTTTTGGATACAGATCCTACTTCCTGTATCTCATTTTGATGTCTCTACTTTTAGGAACTGCCTGTACTCCACAGTGACATTTACTGTACTCAATGGTATACCTTCTGTTCCTGCTTGTCACATTTAACTCTGAGAAGCGCCGTCTTTGAATTACTTTACCTTGAAAGAGAACCAGTCTGGATGATGACCACAAAGGCTAGAAAGCAGCAAGCTAAAATGACGTGGTTTCCTCCTGCAAATAGGTGAATTCAGACCTGTTTTATGTGTTGTACAAGTGTGCAACTACCCATCATCTCTGTGGTACATTAGTGTGTAAAAAGCCCATGGTAGATTAGTATTGTTTTTGTTGTGTAACAGATTTACCTCCTTGGCCAGCTTCTGCCCCTGCTCTGTGGCGATGGGCTTCTCCTTCATGTCGTTTAGCTTGGCGATGGTCTTGGGGTCGTCTCGTAGGTCAATCTGAAATAGGACCAGCAGGCGAATCTGTGCAGAGTGCTGAGGCTTGGGGTCACAGTTCAGATTCACTACAAGGAGACCAATATGGCCAGGCAAACAGGTCTGATGCCGGCCAGGCTTCAGCTATCACGGCTGCTCCCCTGTACCCTTCCCAAGTTGATTAAGCATGCTGACACTGAGGTGCTTTATATCCTTCCCTACTCCGATCCCAGCTGTGTGTCTCAGTAGGTCAGAGTTTTGTTTCATTACCCCATGTGGTGCCTGTCCAACCCAAATACAGGCCCCCTCGGCAGCCGGCCGCTCCCGTGACAGTTTAAGCGTCAGTCCACGTGATGCGGGTTTGTTTTTAGAGTGTTCAGTTCCAAGAATGAAAGCCTACACTCAATGAACTCCAATCCCTCCCCCACCCAGGCCCACACCCCAGACCCCATAATACTTCGCTCTCCATTTGACATAGAACTTCTCTCCTATGCTGGGCTCCCATCCAAAGAAAAAAAACAGCTTCTGTTTCTTATTAAGATTCCAGTGTGTGATTTTTCCAGTCTCAATGGTATGGTATACCAGTTTTCCAGTTTAACCAGAAGTCTTCCCCTGCTTTCTGCCAAATACACTGTTCATACACACATATATCTGTCAGATTTACCCACACATGCACACAGGCACACAGCACTTTGTGAGGTCAGACCCAAATGAATTGCTCTAACTGATGCTGGAGATTAGCCAGTGTAGCTATACTCAGGAAGTGGCTCTTGTCTTTGATCTTCCGAGATTACTCTAGCTCCCCAAACTCAGATATGCGCAATGAGAGGATCTGGGGCTTAGAATGCTACTTCCGTTCACTAGTGTTATAGTACTCGAGACAGGTTTTGGTCTCGAGACCACTTTTCTGTGGTCTTGGTCTCATCTCGTAATCGACTTTATTTTGATTTGGCCTTGTCTCAGTCTCGGACATGGAGGACTCGACGTTTTATTTCAAGTCTACTCAATACCACTCATCAAAACACCTCAATATTTATCACAACGGCTTAATATTCATAAGGTGCGCCCTACTGCATTTATATTGAAATTTGAAGAAAGAAGTGTCCATGGTTTGATTTATACCGTAATAAATTTTAGGCCATACTGCCTAGCCTCAAGATGGGGCTTATGCTCGACATTTTAAAGTGTGTTGTGTTATGTAGACTCAAACATTAGTCTGTTTCTGATCTTGACTTGGTCTAGCCCTGCCTTGGTCTTGGTCCTGTCTTGGTGTCCATACACTTTGGTCTTGGTAATGACTTGGTCTCATTTTTTGTAATCTTAAGTGCATCACTACCGTTATGTACATTAAGTTATATACTGCTGGTTGTTCCTGTAAAAGAGAAACAAAGATGAAAGAAACCCCTATACATGTCCCCTAACACCATACTGCACCAATCACATAGTCCCCAGCACCCCACATTCCCCCTTTCCACATCTGGCACTGTAATAATGGGACTGGTGGTACCACAAAGCTGGAATGTTCTAGTGTGACCGTCCAGTGGGGCAGAGGTACTAAGGTCTCCTGGCTTGGTCAGTGTGACAGTTACACTGTTTTGTGAGATGTGCACCAATTAGTAATCTGACCTTCTCTGCAAATTTTATTTACTGTACCTCTATCAGACAATCTGAACAGACACTATACAGGTTAGATTATAGAGGGGAATTAACAACAAAATGAAATATTAGAAAAAATATTGTTTTCAGGTTTATTTTAGCATTGTCAACCGGGCTGTCATCTGTTGTCCATCCTAACCAGGATGCAGGACAGAATGAATGGGAGTGGAAGGGCATGCAACAGCTGCTCTGAGATGATGCTGGACCAGTATTGCAAGCTCACCTGGGTTCCAATGAGCAGGAACGGTACACTGGGCGCGTACTCCTGCAGCTCCGGAACCCAGTCTTCTCGCACATTCTGGAAGCTGGCCGGGTTCACCACAGAGAAGCAGATGAGGAAGACGTCGGTCATGGGGTAGGACAAAGGCCTCAGGCGGTCATAGTCTTCCTGAATGTGGGGCGGGGGGGGGGGGAGGGGGTGCATGTTAAAAGCCTTGCATGGGACCTGGGACCCACACAACACTGGTATGGTACTGTTTACCATGGTCTTTGCCCCTGGAGGATCTAATTTTAGCCATCAACATTTTTTGGTTGTTTTTTTTTTTTTTTTGGAGAGGTGCAGAAATAAGTATCATAAAGAAAAAAGAATGAAATTCTTGTTGCTAGGCATCAAAAAGGTTTGTATCCTTTCTACAGTCCTCAAACCACTTTTACATTCAAAAGATTGAAGTGTATCTATTATTGCATCTTTCCAGATGGTACAGAAGATCTTATTTGAACAACTGGTCAAAAGCCATATAGTTTATTCCATAGGTTTTACTCTCACAAAGTTAACAGGTCTTCATGGAATAATGTATATTAATAATACATAATGTATATTATTAAACACAAAACATCCATATACAATGAGTAATCAAAGGCACATGGCAGATTCTTCTATACCTTCTGCTGGTGTGAGCCAGACTTTATATACATTTATTCAGCCTGGATATGATACTGAAGCACGACAGATGACTTTTTTTAGGGCACTTTGTTCTTAGCAGAGGGAGTGTGTCTCTGTGTGTGCGTGTGGGCTAATGTCAGGGGGGTTGTCAGTGCTGATGCAGATCAAGGACTTCAGGCAGACACAGCACCATCAGCCAGCTCCAATTGATTTTTAATTGTTATTAAGCCATTTAGCTCCTAGCCTGACTCCAGCAGGGCCAGATTTGCTCAAGCAGTTTAAAAATTTCACAGCCTAAGGCAGCACATGATCTCACTTCACCAAATTCACCAGTTGGCATGCGAGCACACTCACACACCTCTCATCCTCTGTGCCCCTTTGGCAAGAAGTCCTAAACTGTTAGCTTTCCCAGTTCTTCATTGTAAGTGGCTCATCCATGTCATTGGACCACGCAGGGGGGCGTGTCCAAACAGTTTCAATTACCTCCCATTTAGAAGCCATTCCCTTAAAGTTGACAGTCATTTTCTGTCGTGTAATGATAATATGTTGAGATTACCAAGTGAAGTCTTTTTGTGCAAATGAAATTAAAGTCCAGCCCTCTCCTGCTCACATGTTCCCCTGCATGTGTCTCATTAAACGAGGCAGGGAGTGGTTGCCAGGACCACCTGTCACTGGTATCCCAGCATGCCCTGCAGCAGGCTGCCTTTACAGGCTGCGTAGCCCACACCAAAACAGTTTCTCTGGTACACAGAGTACAGAGATAAACCACAGGGTAATGAAAGAAGTCTGCAGACCATTATCAACAATCTAGCCCTCGGTCTTCCACGTCCTTCAGTCTGGTGTCCTTTATTTGTACCCAGCTTTGCCTGCCAAAGCTCACCTTACACAATTTTGATGGTAAACTCATGGTCATATTCAAGAGGCCAAATTTTGCTTTATATTTTAATGATTGGTGCTCACATCCATTCAACAAGAATCACAGTTAAACAGGAAATTCTGGCAACGAGTCAAGATCAATTTTTAAAGACATTAACGTCTACACCTTTGGCATCAGGAATAGACAGACAACTTTTGCTAGAGAGTAGACAGAGGGAAGTATGGTGCTGCTTTGACAGCAGAACCACCCTGTGCAGAGCTTCACTCCAGGCTTCCGCTCAGAATCCAGACCTTGACTCATTTCCGTAAGCCATCCATCACTGCCCGGTTCCCTCCCTCCGCTCCTGCGGAAGATCTTCGCCACCCCTTTATGCTCGTGCGGAGGTTCCTTGACCCAAGACCAGACCCCTTCAATGAACTGCACCTTCCCTAACAGAGGGTGGCATGACGGTCACTAGCTATTGTTTGAGAGTCAGCCCTTGTGAAAATTCTCCACACATAATGTGCGGGTATTTGTGTGGCTCACGTCATTTGCGATGCGTGTGCGTGCGTGTCTGTGTGTGTGTATTTGACTGAGGCCAGGCTGCAAACAGAAAAACTGGATGAGTATGCCAACCGCATCCAGGCCGCAGCAGGCCCCAGTACAGCCCTCTGACCTGCAGAGGCTGTAAAATGTGATTTATTCTCACTGGCACACAAGCAGCTTGGAGAAGCAGTGCCAGGCCGAGCAACGCCTGCATGACTCCACTGAAGGAGGAAAAACACTTTTGCTGCAAGCATGTTAACTCAGGGGTGTGATAAAGGCACCACGTGTCCATATCGGCACACAGCAGAGGCATTTCCTGTGTTAGCTTGAGTGGCGTCTCGGACTGAGCCCCACACGGTAGGTAGCAGCTGACATGTCACAGGAAGCTGGTTGGTCATAGTAACCCCCGCTAGGGGTCGGCTAATCACGGCGGGTCTTCGCCATGCTCCGAGATGTGGCACCGCCCTTTCTTGATCCCACTCTGGCAATCGATGTGACAGAGCACGTACATCTTTCATTTGGAGCCAGGAGAGACTGGGAACGGGAGGTGTACCAGAGCAAGGCTGTGGCATCAGAGGCAGACATACCAACGGATCCCGGGCCAATTGCCAGGTCAGAAAACAGTACACTGCCCTTAAAAATAAAGCTTGGATCACTGAGCCTTTGTTCGGCCCTCAGCGAGGCTCGGCGGTCCTTTGGTGTGGCTGGAGCTCCATTCGGGACCTTACACTGGGTACCTGTTCACCCAGCCCCAGTAGTGACCACTGGACGAGTATGTTTTCCCTCCTTGACATGTGTCAACATCCAGCTCTGATTTCGTCTCTCCCCACTAGTTGCTGGGCTCCTGTTGCTTCTCTTCAGTTGACACTGGCTTCTTCCCTGATGCTCTGTGGCTCTGGGATGCCAGCCTGGGCTTTTGGCTCCACATACCACGGTAACACTCTCAGATGTGCTTAGTGGATGAAACACACACTGCCATCCCTCACTCCCTCCCCCTTCTGTCCCATTTCGGTCCTTGCAAAGACCTTTAGTAACCTGCCTGGCAGCAAGTGTCCGCCGTATGCCCCCCCCCGGGCACTGGTAAAACACACACTGCCGGCTCCCTTCTCCCCAACCTCAGGTTGTCTGCCATCTGTCTGAAGGGACCAGCTGAGGTGAGCAGGATGCCCTTGTTCTGCCTCTGTCAAGGCAACCACACCAAGCAGCTCGGATTGCCGGAACGGCACTTCGCCTCTGAAAAAGGGCCTTCGTTAATAATCCATGGGAGGCGAGAAGAAAGGCACCAAGGATGGGCTGGGAGTGAGATAAATGTGCGGCGTGGAAATGAGCCCCCACCAGGACAGAGCCACGGCCCCTCAGGGGTGACGACGTGCCTTTCATGGTCCCTGGGAGATGGCGGACCTGGCCGGTGTGTGTCAAGGGCCACACCTCGGAGTGCCTGGAACGTGGCTTCTCCCTACAGTTACTAATAATTATTAGTCATATTCCTTTTCTAATTTTTATGCTCAACAGAAGATGTTCTTGCTGATGCAGTGTGGTAGACATTATTCTTATGATTTTCATTAACCTACTGGTCCATTTTTTGCTGGACCAAAAAACAAAAACCAAAAAAAACGTACTAATAAACTGCAGTAGACTTCAGTTACATCCGGGAGCAGCTGGGGCCTTTCAGTGAGTCTCATATCTCATTCCAGGCTCACATGCCGGAGCCTGGTCAACCACAGTTTGCAGGGACGCTGCCCGGCTCCGTCAGAGATGGCTGATCTCACAGGACACGGATACTTCTGCGAAGGGAAATCTTCCAGGCATAATGTACGATCCCTGGATCTGGCTAGTCTGCAAATAGCCAAAAAAGGCAGAGTGAATTATTTTGTGAGGAACTGCACCGTCTGAGGACCTGGGCTGAAGCCACAGGTGGACGCTCTGCAGGCACCTGCACTGCAAAGACCCCCCCCCCCCCCCCCCCCTGGCAACAGCTAGGACAGGTGCTGCTGTTTATTTAAAACCTCCAGTCAAACCTCTGTTCTGCACATAAACGAAAAATAGATAAATGACGCTTCACCTGATTTTTACACTGACTGGCTAAAAGCACCTTTATGGCAAATGGAGTTCTGCAGAAGTGCTGGCATTCTCTGCCTTTCTGTTTAATCAGCGTCAAACACTTGCCTGTCTTCATCAATATGTACCTATCAGGGCCTGATCTACATCGATTAGACAAACTACGGCCAAATGGGACACATGCAACCATACTGGGCTGAAGGACAAGTCTTAGGGGGAAGGGCATGAATGTGATGACAGGACCTGTTTTAGACATGGCTACAGTGGCCTGTGAGCTTGGCAGCCTGCCTGTCTCACTGGACGAGACACAGCCGAGACCGGGGCTCCCAGCCCGTCACCCGGCCCGTCGGCCCCCCACCTGCTCAGAGGGAGAGCAGTTCTATGTGTACGTGCCTTTGTTACAAAGCCTCAATGTGGTGAACAAAAATATAGAAAAGTGTCTTGCATATAACTTTCCAGCACTGTCTTCTACTCCTGGAATGTTGGACGGGCCGTTTAATATAATAATCAGCCTGTATTGCACCCAAGTGACAGAAGTACAGCTTCTACAGATTTATAGATGTCAGCTGGTCCAGTTTGTCTCAGAGCTCAGCGTCACTCGTGTTTCCATTTATAAGCACAATGACTTTATTGGACAGAAACTGGTAGTTAAGCAAAGCCATTGGTTACGTAAGCTTTATCTGAGCTGAGGTTGATTTACCCCCCCCACACCCCCACACTTCAATCGCAGCAGGACCTTGGCTGTAGGTGGCCATGTTATTTTCAGTGCTAGCATTTCACTGGCCAAATTGCATTCTCATTGAAATGACTGGTTTGTGGCCACACACCTCATGGAATGTACATGTGGTGAGAATGTACTGTACCTGCATGTAGATTACAGGTTAGTGTGTGTGTGTGTGTGTGTGTGTGTGTGTGTGACAGAGAGAGAGAGAGAGAGCCAGCGTGGCATTCCAAGAGCACCCAGCCATGCACAAGGCCAATCAGCAGTCTGGCCGTGCCTCAGTGACTCCCCTAGTAAAACCCTGTAAATGTGCCCTCCTTAACCATTAAATACCAATTACCTGGGACACTTCTCTGATATGGAATTGTGCATGTATGTGTGTGCGCACAAGCCTCTGCATCTCTACAGCAAGTCCATACTCAGGCACGCATGGCGCAGGCAGAATGCATGCGTTACAGATGTGTAAATATATTCAGACATCGATTTGACATTAAGAACACCTTGGGTTCCAGCTGACTGCCCGTGGTCCCCACGAGCCACGGGGAATCAGAGGAAATGGATTGTAAGGAAGTCAGTGAGGGGTCTAATGGACTCAGAGAGATGAGAACAGCCCCTCCTATCCTTGCTACTGCAGCCTGGCATCCCCACCTTTAAAGACTGCCATAACATAACATGATTCAGAATGCCCCCCTCCTGAACTGCAATCATAATGGTGCTCATACGCTCATTCTTTGGGCAGTTTAGTTCCCTGGAATGCCCCTGATTTGAAGTGTAATATTTCCGGGACTAACCATCCAGAAGGACAGGGGAGTGGACCGATCCGGTGTCACCGGCCGATCAAATTATGTTTTCCTGAGCACAAAGGACAATGATGTGACCTTCCCCCCAATCCACACATGTCCCCTCTCAGCTGTAGTGCTTTGACATGCTCACTCACAAGCAAAACACCATGTGGGGAGGTTTAAGGGTGTGTTGATCTTGCTGTCCTTTTCCACTACCTACATCTAATTTAATTCATTGAGTTTTGCGTACGATATTCAGTTGTGCAGTGAATCAAGTTCCTTAATCAGGGGCAGTACAGCCAGCCCTGTGCCACTTGTTCTTGTGTGTGTATGTGTGTGTGTGTGTGTGTGTGTGTGTGTGTGGTGTGTGAGTGTGTTTGAGTGTGTATGTCAGAGTCCTGTACCGGGTCGGGTATTCGCAGGTACCTGACAGGTACCCGCAGATAGTTGCTGAAACGGGCGGATTTTAATGTTCTGGAATTTTACGGGTGGGTAATTGATTACACACGGGTGGGTAGCAGGTCAATCAAAACAGTACTGTAGCCTGCAAAAATAACATATAAACAAAAATATCTATGTATTAGACTATCATGTACAAATTGTCATCATCACAGTGTGTTCAGTATGTCGGGGGTACCTTATAGTGCTTTCGATTATTTCTCTTCAAGTAGGAACTCGTATGAAAACGTCACGAAAAACGTCACTTCCTGTCGGAAACACGCCTCTTTTATGACATTGATGTTGGGCAAGATTTTGTTGTCCGAGTTGCCCCTGTGACGTAATTCCAACATGGCGACTTACACACTCAACAGTAATTCTATTTTATAAATCTTTAAAAATGTTTATTTTGTTAAATGTATTAATTGTTATAAATGTAACTGCACGTGTTCGATTTAGAGAATACCATATCATGACCGTAAACAGTATCCTATCGTGCAATATCAGATTTTTACCAGACTTGTTAGTGTCTTTGGTTTGTTTGTAGTTTGTTTGCCTCTCGAAAAAAGAATATTGCTATGAATGTGCTAAAATATTTTATAAAGCTTTTAATGTGGTTTGACTAGTTCGTGTTTGTTTGTCTCTCTGAAAAAATTCTCTCACTCCAAATCTGCTAAAATATAAAGCAACAACACACAGCAGTGTGTTCATGGAGGCAGCCATGTTTGTTCTGAGATGTGGTAGCTCGAACAGGAGATTGTCGGACGTGATGTCACTCAACTTGGAATTTCCGAGTTCCGAGAGAAAAACGAACGCACCATTAGATAACCGCCTCAACAAACATTCACATACACCTTGCTGAAGTGTGTCGTCGTGTAATAATTGTGTGTAATTTATCACGGGTACGGGCGGGTAACGGGCGGAATTTATAACGGGCCCGGGCGGGTGCAGATTTAACTTTGACATAATCACGGGTGCACGGGCGGGTGCGGTGCTGTACTGTGCGGGTGCGGTCCTGTACTGTGTGGGTGCGGGCGGGTGTGGTGCTGTACTGTGCGGGTGCGGGCGGATGTGGTGCTGTACTGTGCGGGTGCGGGCGGGTGTGGTGCTGTACTGTGCGGGTGCGGGAGGGTGTGGTGCTGTACTGTACGGGTGCGGGCGGGTGTGGTGCTGTACTGTGCGGGTGCGGGCGGGTGTGGTGCTGTACTGTGCGGGTGTGGTGCTGTACTGTGCGGGTGTGGTGCTGTACTGTGCGGGTGCGGTGCTGTACTGTACGGGTGCGGGCGGATGTGGTGCTGTACTGTGCGGGTGCGGGCGGGTGTGGTGCTGTACTGTGCGGGTGTGGTGCTGTACTGTGCGGGTGCGGGCGGGTGTGGTGCTGTACTGTGCGGGTGCGGGCGGGTGTGGTGCTGTACTGTGCGGGTGCGGCCGGGTGTGGTGCTGTACTGTGCGGGTGCGGGAGGGTGTGGTGCTGTACTGTGCGGGTGCGGCCGGGTGTGGTGCTGTACTGTGCGGGTGCGGGCGGGTGCGGGCGGGTGTGGTGCTGTACTGTGCGGGTGCGGCCGGGTGTGGTGCTGTACTGTGCGGGTGCGGGCGGATGTGGTGCTGTACTGTGCGGGTGCGGGCGGGTGTGGTGCTGTACTGTGCGGGTGCGGGAGGGTGTGGTGCTGTACTGTACGGGTGCGGGCGGGTGTGGTGCTGTACTGTGCGGGTGTGGTGCTGTACTGTGCGGGTGCGGTGCTGTACTGTGCGGGTGCGGGCGGGTGTGGTGCTGTACTGTGCGGGTGCGGGCGGGTGTGGTGCTGTACTGTGCGGGTGCGGGCGGGTGTGGTGCTGTACTGTGCGGGTGCGGCCGGGTGTGGTGCTGTACTGTGCGGGTGTGGGCGGGTGTGGTGCTGTACTGTGCGGGTGCGGGCGGGTGTGGTGCTGTACTGTGCGGGTGCGGCCGGGTGTGGTGCTGTACTGTGCGGGTGTGGTGCTGTACTGTGCGGGTGCGGGCGGGCGTGGTGCTGTACTGTGCGGGTGCGGCCGGGTGTGGTGCTGTACTGTGCGGGTGTGGGCGGGTGTGGTGCTGTACTGTGCGGGTGCGGGCGGGTGTGGTGCTGTACTGTGCGGGTGCGGGCGGGTGCAGTGCTGTACTGTGCGGGTGCGGGCGGATGTGGTGCTGTACTGTGCGGGTGCGGGCGGGTGTGGTGCTGTACTGTGCGGGTGTGGTGCTGTACTGTGCGGGTGCGGGCGGGTGTGGTGCTGTACTGTGCGGGTGCGGGCGGGTGTGGTGCTGTACTGTGCGGGTGCGGCCGGGTGTGGTGCTGTACTGTGCGGGTGTGGGCGGGTGTGGTGCTGTACTGTGCGGGTGTGGGCGGGTGCAGGTCTCCAAAGGTGGAATCATGCAGGACTCTGGTGTATGTCTATGTCTGTAAGCATAATAAGGGGGTACAGTATGGGACATGTTCTGTTGTTGAAGACCTTAGGGGACGTCCGAGATGGCGTCCCTGACATTTAACTGAAGCCTGTAAAACTGGAGCGTAATACCTGAGACACTTAAGAGGGGCGTTTGCAAAGAGAAACATCCCTGCAGCAGGAGCCTTCCCATTTCTGTAGTTCCTATTACTTTCCCAGAGGAATACGCATTTCACCACGCCGTGCGTGTGTCTGTCAGCGGTCGTACGTAAGAGGATGGGTGTAGCGAGGTAGATGGGCGCGTTCGTACCCGAGATATTGTGAAAATGAGAAAAGGAGAAGGCGTGAGTGAGCATGTGTGCATGTTCCCGTACAAGCCCTGTTCCTGTCTGCCGCAGACGGAATAATTCATGGCTGGCTGGCCTCCTGCAGTGTGATTAAACAGATGCGCTTCCCGTCGTAAGTTCAAACAGCAGGTTGCTTGTGTCAGTGCTACGAATGACTACAGAGTTTGTTGGGATTTTTTGATACAACGCCACCATAACGTTCTTCTAGTGTGGCCAGCGAGGGGACTCTTTATGGCGACGTCCATCGCAATCTCTTCCAGCCAAGGTGTGGTAGCATAAGCGGGCAAGCAGGTGAACACAAGCAGGTAGAACCTCCTCTACTCAAACCCAAACCAGCCCAGACCCACAGTGCCCTCAACAGAACACCGACACTGCTCCCAGTCAATAAGTTAAAATGGGATTTTACTTTAAATCCCAGATCATTTTAAAGCCATTACAGACAAACAGAAACTGCAAGCCTCTAGTAAGAGTTATGCATTAAACTCTCTGACACCCAGACCAGTAAAACAGTTACTGATAACACGCTCCTATTAGCAAACTGTTCTAAATGACTAATACAATTACCTGTAAAAATGGAAACATCACTCATTGGTCACTTAGGGCTTGGTAACACTGACATCTTCCTTTACCACTGCAGTCTGTTCATGTCAGAAGGAATGGGAAAAGTCCACAGTTAAAAGCTTACTTTAATCCAACATTGTATGAGCAACAAAATCACCAGACTGAACTAAATGTCAGGTCAGTCTGCACAACCAAAGCCAAGTTAAACCCGAGACTGTAGCTGTGCTAAACCTTGACAGGCTACATGCACAAGAATCCCAAACAGACTGTCTCCAGTCAGCATTTGCTAGAAACCACCATAATCTGTGTTTGTGCAGTGATTCAGCCCTGGGTTGTGGTTTGTGTTGCCATGCATACGGTAAACAGTGCCGCAGGTCGCCACTTTTTAATCTGGAACCCATTCAGCTGAAGAGTCGGCCGGCATTAGTAATAATTCAGGATTTCACGGTATTGCATTCCAATGTTATAATTTGCATTTCATCTGAAAATGTGGAAAAATATATTGTTGTATTAGGATATTTGGCTACAGCATGTTTCCTTTAACACTGTTGAATAGTAGAAGGCCTATTAACATGTAAGTCAGAGAAGCTGTGGTGAAGCACACTGCGTCTTCTCTGAGCCTTGGGTGTGACCTGTGTGGGAACTTCCAGTATGGCTGAAAAGTTAGACTGAAGAAAGAACCTGCTCATCACTTTATGCAGGCCACTTCCTTACAAGAAAAACGCCGCAATATGCACATGTAGTGACATTCCTCATTTTTTTTCTTTCACTTCCTCCATGATGATTACAACACTAATTCAGCTCAGGCTAATTCACTCTCAAAACACTGAAGGGTTCATCTCCCGCTCTGCTTTTATGTGGACGGTCCTAAAACAGGCCCCACAAGCAGTGCCAAACCCCGCATCTGCAATGGGAGGAACCCAGGCCCCCCTCCAGCCGCCAGTACACACCAAGACCCAGACACACACACAGAATTGGCATTCATAATGCTCGGGAAACACTGAGGTGGCCGAGCACCTCTGTCCCCAGAAGACCAAACCCAGGGTGCCTGTTTATTTACAAAATGAGACTATAGTCGTGGCCACATACCAAGCAGAGCAACGTAAACACCCCGACAGAACCAGCTTGGAAGCAGATGAAAGCTGTGAGAGCTGACAGGTTACAGCTGATAGCTGAATATCTAAATGTGTGTGTGAGGGGGGGTAAGGGGTGACATGTGTCTGTGTTTGTACACATGAGAATGTCTGGTTGCACATGCGTCGGACCGCGCGTCTTCCGGTGTGCATGCATTTCTGCCAGTATGTTTGCGTGTGAGTGTCTGTATGTGTAGGTGTGCCTGCTGCGTCCTGTGTGTATGTCTATGTGTCCATGTGCATGCCTGCTGGACTAAGAGGACGCACTCAATCACAACCATCTGCCTTCCTGCCCTGGAAACTCAAAATAGACTTCCACGCCACCATGTTCCTGCAGGAGGTCAGCACAGCAGCCTGGCCAAGCTGGGAGAGGGAGGTGGAGGTGAGGGCGGGGGCGGGGGCGGGGGAGGGGGCGGGCAGCGGGTCCAGGTGATGTGGGGAAAAAAATAAGCACAGGCCTGTGTGTCACCTTTGCATTTAGACTAAAGTGATCCCAGTCACTGTAGGTCTTCTGTAATGGCTGCAGTACTTCCCAACTCTGTAAAATGGCCCGATCATAGTACAATGGGTCTGTCAGCATGAGAAAGAAAGTCAGGGCCACAGGTGCTGGGGGCCTCTTAGACAGCTGGGCTGGACTTCACACATTCTGATCTCACTTACAGCCCCTCTCAGTTACACACGCCTGTTTCAGCTTTGCCTCCTCCCCTAGGTCCCCTTCCTGCTTTTTGCTCCATTGGGTACACACTGGTCACCCACTGGGGATCATCCCTTTACCTGCTGGGAGCCACAAATCGCCCAGAACCAATGGTCTAGTAGGAGATGTGCCAGGTGACCTTCAGCAGCCAATCAGTTGGAGGCTTTAAAGGCCATTGACTGCATGTGTTCTGTCATCTCCATGTAGTCCGTGGGATTTAACTCCAAATCCCGCTACCACACACAGATCCCAGTGTAACACATTTTCACCTTCACCAATAAACTGATAAGAGCCACATGTGCATTTAGAAGGATTCCTAGAATTTCTCAGTTTTCGTGATACCTCTAAATGGAACAATACGTCCACAAGCGCAGCCAGAATTGTAAATAATCCACCCACACCAAAGTAGTGCCCATGTGATGTGCAAAGTAATGTGTCATCAGTTAGATTAATCTGCCTGTAAGAAGAGCAATAAAGAGCAATAAAGCCTGACACATCTCTAGGATATCTAGGATAGACGACCTGAATACAGTAAAACGTCAATTTAATAAAAACCTTTAACATACAATAATAGTAACATACAACAATGGCACTGAATGGTCAAAACGGAAATTCAGGAAATGTAATAATAAATGAAGGGAAGAAACACAGTAGTCATGATGTTCGTACAACTAATGTGCTGATGGGTGCCAAAGAAATTAACCCGGCAGTATTGAAGGTGATAAATTACGTCATCCAGTGGTATCCGACGATGAAAAATTAATGGATGTGGAATTTCATATGCCGTAAATGCAGTCTTTGGTTTTATGGTACCGTATACTTAAATGCCCACATTTTTCAAAATTAATAAGGAAGTCCTGTCATTTCTCTGTTCTTAAGAACTGACTGCCTCGCCGAGGTCTCTGTGAGCTGGATCCCAGTTAGCACAGTGTGTGAAACTCTGTTCACTGTGGCGGGTGCTCATGCAATGCCAGTTAAAACCTTCTTTGTCTGAATTGCTTCTCTTTGGACTGTGGGAAGCTTAAAAAGAAGAGCAGGTAGGAATAATTAGTCCAGCTAAGCTCTAGATGGGTCCGGTACATGTGTGTTCCAGCATGCTGCTTAGCCTGAGCTAACACCTAGCTCTACGGGTGGGTAAACCAGTCACAAATAGAACAGCCAGGCAGCTAATGTCTGCATGACACCCACTGTCCGCAGCATGTTTGCAGAAATGTGGCACAGCAGAAAGGCTGCAACTGCTACTTAAGCTGACCCTGTCTAATGGACCATTTGTGCTGTGTTCTAATTTTGCTCTAGTCACATCTGTGTAAAATCGCAGACAACTTGAGTTCTCCCATAACATTCCCACCCCCCCTAAGACAACCGGTCATTTCTTTGGACAGAAATATCCCTTGGGAAGCCCTGCACAAGCCACGTCACATGACACTGCAGGCTAGGTGACACACAGCCAGCATGCAGAACACTGAGCACTCTGGTTTTGCCAGTAGACAGATCTTTACCTCCCAGCTAGTGCTAGCGGCAATCACTCAAATCTGCCACAAGAGAAAACTATGAGAAGTGTTTTTTTTATGTTGTGACGGACGGGGGAGGGGAAAGGTCTCTCCACTGCCGGTTGTGTTGATCTTGTAGCCCCACTTGTCTCCAAGGAAGGAGAGAATGAAGGGGGTGGCAGTATTCAGCTCAGTGTGGCCACAGGCAAAGCAGCACTCAATGCATACTTCCTCCTTGGCGTTCCCCAAGAGCTGTTCCAACCGGAGGACCAATGAATAAATAAAGGCCTTCCTCTTCTTCTACAGTCGGCAGCTGAGGAGCAAGGACAAGGGGAGCACCAGACCCCGCAAAGCAGGCCCCACGCTTGTCTTTCCACTATTACCTATTTCTGTTGCACCTTCCCATACTCTCGAGTCTGCTTGTGATTTGCCTGCAGGGGGGTGCCAGTGGGTATCATGGGAGGGGTAATTAGGACCCTAGGCACAGCAGTCCACAATATGGTAAATGCAGGCTTCCTTTCCAATTAACGATTTCAGTAAAACATTCAAAATCTGACGAGTGCATAATTACTAATATTTTCAGGGAGAAGGGGAACATGTACAGTACACACAGACCCGTGGAGGTGATGTAGAGGAGCTGGACAGCCCTGCCACTGTCAGTCAAGCCCTGACGACATCACTGCCATGGAGTGCCAGTGGTGCGCAGCCAATAGGAATGGCCTGGCCTCGGCTGCTGCTCCAGCATTCACCTACTAGCCACAGTAGTGGATTGTCTGCTGAGCCGCCGGGGAAATAAAAGGCGAGGATGTCTTTGATTCAGCAAGCAAACCCGCTGAACCCAGTCACTAGAACATCAACCGGAGCCTCTTTAATGACGTGTCATTTATGCAACAGCTGGTCCTTACAGCGCCTTTATCCACACTACTTTCCATTATGCATTTAACATAACTCCAAAGCATATACACATAAAAACATGTCAGAGTGATTTTCTGTTGCACCAATGTAGTCAGTAAAATGTAGAAAACAGCTATTTATTTAGCAGCAGAAATTAATCTTGATCTATTTAATTTGATTTGCAGATAGCAGACGATAAACAGCACTGGCTCCACGAGATGGTGGGCAGGCAGTGGTTTGCCCCCCGATTTAGGACCACTAATGCATACCAGGCCTTTTTCAGGCCACATGCTTCCAGAAAAGTTCTGACCTCATAATCCATCCAGGCCTGGCTACCCCCCAAGTGCTGCTTTTTTGGAAGGAGACGTGACTTCTCCCCAGAATGATGTTTGCCAGTCTCAAAAAATCTGACTTCCATACTCCATCTCTTCCACCTCTTAGCCAAGGGCAGCAGAGATGACGTACAGATCTTCACTGGGACCTTTTCGTTTTCTAATTAACTTGGCCTTATCAGACATTTTTAAGACTGAGTAGCCCCAGTACAATAAAATGGGCCGACTCCCGTACACATCAGCGCATTGTCACACTAATCATTAGCAGTGGAGGGATGAGTTCTCCTGGGGGAGGGCGCTGTGTCACGTGTTCCTCAGTGCTCTCCTCCAAATTTGGGGGAACACGACACCAGGGCCATCCAGAGCCATCCAGAGCTCTAAAAGGATGAGTGACCCGAGGAACAAGGCCATTCTGTGCAAACATATCCCTGTTCCATGGCATAAAGTACCATAAAGTCCTCGCCGTCTCTAGAACGTGACAAAAAGTGGAAATCTATTCTGTGAGCTCTCCTTTAAGGCTACACTGCTGCAGAATCCTGTTTCGAGATGTTAGTGCATCGTTGTGAGGTAGCAGTTTGGCAGCCTGATGTTGCAGAACCATTAACAGGATATTCAGCTTAAATGGATACTCAGCATTGCAGAGGTGTGAACATATCACTTAAGTACATGTCACTCTTGTTGCTCTGCATTACCAAAAAGCATGATAAGAACACACATAAACACGCACAATTCCATTCAACAGATGGGGGAATATGAATGGGAAGACGGCCTGATAGGAAAACAGGGATATTCCTCACGCTGTTCTAGACTCTCACAACATCCTGGCAATGTGAAGCATTGCACCTCTATTCCCTTGCTCTCAGCTATGACTTATTTCTGCTTGTTTGAATCAAATTGGATTGTGCTTCACTGATAAAAGATGCTATATTTTGTTGAAACCCAAAACTGCAGTCAATTCTGAACATGGCATGTTGTCTTGCTATTGATTTCAGGCCATGTCTGGCAAGCTGAAGACAAGGGTGGGCAGATATAATGCAGGAAGGACTTCAAATGTGGAAGCAGAGAACCTGCCTTCATTAAAACACATTATTTGTGTCCTGTCCATCCTGTACTCTCTTCTTTTTGTATCACGTAGCAAAGAAAGTAGATTTTAAAAACATCACGGTTTACTAATGAATGTGACTTATTTGGCGTTACACTCAAGGATCTATATATAATCTGTAACACCCTATTATCACAGTTTTCAAAACATCTGAATTTTTTGCCATAGCTGTTTTAACGATAACGTATTATGGCTGCCCATTTATACCTCTCCACTTGTGAAAAAGGAAGGAAAGTGAGCAAGCAAATGAAGTCGGGATGGTGGAAACCAAACTCTTTAACCGCCATTGCTCAGCTACCCCCTGCTCGGCCATGTGCTTGGGGGCAGTAAAGCCACAGTCCACTTCTGCTTTTTTGGCACATGTCTGACCACAACTAGCGAAGGGGATCCACAGGTGCTTTACCACAGACGAACGGCCCTGGGCCACTAACTTGTACCCTCAGGGTTTCTAAGCAGACAGTTCTTGTGAAGATGTCTTATGGCACCAAGTACTTCCTCGTGGACATTTTTAGTTCTGCTTGTGATGCCAGGAATTCCCCCAAAACAGAACAGTGAAACATCTTTATTCATCTTATTGTGAGTAAAATGATTTATATGATTGTCTTGTATATCTGCTGATGACTGTGACTGATGACTGTTTATACAAGCGTAGCCTCTTTCTATTGGCTGCTGCGATGGAGATACGATAAGCCATGGACTAGATTTTGTTGACCTGTAGGTCTTGCTGTTTTTATTTACCTACCACTGGCCCATTTCCTGAACAAGAGAGGAGCAGTTAGGACAGATCTGCACTTTCAGGATAACCTCACTCATTCTCTTCTTTTTTAAAATAACAGGGAGTTTGAGACACGTCTGATCAAACACTAGAAGGTCCCCTCTGCCAGATGTGCAGATATAAACACTTCCAGCTGCATGAGTCCATGCACAGTGGTAGAGGGACGTGGGTGGAGGTGGTTTGAGGTATGGGATAGAGAATCTGCATTTAACTTCCTTTCCTCTTCACGATAAGGAGCTCTGCTGCATGATCTCCATTCTTCCCCTCGAATCAGGGAAACTTCTCCATATCTGAGTTTCAAGTAAGTATTTAAAATCAGCAAAGCCTAATATAATACAGCCATCGAACGTACACAGCAAATGTCCTTGCTGATGTCCTCACACTACCAGACTCCGCCTGACATGGATATTCCATACTCCATGTCACTGCAGCGTCACTGAGCCCTGGGTGCCACACAGCGCTGAACTCAATGTTACCTGCCAGAACCAAGAAGCTCAAATCGACCACCATCATGTGCAGTACGGATTCATATGTGTTATCTTGTTCTTACAATAGCACGGAGGTCGGCATAGGATCGAGGCAGTGAGAGCAAGGTGATGTGCACAGCTGGTGAGGAGGGTCCCAGCTCATCCTTGGGTGCGTTTCTTACAGGTTAAGAGACCCATCTGCCCAGTTCAATTGGTCGCTTTCAGAGCTGCTGAAGGTACCACTTCAGGAATTCTGTAGCACTTATCCAGTTCCCTGTGGAGCCCCCCATGAGTGACAGTTATGTTTTATTTATGTATTTATTTATTTATTATTCATCAACGCTTGGTGGGGGCTCCTGATCTGTCGATCTGTATATTTGTTCCTTAACCCCTCTCTTTTGCCTTTACTTTTATTTCTATCATATACTGTATACCTCATAGTTTTAACAAAAATCTGGACCTGCTGGCAATTTCATGACGTATTGTACCCATATGTTTTACTGTCATGTAAAAGAACAGGAAAAGATGAATACAAGGACAATGAGGAAGAGACAGAGAGAAAAAAGGCCTTAACTATCTGCAATAAGACCCCGCAGCGCCATAAAAATCAGCATATACCACAAATAGCGCCATCTATCTCACTGGAGAGACATCAGTAATCACCTGTTGCAGGTTACTGCCTGGATTAAAGCTGCACTTCCTGTTTTTTACAGGATGCTTCCAGCACCATTGATGAATTACATATTTATACATGGACACTTGACAATGAAGGACCAGGATATATTTACATTAGGAAGATTTTAACTATGCTTATGTTGTTCAGAATCAACTTTACCTGACCAGCTGTGTCGTACAGTCCCAATAAATACTGTTTCCCTCCGACAGTCACACTCACTGAAAAAACGGGAAAATAACCATGTATTACATACACTGAATGGGAAGAAGGGAACAAAACAAGACATAGAAAGAGTGGGAGATGGGAAAAGAGTAATAAGGTTAAAAATGGGGAAAACTGAGTGGGGGTATCTTAGCTCCAAAGGCTTAGACGAAAGAAACACAAGTGGTTTTAATTAGGAAAAACAGAGCCCAGAATAAGAGAGAGCGCGTGAGGGCAGAAAGATAAAAGATTATTATCTTACTTCCGTTTTAACACATAAATTTCCTCTAACAGTCCTCAGTTATTCTATCATTTTTTACATCGCATATAAAGTATCAAATATCAGTGTGGGTAAAAAAAAAAACACAATACGGAAAGCGTTGGCTGAATATTCCGGGGTCTTACTGTGTCTTTTCACGATATTAACTTTTTAAAGTTTTTTTTTCCCGTAAGTGCAATACTTCAAGCACACACTACAGTCATTCGTATTATTTCGTTAATTTTATTTCCAGTGCCTGTATCTTCCTTTGTTTCGCCATTAAATTTTTTGACAACTGTGAGTACAGAACACCGATCTCCACCCATATCATGTCCACGTAGAAATAAAAATAACTTTTATATATTTATAAAACACTTGGTAGATTATTTTAGTTCTTTCTTAGAATATGGTAGTTAAGAGAGGAGTTTCCACACGACACTTACCTGCGTAATGGTCAAAAACGGTAGGAACGTACTCCTCAGGAAAGGCGTCGTTGGCATAGCTCATTAACAGGCAAGTTTTGCCCACAGCACCGTCTCCAACGACCACGCATTTTAACATGATTGTGCCCGTACCGTTAGCCATGATTCGCGCAAAATCATCATCTTCAGCCGCCCAGTTTTCTTCTGTTGAACAGCGATCCCCAACGGGCAGTCATCACCAGCGCCCCGGTCTGTCTGCGCTCCGCAGCAAAACAACTGAAAATGGCATTTCTCCTCCCCAGTTGCCAAATTTGGCAACGAAGGGCTTTCCCTCCCCTGCTCAAGCCGACACACACACTGAACAGACACACTCTCCACGCGCTCTACTTTCCATCAGCGGCGACCGGGAGAAACTCCCTGAGATCACACCGCATGCGACCTCCGTGCGCCACCAGCGTCCATGCATGACATTATATTTTTCTCTCGTTGTGCTTTAAAAACACTTATTCCACTTTTCTCTCCTAGTCTCACTCGCACTGTCACTGGTGCCAACTCAAGCTGTCTTGCGACAGAGGCGGGGTAAGAGCTCTCAACTAAGGGGCTCTGTCAAAATTCCAGAGGTTTTAGCGTGCCATCGCAGTACACGCATACCGCATGTTGCTGGTTAACTTATTAATACAGTATGGTACAAAAAAGTAACACAATAAACTGACAAATATCGCTGCCCGAGCCATTATAATAAACAAACTAATTCTATTTTCGGTATGACATAATCAGCTCTTGTAGAATCAACTACATTAAGATTATTCAGTACCGCTGAAATGTTTCACTGGAAAAATAGGAAAAAATGACAATCATGTCGTGGTTTTCAAAATTTCACTTACTAAGGAAAAGGGCACTCACCTGTGTGAAGCATGTCAAGTAATATCTGTATAAATATCAAATTCCACACCGAACACTGCTATATCTAAAACATATACCTAGATCATCCTTTAATTCGCCGTGATTGAAATATTGTATGTTATTTTCGCTGAGGCTATGGTGTGTCTATCAGGTTTACAGTGAAACTGCACAGAAAAGAAGGATGATTGATGAAGGATGGTCAGTTCTTTTCCTAGACATAGGGTATTTAGAAACAACACATTTAGAACGTTAGAACAAGCTTCTAAATAAACTGTTTGGAATTTTCTAAAATCCCCTTTATGATTTGAGGAAAATTTGGTGATGATCCCTAGTTGTAAGACAGCCATCCAATCAGCTAGCAGCGGGCAGCAGGCAGAGCTAAGCTGGGGATGCGCTGTTGTGCCTCTGTAATGGGTATCACTTTTGACAGATGCTGCAGCAGTCACATGACCAAACAATTACCTCATACTTTTCGTCCAATACATTGTGTGGAGAAGCGCAATTCAGAACCACTAATCGGTACTTAACTCATCGTGAAACATAAGACAAATAAAACATGACAAAAAAAGACATGTACACACATACTAGTCTTATTATGAACCACTTTCTCTGCGTTATTAAATTACTGTTTCTTTTGTTTTAATATGCGTTCGCTGCAATAGAAATTGTACTTAGATATAGTGCTTTACTGGCGTTTTCATGCGCGGTGCTTGATGAGCTCCTTTACGTTTATTTTACTTAAAAATGAAATGTAAAAAGAAATGCGTTTTCTTATAAACCTCGGATTGGAATTTCAGAGGGTAAGTGTTTATATAGGGGCTGGTCGTTTTCGTTTCAGAATAATGTCTGTAAGGTAGGGTGTGCCTCCGGGAACAATGCTGATGAGCAACCTCGCTCAGCCTTTTTCAAGAACTGAAGAACGACGTTTTGCGTAAATTCCTAAAGAGCTCTACAAGCGATACCGATAACATTTCCGAACTGTCGAGTCTTTAGAAGCCTTCCAGTATTATAACGATTTAGAGAATAACACATCTTTGCAGTGTGGCCAGTGTCAAATCTAGTTTTAACCGCATTACAAGTAATCTATATCAAAGACATTCTTCTGTTAGTACTAGTCAAGAGAAGTCAACAGTCTTTCATTTGGCGCAAGTATTGCTTCACTGCCTTTTGTAGGGGAAGTTGCATGTCATATGTAAACATATACATTTGTTTTTGGTGACCACCACTATTAGTGCCACTAAAATCCTGTGCCCTGGTGGTTGTATACAAGATTAATTTATATTAATAATATTCAAGTCCAGGTCAAAGGTGCTATACCATACATTGGGCTACCATACTATTATTTGCCACATATAGGTCTGTACAGTCTTACATTTACATTTACATTTACAGCATTTAGCAGACGCTCTTTTCCAGAGCGACTTACAACC
This sequence comes from Paramormyrops kingsleyae, assembly GCF_048594095.1. Classification (NCBI taxonomy): domain Eukaryota; kingdom Metazoa; phylum Chordata; class Actinopteri; order Osteoglossiformes; family Mormyridae; genus Paramormyrops; species Paramormyrops kingsleyae. The sequence goes on from NC_132799.1 coordinate 15,373,722, forward strand.
AATGCTTTGTAGTCCATGACTGTTCTTCGATCTATAAGCTAGACATAAAATCAACAGCTGTTATCAAGATCAAATTACTGCTAATAAAAACCTTGTTAGGAAAAAAGAGTGGAAAGGCAAAGATTGTTAGTGGATTTTTTATTTATTTATTATTTTAAAGGAGAGTGGACAGTAAGAGGGGTATTAGCCTCCAAGGTTCTCCTCGAAGAGGTGAGTCTTCAGAAGACGCTTGAAGACAGGAAGGGACTCGGCCGTTCTAACAGCAAGAGGAAGTTCGTTCCACCACCGAGAAGCCAACATTGCAAAAAGTCTTGATGCATGTCGTCCTCTTTTAAGTGTTGGTGGTTCGAGGCGAGCAGTGGTTGATACTCTGAGAGGACGAGAACAGTTTTCCTCTGTTGAACAGCGATCCCCAACGGGCAGTCATCACCAGCACCCCGGTCTGTCTGCGCTCCGCAGCAAAACAACTGAAAATGGCATTTCTCCTCCCCAGTTGCCAAATTTGGCAACGAAGGGCTTTCCCTCCCCTGCTCAAGCCGACACACACACTGAACAGACACACCAAGTATGGAGGAGCTGTTCCAGTCTTGGCTTTAGAGGCAAGTGTTAGGTATCTGAACCTGATGCGGGCAGCCATAGGGAGCCAGTGCAGGTTCCGTAGACGAGGGATCTGAACCTGATGCGGGCAGCCATAGGGAGCCAGTGCAGGTTCCGTAGACGAGGGATCTGAACCTGATGCGGGCAGCCATAGGGAGCCAGTGCAGGTTCCGTAGAAGAGGTGTGATGTGCGAGAATCTAGAAACATTAAAGATGAGTTTTGCAGCTGCATTCTGGATCAGCTGAAGTGACCTTGTTGCCTTCAATGAAAGACCAGCCATAAGGACCACAGGACTTTAACCACAGTTACTTGAGCATGTTAAACTGCATTTCTGGGTATAAAGGGGAGAAATGAGGCTTCGTAATGGAAATACTGTCAATGACTGTTTTAAGATACTGGTAACTACTAAAGTAACCAATGGGAAGTGGGTTAAAGCAGTGGTTTATTGACAGCACACAATTATCCCACTCACCATTGGATTCAAAGACTAATTTCTTCCATTTCTTCCTAGACCCCGAGAGATCTTGAACAGAAAAAGTACTTATATCCTCCAAACAATGGCTTCATCTCTGCGTCTGTCCTCACTGTAAAACTATGAATGGCGGCGGCGGCGGGGGGGGGGGGGGGGGGCTTGGGGGGTTATGGAACGGTGAGGAATGACTGATGATCTGAGAGTGGCAAAGGGACGATGAGAGCCATTATGCATGTGCTTGTTGAGAGTGTGCCCTCATTTGACTTGTCAACGCCCCTTCGATAGCCGCCTGGCGATGCACTGAGCCTCTTGCCACTGCTGACAATAATACCGTCTTTGACTAACCGGGTCGACGCTTGTGCCTCTGAGATTGTTGCCACGGGCTCCTCAGCTTGTTGCCCAGGCAACTTACACTCCAGAGGCTCTTTAGTGCATCATAGGTTTCATTACAGCAATTCAGGAAAAGTACCAACTGAAGTACTTCAGGAGTTTAGCAATGATACTCCAGCCTAGTCACAGACTAACCTCCCGATAGAGAACAAAGATTTAGGTTGTTCATCTTTCAACATTCTCCCAAAGGTTAAATAGCATTTTTGTACATATGGCCTGTAACTTGCCCAAAACAAGCATTTCACCAGCAGATTTAAAGGCACACGTCTCTGTTTGGTGATTACCTGCACTAGCTTCCCTCCCTTCGACCCCCCTTCCTTCCCGTTGCAGACTTCCAAAGATTGGTTTATATGAATAAATGTTTACCTTTCGCGTATCACTATTCCCCTGTTTATTCATGTAGAGGTTCACGTAGTGTGAGACTAACACTCACACTAACCTATCCTGACGATACACACTCGGTACTCAGCATATCACACTCACATGATCGACGGGCCGTGTAAACAATGACGTCACGCAAGGTCCAGCTAACTTTCCGTGGAATCAAAGCCTTCAACAGCAACATTTACAGCATATCACTGCACATTAGTTGTCTCCATTTTCAATCATCCTGTGTTATTTTAAGGCGGTCCAGGTATCAAATGCTGATTAGGTGCTGGTCCTGCTAAGGGTTGTGTGTCGGTGGCTGTTGGTGAGAGGGAGGGACGGAGATGGGGTCCCTCAGATATTTCGATGTTGCTGTGTGAGTGGTAGTATATGGACTATCATCACAGTGTGATTTTAAGGATTTATTGTATTATTTATGCTTTTTAAATTCCTGCCTCTCTATATAAAGCTTATCATGACATTCTGTCCTAAGAGGATGCAGAGTGGATTGAGCAATATATTACTTTGAAATGTTCTTATTCCAAGTGTATGCACTTTAAACATTTTAATGCAAAAAGGCTGTTACCAGTTTAGTTGTTTAAGAATATTTGGCCTGATTAATTGTATGTCATCATAAAAATGTCTGTCTGTCAATGGATTAGCCCTCAAAAAATTAATGACTTCATCAAGTGTTGTTATATTTTTAGGCAACCATTACTTTCAGTTGCACGCAGCAATGATACAGCAGTAGCGTTCCCATCCTGCCCTACAGTATGTCTGCTTAGCCATACATAGCATATACAGCATATGCACACCAGCCTGCTTCAGGGTCCAGCTTCACAAGCACAACTGCACATCTGTGCCTCTGCAGGAAGGCTGGGTGTGACCTGTCCGGCCTTGGCACACGTGGGCCAGACCACACCTGGAGCACGATCACATGACCCACACTGACTGCTCGGACACGCACAGCGGCTGGGGTGGTATAGGGGGTGTCAGAGTCACGGTCAGAGTATTTAATTCATTTTGACAGTGATGCTCAGGCGCAGGTATCTCCAAAGCCACATTTTCTACCCACCGGAGCCACAGCGCAGTGAGCCGCACCCACGCTTCACCCACGCTTCACCCGGGCTTCACCCACGCTTCACCCGGGCTTCACCCGGGCTCCTTTCATTTCTCTCCCTCGGTGGCCGCAGCATGCGAGTGGGAAGCAGAGGACAAAAATTTGCGTCTACAAAGGACTCCAGGCCAAACATAAAGGCAACAGGGCTCGAGCCATCAAAGCTGCCTTTATACATCAAAGTCACCAAATTCCATGAAGTAGCCGCGCGGTTCTGCTCCTCGGGACATCTGATATATGCCAGGGCTTGTTTAGTTATTGCATATGAGGAATATATGACACACTTTACCTTCTCAGCCATCTAGAAATTTGAATTTGGTCTTTTTTCACCAGCACTGGGCTCAAAGGATCTACAGGCCACATTCCCCAAACAACCTAAAACGCATGTTAAAATGTGCACTGGAACTTTTCCAAGAATTATGGAGATCTGCTTCTGTGATCTTAAAGCACAACAAAACCTATGCTTTTTCCATCTTGGCTGAGTAATGCTTTCCACATGGTGCTCTCTCCTGGTTACTGCGGGCGACTCAGCGGGACGAGCTTCTTATGGTCAGAGGGGAGATGGATGGCCTTGGAATCCCCTCACCGCCCCCCAACCCCCAGAGATGCGGTGTGTTTATTTTAGGGTCTAGTTCTGGGGCCACCCCGTTCATAGGATGATGAGGTTAAAGCCCGCATTTCATAAGCACGTTTGCTTGTCCTCCGCAGGACTGTCAGAGCTGCTGGCCCATTTTTCGGTTCTCTCAAACCTATTTTAATATCCACTAAAACGGTTCCACATGTGCTCCTCACATACGTGACCGTCCCCCTCGCCTGACTTATTTCAACTGGAAATGGAGTTTGCTTGTGTAACCGTATTTACTGTGCACATTATTTTTTTGGATTATATTAATTAAGTGTATGTCACTGATTTATGTTATATTATTATTATGCTTTGCAGTAATTTTATTGAGGTTAATTTATATTTATTTTACATTACAATGTTATGTTGAATGATCAGATTTAATATTAATTTATTTTATTTTATTTATAATCAGTTACAGCACTTTATTATTTCGGTTATATTTACATGTGTTATATTTAGGTTCAGTATGTTCCCTTGGTTATCCGTTTTATTAGTTCCTATCTGCCCTGGTACACAGGGGGACGGGTTTAGAGGGGAACGGTGAAGAGCGGCTGGGGAAAGAAGTTGGAAGGTGTTGTGCTGCCGTGTTGGTGATTATTAAACGTAATCGTTAGAGAAACTGTAGCCCGCTTACTACCCACAGCCCGAGAGGGAGACTGGCACACGCTACCCACTCATCAAGAAACCAGGGTTACACTTGCAATCAGCCCAGTCTGCCCATGTTAATTGCTCTTAATAATCATCAGGATCCAAAATGACACCACAGATTTCTTTGCTCACTTATTTCAGCATCTAGATAAAATGAAAAGTTGTTATTGGAAATTTGTGATATAGTGGTGTGTGTTAAGGATAATATTTCAACGTTGTGTGAGTGGTTAAATCTTCCGTAAGGTGCGCGCGCCCAAAGAGGGTAGCTCCAGTAATTTGTCTCCTCCATTGCGGTTATCTCACCTCATTTCTCTAGCAGTAGGTAAGGATATCTGCACAGGACTAACGAAAACGCTTGTTCATGAGCAGAAAATGTAATTACCGGGCGCCCGGACTGCACGACAATATATGAGCCAGAAGAAAAAAAGTTAAATAGGCACGGGGGCCGCACTATTGGCGCCTGGGCCTTTACGAGCAGCACTTGGGGGATACACGGCTCATTCAGTACTTCTAATTTCTGAGCACAATACATAAATAACTTACAGCTCACATAACCATTGCCTCATGTCGTTCGTAAAAATAAGCAAGTCATATGTTCTGTTTGTGTGAAAATTCTGGTGCTGTTCTTAAGAAGCACGTTAAGCATTTTGATACGCTAAGCTGAGGTCAATATGCAATCGACCCTTTAATTGAACCGCAATCGGAATGCTGACGTGCGATGGCGCCGGCTGTGCTCCGCATCACGTACGCGGGGCCGGCAGTCAGGAAGCGCCGCTCCCGTCGCACGTATCTGCCGACCGCAGGTCCCGCCTGAGGAATGAAGAGGCGCGCAGCCTGCAGCGCTTCATCACACACTGTCTGGGAACCCCATAGGAAACCATCTACTGTGTTATTGGCTGTTTATGTTTATAGAAAGAGGAATCGTTGAGAGATCATATGTTTTGCGTATGTTTTAACGATGGTTAACTTGTTAAAAACTAAGTCATGTAGCCTAGTGCTCGCCGGCCAATTCGGGACAGCTGCCTCTGTGAGGGGCTGAGATGTGCAGTCATAGGTCTCTGTGTTAAATTGTCATCCATATTCCATATAGTGATTGGTTGTTCACTGTGGTCACCGATATTTCCCAGGAATCATCCCACAATCATAACCAAGAAGTTGTGATGTCCGTTTCATGCTCTAATGACCGAAGTTACCTGTCTTAAGGCTGTTCTGCTGGCACTAGTACCGTCACGGACCCCGTAAACGGTTTCAGATGCGGTGTTACAAGAAGCTGCCTGCTGTTGTTTCTTATGGTTTTTCTCAGGTCCTATTCTGTGATATTCTTTGCTCACAATTCCCCCCGAACAATATCAGTTTTACGCCTTCCCCGGCATCTGTAATAAATTTTATCATAACTCTGCCAACTCCCGTCCCACGTTCTTTATATTGCCTGCTGACATCTCCAACAACAGTCTTCTTCTTCCATTCATATCTGATTTATACCATTCATCGAAGATTTATTTTCCAATAACTATTTATTTCTTGGTAATATTTCGTCCAACATTGCGCGTTTTAGTTGGACGGCACTACAATGTGAAAAATAATTCATTCCAGTTATCAAATGTTTCCCTTACTAACTGTCACTGATCCCGGAAGGCTCTTTCACGTTTAAGTATTAATATGCGCGGTAGGTTAATAATCTATGTTTTGTTGACACGGAAGTGACAGCGTACGGAGACGATGTGAATGATCGCACGTGTCTGACAGGGAGGGACCGCAGCGCAAGCGTCTCTCATCCGAAGAGTAAATGAAGATCTTCTGCTAGCAGGAGGATTGACAGTCTTGCACTGTACGCACCATACATTGCGGCTATCCTGGTGAAGTGCGCACTAATAGTAGTCTTACTTGAAACTTTACTTTGGAAGTGGATCGCTTTTGGATTCTTAACAAGTCGGGACCATCCAGTATGAAGTGCGACCTACGGTAGGAAGGAAGAGAAGCATGTCTTTTGCCTTTGGTGCCCCAGGTTTCTATCGCAGGCAGGACTCTTCGTGTTTGATGCATCGCGGTTTACTTGTTTTGCTTGTGATCACAAGTTATGGGACGGCTCGAGTTTTTATTTCAGCATATTACTTAGATTACTGTGAATGTTACATTTTAAACTCTTTGCATACAACTGTGAATACTTACGGAATCAACTGCGATAGAATTGAACCCAACTTAAAACTTAATAGTGATGTGAATTATTAGATGCTTCACTGTATAACAGTGTCATTTGAAAACCAGATTTGAACAAAAATATTTAACTGTAGTTACAGTTAGTCTTGGCTATTCTAACGCACATTCTTTGGGGGGTAGGACAGCTGACTCATCTGGAATGCTGTTCTCGGAGGACAAGGAAACTGAGTGCACTTACCTTCCCGTTGTCAAGGGGAAAACATCATCTTTCAAAGCACTTTTACTTTTTGTGAGACCTTGACAACTCAAATCAGAGGACAGTTTCTGGAGACTGAGAAAAGGGGGTTATCTGGGCAGCACTAAGCAAGTCCTGTAAGTACCTTGTATCCAGAATTTGATGTACGTGCTTAGTCGGCTCGTGACTTTCAGTCAGAGCAGTGTATACCTTAGCGGTCATGCAAAGAAAGTTAAAGCGGATTGTGGTACCCAGCTGTCTAGCAGTGTGGTGTTGGCACAAAGCAGACGTGGGGCTTACAACGTTGCCTAACGGTGTACACCACTCTCCGATTAATAATGTGCTCCCTCAGGAGGGAGTCTGTCAGTCGGTGACAGTGACACGGTTGCAGGTATCGTGCCCCCTCACTCATTTCAGATGCACCCTTAGTTATTTGGTTCTGGATCCCACAGATATGTTCAGCATCCACCTGAGGCAGCAGCAGACTCTTTGGATACTTCCTGAATATTTTACTGGACCCTGAACGAAGTAAAAAAATGACAGATTTTTAAAAATACTCAGTTCCTACGTATTATTGTTAAATGAATAATTTTTTGGGCATATTTAAATGCAATTTTTACTGTCGTCATCAACCTATATAATCCATCGATCCATCGATTTCCTGTACCTGCATGTCCTCAGCTCTATATATTCGCATAAAAAAAAAACTCAGTTATTCTCTGCAGAAAATTGTACACTTTGGAAAGTAGTCATAACTGCCTTCGTTTGTGGGTGAATAGGACAAGAACTTTCCAAAATCTTCATAACCTTTTCAAAATATGTCAACATTTTGCCTGAGAGATAGGAAAGTGTGAGGATCAGAGGGTTAAGATGCGGTGATCGGAAGGTCGCTGGTTCAGATCCCTAAGTTGGCAAAGTGATTTCACCCTTGGGCCCCAAACCAAGGCCCTTAACCTTCAGTTGCTCCTCGAATGGTCTGCTCCTGTTTTCTCAAGAAATGTATGTGATTTTGGATGCTGAATAAATAAAAAAATAATGAAAAATGGCACATTTCCGTGAAAAAATGTTGTGTTTGTCGTGTCCGTGTATTAGTAGAAAAGCCATCAATACTCAGCAGATTTCAAAATGATCCGATCTTTCATTATACGCTAGAGTTACATTAGTCTGTCAGCACCGAACTTCTTAACATGATGTCACAATTATTTGCCATTTTGTTTTCTTTTTGTTTTGTTCTTTTCAAATGAGAAGCAGTTAATCAACTAATTCTAGAGTACTCTGTTTTTCTTCTTTATTCTGCAGTTTATTAAAATGTGTATCGTATCAGTTGCAGTTTACCATAATTATTTGCAGGTTAAAGCAAAGTTAAGATTTTGACATATATGACATATGCAACTGTATGACGTATGTTCTATGCTTAAATTGTGTAGAATGCTCACTTGACCTTTTTATCTGCCCTTGCTATCGTACAGCTGCACTGTAAATGGTGCATTAAAAACGTTTTTGGATTAAGAAAGCAAAGTAATTTCTTTGTAATAAAGTGGTGACATCTAGTGGTTAATGACGGTACGAGCACGCTTTGGTACCAAACCCTCACTAAACAATATATAGCATAGTATGTAAAATACCATTTAAAAATAAAAAAAAATCTGTAGAGAAACACAACATAATGTCTACACAAATGGGATCTAACAATGCTGATATATGAATTTTATATACATTTGATAAAATAACAGTGTAACTGGTCATTTCTGTGTTCCAATTAGTTGATGAAAACACTTATGCTAAATGTAAAATACAATTTTCAGTATAAGGTTTAATGAAGTCATTTTTCTACCATCACTGGTTATGCACCAGATTTGTTCTTTTTCTATACCAGAGGGCCAGATTTAGATCAAGAGCATTAGAAGATGTCTTTTTACGAACATACAGAAAATCATTTTAGTCTCCCATATACACTGTGGAATGATGGTGCGATTATGTGATAATATAATCAGCCTTTATTGTTATTAAATATGCTCTTTTACTGATTGATGGAGAGTCAAACTAGTCAGTGGAATTGCATCACATTTGATATCTGTGAAACTGATGCAGCCAAGTTAATGAATGTAATGATATCCCTTTAATTTCATTAAAGACTTTTTTCCTGATTGCATACGATCTTAAATGGAGATTGTTCATATTGCCTATGATTTAACCTTGGGCTCATTATAAAAAATTGCATCATTATTTTGTATGGTTCTTCTTCCCTTCTCTTCTATGACAACGAAACCATTCTTACTGCATCAGTTACCTAACCTGCAACTATCACTAACCCTAGAGGGGTTTGAGTGTGAATTAACAATGCAACTGCCCAGTCCATGATATGATGTAGATTTTGACTGGGCCAGACCTCTGTCTCAAAATAGTCTCAAAATTTGCATCAGCCCAGCGAAGTCACAGAGTATTTATCATGCAGGCTCTCTCTCTAGCAGATGCAGGGTGCTGTGGCACCCCAAGCTTTGGTCTGGCATGTTGTCCTTCTTTGAGATACCTTCTCATAATGTTCATCCCATGGTACATAATTCCTTTGCTCCTGGGAAGGGTGCATTCCAAGAGATCTTGGCATGTGTTGTCTGGGAGTTTTGAGGAGTATTATGGAGTGTTTCTGTCTTCTATGGTTACCCCAATCTGATACTATTTGTAGAGTAGGTTGATCTAACCCATTTCTGGTTTAGGTCTTTCTGTTGAATATCTGACTGTGGTAGTAATAGTAGTTAGTCATGGGGTTTTTTCAGTTTTGCACCTAAGATAAAGTTGTTAAGCTCACATAGAGTTGGTTTTGGCTGGTTATTTACAATTATGACTGGTTCCAGTATCAATAAGATCAACAAGTTGCAATTTTCACCCGTTTATAAAGCCAGATACCTTAAACCTTCATTCAGATTAAGGCCCCTGTTCAAAGGTACAACAGCTCTGCCCTCCTTCCAGCACCTTGAGATTCGTCAGATTGTTTATCCATATGAGTATGATGTACTGTATATCCAACTGCACCATGACTGCCTTACATTTCGGAAGAGTTTGCTGTGGTTTCTACAAAACTAAGCTTACAGTACATGGTGGAAATGTCAAGGGCTCATCAAGCAAGCCAAATTTTCAAAGAGGAACCTGGGGCTTTTTGTGGTTTTTAGTCTTTTGAGTCTTTAGTCTTTGTGTCTCTGCCTGCCAGTGTTTCTGTTTGTGGGTTCCTTGAAAAAAAAAAAATTTTTACGTTAGTGTGAACCCCCCCCCCCCCCCCCCGAAAGATGTAAGGGTCAGCAAAACACATGTGTGTGTCAGTAAATCTGCAGTGCTAGCCAGCGGAGAAGCCGTGTGGTGGGTTTATCCCAAGAACATTCATATCAGCACACAAAGCCAAATATATATACATTGCGATAAGCCTCTCTAAACTTAGAGGGAATGAAGATTATGGCCATACACTGAAGAGTCTTTCGCCGATTTTTTGTAGCTTTTTTGTTGGATTTTTAAGAATGTTTACAGGGCGAGCGGAACCCTGCCATGCAGCAAATCCGATTTGCCCTAATCCCAGCAAAACCTCAGTTCAGTATAATCCTTAAGGCCCTGAAGTGAGAAATCCTTCTCACATGATAAAATGGAAAAGTGAGGCTGTGTACCACAGGTAGGTGGGAGGGAAATGGTGAACCCTTAGCTGTCCTGACTTCTCGCTGTCGCTGACTGGAAAATCACTCTGCCTTCTGCCGGGGGCATTTCAGCTTCTTGAGTTGGGGGCTGTTTTACATTGTTAGAATATAATGGGGCTGTGATCTTGTGCTGCCACTCCAAATTCCACACTGTATGCTGCACCCCTATGGGAGACCCTTCATCTCTCAGCCTCAGTGGTGGCTTAAGTAAACTGGCTTGAATGGTTACCTAGAGAGCAAGTTGTGTAAAAGAGTTGAAGTGATCTGGGTCACGTGCCAACGTGTCCATGTGAGGGACAGGGAAGGAGAAGCAGGAGAAACATTTTAGCCTTTACATTTATGTCAATCCATCTTCCAACTATCCATCCAGTATAGGACCATTGGGGGCCTGGGGTCTATCACAGGCAGCACAGGACATAAAGCACCCTGGGGGGCATGCCAGTCCATCGTAGGGCGCATACTCATGTACACACACTAAAGGCAATCTATTGTGGGGGGAAACCAGAGTACAAGGAGGAAAGCTGTACGGCAAAGGGAGAATATGCCAGCTCCACAAACATCTGAACCTCCAGCCATGGAAGAGTGAGGTGACAGTGCCATGCACTGCACTGCTGTCCCAACCACTCTACCTTTTTCGGGAGGTTTAGTATAATATATATATATTTAAAAAAAAATTAAATAAATAAACTGCAATGGCCTCTATTCTCCACTAGAGGGAGGCTGTTGCATTCTGAATCGAGTCTGCAATAAGCTTCTAAAATTTGAAACTTCTTAATTTAACGTAGGAAAACCCAAGACCATCAAATCCTAACACTGCAATGAAATTAGTTCTAATTAATGCTTAATTATTCTGCATGCTATTCTGTTTATTTGATTGTCTTCTTATATAGGAGTAAATATTAGCTGAGCATTTGTGCCCCTGCATGTCTGTCCATCGATTTGCAGCGGTAGGGATGTCAAACACTTTCTTGTTTTAAGCTGTAACATGCTATAAGTTGCGTGAGAAACTGTAAGACTGATGTTCTGACTAAAATATCCTCACAAAAGTGTTAAAAACGCATTTGGGGAAGTGCTCCTTTGCTGCGGCTTCCACTTCACAATAATAGGCAAGAAAAATACTTTTTTATTTTTGGCAAAGGTTGCAGATCTTCAATTTAACCGTATGGTATGAAAACCATTTTAGACAAGCTATTTGCCTTGTACATTAACTCATGTAGTATTTAAAACAGAAGTGTTGTATTGCATTATTAGAGCCTGCACTATCTATTTTAAATGAATTTTGCACTCTGTTCATAATCCAAATTAATTTACTGGGTTCGACAGGATCTCTAGTACAAAATTGTAATTTTTTTTTTTAACTCATGCCGATGCATTCAGGTCAGTCTCTCGCAGAAACATTTGGATGGCATTGACGGGAGCAGAAGAGAGCATCACTCTCAGTAAAGTGCACACGTCAGTGCGGGGGGGTTTTGGCGAAAAGCCCTCATCTCTCATCTCTGGACCAAACACAAAGTTTTTTTTTTCCTGCCAGTCCCAAACACCTTGGAAAGAGAGCCCCATACCCCAGCTCTTTTATCGGGGGGAGCAACACCAAGACTCTAGGCTTTTGTGTCAGAATAGGGGTACAGGGGACGATTCGACAAGATCTCATGCTTGTTTTTGACCTGAGGCCTCCAGCTCTGAGACTCCAGTGGCGGTTGTTCAGCATTCTTTGTCCGTTTCTGCATTTGGTGCTGGACTGCATGGCTCCAAACAGACCGCAGAATTGCAAAAACCCTTGCCCTCAGCCGCCATGTGACGCGTGCATGCTCAGGCCAGGACAGAAGTCGTCGTGTGGGGGGGTAGCTGATAGGTACTGAGCTTAGAAGGTTCCCATGAGAAAGCTGTTGTAGCAGAGCGCAGGGCGGAAGCTGCGGTCGGCGCGGTTGCAGCGCGACACTCGCCAGCATGCGCTTGCAGCCACCATTTGGATCCCTGTCCCAGGTCACGGGGAGGCTCTACGGCAGTCATGTGACCCAGCTGGCGGAAACCTCAAGACCCTGGTTCAAGAGGTGATGGATCGGTCACAGAGATTCTAGCTGGGTCAAAGCCCTTTGCAGCGTGAAAGTTATTTTCTCTTGCTTTTTTTTTTTTTTAAACTAACGGCAACCAGAGCCTGAAAAAATAACTTTATAAACTTTTCTACTGTTGAGAATTTCTTGTATTATTTTCTTTATAAGTTTCTTGCTAAAAATATGCTGAGAGCTGTTCCTGTATGTGATTCGCCATTGGCATCTCTGCCTTTCCCATCTCAATTTTTATGTTTTTTTTTTATTATGCTGCATATGGTGCAGGTAGCAAAAGAATCCGCGATTTGGAGCTTTTTCTGAAGTTAGCAGCTGAGATGGGAAATACGAAGGGATAGTGCGTCACTTTTTTTCACTGCTTCTCTGACAGGCTTCCATAAGGTACGCTGTATGTTACGCACAGCGGAGAAATTGTTGTGGAGGGATGGCGTGAAATTTTTGGTCTTGGCTTGTCGAAAGGAGGCATTTGTCCTCTCAGAAACTGGGGTTTTTCTGATTTGCAGGAGATTCAGTACCATAGCCAAGGCATGGCCTGCGATGACGGCTTCTTGGTTCTGTCTTCGGGTTACTAGGAGAAGCAGCATCCATTCTGGGTTCAGCCTGTTCTGGGGCATCTCTCTGCCAATAAGGACTCTGTGTCCTTCTCTGCTGTGACTTCACCTGCTCTTACAGAACAGAATGACAGACATCCTCACTTGTTATAATTAGGCTGACACCCCTAACCCCACATCAGGCTACGCATTTCAGGTCAGGATAGTACTGATGTAATGTGGGTTTCTCAGTCATTTCACGCTATTCATCTTCACAGCAAAAACACTAAACCTGTTTCCATTATCGGAAGTTTCTTTCAAACTTCAAAAGGGGAAACAGAAATATCTCGCAAAGACATTCCCACTGTGAACAGTTGAATATAATGGTAATGTTAAGTATACAATTTTAGTAGAATAAATGGTGTTTTACATTAATTGCACCTTCATAATGCATTCATAGAACATTTAGTGCGCCTTCATAATGCCTTTATAATGCATTCATAGAACATTCAGTGCACCTTCATAATGCCTTCATACTGCATTTATAGAACATTTAGTGCACCTTCATAATGCACTGATAATGCATTCATAAGCATTATGAAACATCCTAACATAACAGCTTTAAAATATATTATTAACAAACATTATGCGATTATCTGATTATAAATTTATTATTATCATCAGTTTGTTATTGATGTATATTAAAGCTGTTTCTATATGTTAGGATGTTATGGTATACTTACATGCTGGCTATGAATGTTCTATGAATGCATTATAAAGGCATTATAAAGGTGCAGTTAATGTAAAGCGTTAACAAATACATTTCTTTTAACACTAAATTAAAATAAGTCATTAACACGCATAATCGGCATCTGGTGAAATCGGAAGCTCCCTTACTATTGAGTTTTTGTTTGAAATGCTCCACTGGAGAGGGTACGGTTCAACCTGCCAAGCAACCAGATATAGTGCTATGCCCTCATGCTTACTTTTTATGTACGAAGTAACAGCCCTTGGTGATATGCACTAAAGACACCTGGCATCCCTGTTGACATTAGCCCAGGGCAGCAGCTCAGGGAGTCTATGTCCAGCCCGTTGCAACCCAAGTGTTATGTGAACTCATGTAGATGTGGCCGTGACCCATAGAGAGCTCCTTCTTTGGCCACACATTCATGAGAAAAACGTGTTTGTTTACAGAAATCAGGACAAAGGCCATCGTCATAGAGGGACATCAGCGGTCCCCGTGACTGCCAGAAAGGGCAATTCCCAGCTGTGCCCATGCCTTTGTCAAGAAATGTTCTTCCCGTCTGAGTCACTTCAGCCTAGGCCCAGCATGTGGGCTTCTGGTTTTCCACATGAGACAGGAAGTGCAAGTATGGACAACTCTTGTTCCTCAGTGGAGAATGCATTTGGTAGGGGTCCCCTCTCTAGAATTGGAGGGGTTTGAGTCTTGGGACAGCACGTGCATTTTGTTGTGGTATTGCTCATGTGCTTCAGTGGGGTGGCTGCGACATGGAGGCAGATGTTGGCTTCACACACTGGTTGGTAAGTTGCAAGTGACCAGCCTGTGTTTTTTTGTCACATTCATTTGTATGGATACTGAGAGCAAGTATCCAGCCTCACTCTGAGCAGTGAGAGCCCACAGTACCTCTGCTCACTGACAAGGCATCACCTCATGAGACACATTGATTTTGGCCCATACAGTTGCCCATGCTCTGGCCCTAAGAGACCTCTCTGTTGTTTCTGGCTCCATATATAATAAGTCCATTGACTGACTTGCCAGGTTATGGAAACATCGTAGAGGCTCAGACACCAGTAACCAGGGCCCTAGGGATGGGGATGCTCGTGGGACAGTTCTTAGGGCAGAATGAAAAATGATTGGTTCAGAGAGATAACCAATCAGACTGTAGAGGAGGTGGATCCAAGCAACTAGAAGAGGTGGGACCAAGACATCTCATTGGTTGGTCCTGCCTCCTCTAGTTGCTTGGACCCACCTCCTCTACAGTCTGATTGGTTATCTCTCGGAATCAATTACTAATTGTTCTGCCCTTAGCACATTTTTGTGTAAGTAAAATTCCCATGAGCGATGGGGATCCTGGGCCGAGGAGAGGTGGGCATCATTAATGGGAGTGGTTATGGCCAAGAGGCTGTGGGACAAAGCCGGATAGTGCTCTGTCTATCATCCCCACTCATTACCACGATGAGCGCGATTGCACAGCAAAGCGTGCAGATCAAAAGCGACATCACTGCCTGTTAACATGCTGCTTAAGCACAGGGACATGTGGACTGGCAGCACAAGACACAAAATCACCCATCGCTGCAGCACTTTCTGGAAGCTATTCGATTTATTCTGTGGCTGCTTTCTGTGCTGTGGCTAAGGGTCCCTCTGATCCACTCAGCCTTCTCTGAAAATGATTTAGGACATCTATGGAGTGCTTTGTAGCCCCATTGAATGAAAAAATAATGTGACTGGAAGATGCTGGACCACATCCATTACCATTGGGTGATATTAATTAGGGATTTAACAGTATTGTGCTAGAATTTATCAAACACTTGTAGCTCCAAGTCCTGGCCTGGCTGGGACACTCATAAATTCCCAGATCTTACAAATATCTGCTCATTTCTCCTTCAACATCCTTAAAGACTCCACCTTTCAGGCTGGCAACTGTCCAAGCCCTCTCTTGTCACCCCAGAGAAAATCTTAAGTTTCCATCTTTCAGCAAATACTCTCCCTTTCAGAAGCCGATGAAGAGCTCCTCATTAGATGGTAAGGCTCAAGCTTAAGTGTCAGCAGAAGTCCTGTGTGTGTCTCCCAGTGACCACAGATCAGATTTGCTCTCCTGCGTCTTGGCGCCTCTTCTTTCTTCATGTTAAGCAGCGGAGTAGAATTAAGTCACACTTAGCTGTATGGCGTCATGTGTCTTGTCATTTCATCGCCACACTCAACAGTGATGTTCAGGGTTTCTAGATGGTGTCCATCACCTCCTGATGCTTCACGTAAGACATATTCAGCAAAGTCAGGGTTCAGTTCCCGTGGTTAAGGAAATGTGGGCGAGACCACATATAACTACGATGCACGCTCCATTTGTTAAACAAACAAGCAAATGCATTTGTTTGTTTGTTTATTTGTTTAAGTCATTAGACTGGTCATGTGTGGCTCAGGGGGCTCAGCCCCTGTGCCTGTGAAGGTCGCTGGTTTGAGTCCCAGCCTTAGCAGAATAGTCACAAGTCATTGGTGCCCTGTGCAAGGCCTTTAACCCCCCACTTTAGGGGAGCTGCAGGCTGGCTGACCCTGTACTGTGACCCCCAAGCTTGTTCTCACGTTTGCATGTGTCTGTGTGTGTCATGCAGAACAAGATGGGGTAGAAGAAGAAACAGACTAATGCACACTGTGCGCCTCAGCATGCGTCGTCGCCGCTCTGTGATTTTACGTGGCCTACCACTTCATGGCTGAGTTGCTGTTGTTCCCAATTGCTTCCACTTTGTTATAATGCCACTAACAGTTGACCGTGGAATATTTAGTAGTGAGGAAACTTCACAAATGGACTTTTTGCACAGGTGGCATCCTATCACAGTACCATGCTTGAGTTCACTGACCTCCTGAGAGCGACCCATTCTTTCGCAAATGTTTGTAGAAGCAGTCTGCATGCCTAGGTGCTTGATTTTATGCACCTGTGGCTATGGAAGTGATTGGAAGACCTGAATTCAATGATTTGGAGGGATGTCCCAATACTTTTGGCAATATAGTGTATATTAAATGCCACCCTTGTGAAAACAGAAGTTCCTGCAAACTCAGCGCTGAGGAAGTCGGCGAGTCTGACCACCCGTTCTTCCTATTTTATCCTCCTGTTTTCTTTTTTGAAGTTTGAATTGACTTAAAACAAAGGGGAAATCTCTGTAGTTTGGGACCCAAGTGGCATTCTAGACAGATTGTGGTTTACAGACTGCTTGGCTTCGGAAGGAAAAGGTTCACAAAGGACCAGGCTACTTGTGTTTGTTTGGGCTGAGACCTGCTACCTCCCGAGACCAGCGGCACTTTTTTGGTCCGTCAGGATATGGTGGCATCTCCATGGCGTACCTGAAATAACCCAAAAAAGTGGAATGGAGAAGCTTTCATGGTGTTCTGCGTCATTTGTTTTTCTGCTGCTCAAAATACCAC
Organism: Paramormyrops kingsleyae; assembly: GCF_048594095.1. Taxonomy (NCBI): domain Eukaryota; kingdom Metazoa; phylum Chordata; class Actinopteri; order Osteoglossiformes; family Mormyridae; genus Paramormyrops; species Paramormyrops kingsleyae. Next base: position 15,390,759 of record NC_132799.1, read on the forward strand.
TTAAAACAATATGTTGTCAGGGGAAACCTTTGGGCTCCTTTCCAGAATGCTGAAGCTGTTTGATACAGCACTGAGTGTCCAGTCCAAAACAATTGCATGTTTCAGGGGTCAGGTATTAAAATTAAAAAATCTGCTTTACACGTTCTTTAAAAATGTATAACTGTATCCAAACACCTGAAATTTTTGCAAAAACACAAGTTCCATTGTCAGGTTTGGACCCCCAGAATGGTGCTGCCAAGCCCAGATGGGATTGCCAGATCAGAGTCTGGCCTGCTGCCTGCTGCCCATTAGGGGCTCCTGAGAAGACGAGAAGCTTCCAAAGGACAAGCGAACAATAACCTGGTCAGTAAGCCCAGCCACAGGGGCCACTTTGCTGCTTCCAGATCGTAATGCATGCAGGAGGTATAGGAGTAAAAATGAATGTAAACGTGAATGTAAGGCCCAATCCGAAACTATACCCTCGACACTCTGCCTTCATTTCGAGTCACACTCCCGCCGAGCCACCCTCACAACACGCCCTATGCACTTAAACTGAAGGAAATTGTCACAAGAAAGATTTGAGACAGACTTGCCCTCGCAGCGCCTTTTTACAGTCTTCTTTACCGGAAAAAGGAAATGCATTACGTAGTGATTTGACCAAATGGATCCATCAAGAAGCTGTATTGTATTTTCTTTAATGACATATCAGTTATTTTAAAAAAGTACAAAGTTTAACTAATGCGAGAAAACGACGGCTAAGTCGTCTTATTGCACTGAGTAATTTTAAAGTATGTACACGTGTCATATTGACGATTGTACAATTTCTACCATAGCTAACTTAGTTTACACGCATAAAACATTACGCATTACTTCTGTACCAAATACCAGATCAGATCTGTAGAGGAAAAAACAGGCAAATATGAAACATAAATTGTTATTGCTGGTGTGATGTTGATCAAGTTTGCGTACTAATGTTTCTTTGCGTGGTTTCTAGTTTGAAAAGTACACAAAATCTCTCGTAATCGGATCACGATAAAATCTATCTGTACTGACCAGCTACAAATAACTGCTTTCCTTAATAATAATAATTAATTAATAATTAATAATTGGATTAATAATTTTTTTCTGCAGCGATGAATTATAACATGTAACATAGACTTTCTATGTGTATTTCACAGTGCTGTTAGAATCCAATTATTAAATTATCGCACTGTTCTGTTTCCTGTGCGCTAGGAATTGTGGGATATGGAAGTGGTAGTGGAATCGCGCGAGCCACCATCGTTGCTGACTCGCTAAAGAAGGGCATAATCGACCACTCCCCCTTAGCCCTTGCTGCTTTGAGACACACTTCAACATGGCGACGGGTCTCGGGAACGCGCAAATGAAGGCGAAGTGGTGAGGCGGAGTGTGTAGGGATGGGTTTGGGATTGGGCCTAAAGCTGCTTAGAAGGCTAACTTGTCAGGTGCTGCAATAAAAGCTGCTTTGATAGGCCGACTGTCAGGTGCTGCACTAAAAGCTGCTTTGATAGGCCGACTGTAAGGTGCTGCACTAAAAGTTTCTTTGATAGGCCGACTTGTCAGGTGCTGCACTAAAAGCTGCTTTGATAGGCCGACTGTCAGGTGTTGCACTAAAATCTTTTTTGGAGGGTATTTAGGTGCCTGTAGTGGTCCACCTGTAGATGACCTTAAGGCAAAAGATTCTCTGTCCACATAGCAGTGTATATTTTTATGTTTGTGTATATTTATCTTTTCCTTTATGAAATGTTCTTCAAAAAAGACAAATTAAGAAAAAACAGTGCAAAATATCATGGTAATTTAACTGTGAAATACCCCAGGTATGACAAATGTTTATTGTGGGTAATTAGCAGAGGTTTTTATTGTGTCCAACTGACATTAGCATGAGCTTCTGCCACAGGCGCAGTGTGTGAACCTTTAAACACCTTTCAAAACAACCTTGTAAAACGGGTTTTCTGGCTTTAATCTCGAGCTGCATCTCTAGTGTAAGATGCTAGACAAGCAGTCACATGACCAGAGAGTCCAGTTTGAAGAAGGATCATTCTAGAATTGTTTTCAGTATTCCGTCCTTCTAAATGATATTTTTCCGATGTTCTGAGGGTCCTGGTAGGGCAGGTTATGGGTTGCCTCTGGCAAGATGACCTCAACATCAAAGGATTGTGGGTGTCTGAGTGACCTACTCACAATTATAGTAATTCTACCAATATGTAACAGCCTGGATTATGCTGGTGTACAGAAATACCAAAGCCAATAGGCCAAATACAAATGAACATTTTTCTTTAATGTTCTGGTGCTTCCCCACCTCTGACCTAACTTGAAGCAAACCCAGTGTGCTTTATTCCTTTTATGGATGGTGCTGACTGAGATTCTGCTACAGTTGTAGTGTTTGCAAATTAGGAATGTGCTGTAATGTTCCACAGTAGTACTACAGCACCAAGATGTTCTTCAGCATCTTTAGAATTTTCTATTGTCGTGTCAGAGGATTGCTTCTGGGGGGGGGGGGGGTTAATGGTTAATAGTTTGCCAATGAAACCATTAAAATGCTTGAGTCCTTGAATGGTGTGTGTGTGTGTGTGTGTTTGTAATTATTGCATTGTGAGACCAGATTTCCACTCAATGTAATAATTTTTTCCCCCACAAGGATAACCTTAATTTTATGAAAACCTGTGAATGCAATCAAAAAACTAACTGCCAAAAATATTGTTTTTTTTGTGTGGTTACTTATGGTTAAGGTTAAGGCTCGGTAAGGTTAAGGTTGTCATTGTTGGGATTATGGTTTTCGCCATAGAAATGAATGGAGAATCCCCATAAAGATATGAGTACATGGAATATGTGTGTGTGTGTGTGTGCGCCTGTGTGTGTGTGTGTGTGTGTGTGTGTGTGTGCCATTGTATTAGCCAAGCCAGATGGTTTGTCTGAGTTCAGGGCCATGTGGCAGATATGATCACCATGAAACTGAGCTAATAAATGGTTGGTTTGACTCCACTCTAACCCATAGTTATAACCTTGGCTTTGATACCATGTGACTGTTTTCACATCTAGTCTTTGATTGGTTGGAACACCCATGTGAAAGCACATTACTTTGGACTGGGCCATATAGACATAAAAGTTTGATGTCTGACATTTGAACTTATAGCCTCAGACTGACATGTAACTGAGAAAGCTGGGAATTCCCTGTGGAGTCGCCCTTCGCAGCTAACGCCAAGGGTGTCTTTTACGCATTTGCAGAGTCGCCCTGCGCAGCTAACGCCAAGGGTGTCTTATACGCATTTGTAGAGTCGCCCTGCGCAGCTAACGCCAAGGGTGTCTTATACGCATTTGTAGAGTCGCCCTGCGCAGCTAACGCCAAGGGTGTCTTATACGCATTTGTAGAGTCGCCCTGCGCAGCTAACGCCAAGGGTGTCTTATACGCATTTGTAGAGTCGCCCTGCGCAACTAACGCCAAGGGTGTCTTATACGCATTTGTAGAGACGCTCTGCGCAGCTAACGCCAAGGGTGTCTTATACGCATTTGCAGAGTCGCCCTGCGCAGCTAACGCCAATGGTGTCTTATACGCATTTGTAGAGTCGCCCTGCGCAGCTAACGCCAAGGGTGTCTTATATGCATTTTCATCAGCGCCATTACTCATGTGAGCACACTGTTCCATGTTCGCAGGCTAAGATGTCTACGCACAGACTAACGCGCCCTCAGAAAGTCACAGGATGTCTGACATCTCTGTATCTTGCAGCTTGTAGCATGTGAAAACAATGTACTGAGAGTGTGGTTTGGGGTTTACCGAAAAAGGGAAATCGTCAGATGTGAGAGAAATTTCCTTTGTGCAGCTTTAGTTTGTGTATTTTTACTGCAATGGATATAACATGACACACTGTTAATGTCCGATATATTCGATATTATATTAAAAATGGCACTAAGTCATTGGTACATGGATTAGTCTGTGTCACGGTATTCGTTTGTTAGACTGCTTTTTACCGAACAGAATATGATACAACATATGGTCAGTGGCTGCTGTACGCTCCGCCTAATGTCAGTAATGTATGCGGATGTCGTCTGCTACCAGTGAATGGTAGTCCAGAGAAACAATATTGAACAGTAACCAATTCTACAATTATTGTGCAGTGACTCTTACTGTCTTTGTTGTGACAATGCAGTGGCCGCCAGTGGATTTTACTGTTTTGGTTCCTTAGCATGTCACCATGCCCTCTCAGCATTGTTAAACTCAGGCCGTTTTGATACTATTGAAGTTGCCGTCAGGTGTTACAACTAAAAACCTCTGAGATTTTATATAAAGGCTTAAATATTTCAGCAAAATGTTTTTTCAGACATCGCACGATGCTCCACAATCCTTGGGTAACCTGTGTTTTCCTTATTGTCCCTGGTATTTTAAGTGATTCTTATCCTTCGGATTAGTAGGTTTAGTCTATGATTGTGTGTGACTGGCTCTGCTCTCAGGCTTCTTCTGTGCTTTGAACCATGATCCATATGTACTTAGTACACAGATGCAGCGAAAATACCTGCAGAAACATTTCAGATGTGCTTTGTTTGCTTGTCAAACTTGACACTCCCTAATTTATGAAGTCAGTTCAAACTGTTGGTTGACATGTCTGAGTCCGTGTCTGTTGGTATGCAGAATCATTATTGGTTCTGTTAAAATATACCTCTTTGGCATGAGGCAACTATTTTTCTCAGACCTCTTCAGAAATATTTCTTCCCGAAGCTCCTGAAGGATGATGGGGAAACACGTTGCCCCTTATTCCTTTCCTTGCCACATCATCTTCGCTTACTGTCAGTCACACTTCTGTTTTGAGTGTGCTTGCGTCTCTGACTATAAAGGCTCAGAAGTTCAGACGGAAGACCATGTCTGTGACCTAACTTTTAGTATGAAAAGAACTTTTCATTTGCTATATATAGTTAAAATGGCTTTTTAGTGCAACATGCGTACGATGGTGAGAGTTCCTCCCGAGCTTCGTATTAATCACACACAAACATGGGAGCAGTAAGATCAGTATGTTTTAATATAGATAGATATCAGTGCAGAAATACAACTTTTTATTAGGTTAAGGTTCCCATACTGTAACAATATAATAATAATAACAGTAATAACAATAATTATAATGTTGAATTTAGCATATTAATATGAATATTTTATCAGCTAATGTAACTGTAAGGCATCAAAATAAACTTGATAAAAGCGAATAATGTGACAAGAGAAACCCTCATATTTAGTAGAATGTTGATATTGTCTTTAAGGTTGATGAAAACTGTGTATTTGGGAAAGGATGCCAGTGGTTGTGTGTGACTTTATCTGCTGGCCTTCAAGTAGCACGCGACATAGGGCTAAGGCTGCTGACACGCCTCCTTGACTTTCCGTTGCTTTAACTTCCCACATAAATATTCCCGGCAGGAAACTGAGGTTCAGCTCGGCCCTAAAACGTGGCTAAAAACTGTCATGCTGAAGTCCGTCTGAGGCATGGAGAACAGCAGGCTCGGAATTTCACATTTGACTGTGTGTCTTCCTTCCACATTTGAATTTGGTCTCTGTGTCCCTGAAAGTCGTCCTGGAAGAAGGTCTTTGAACGCAGACATAGAAACGCAGACAGGCTTCACTGAAACGCAGACAGGCTGCGTGTCGCGGGTGTGACATGCAGGTTCATCTGCAGAGTCCTACTGGGGAAACCTCGCATGACCATGAACTTCCATGAACTTCGATGAACAAAAACAAACGCATACATTCCTAAAACACATTTTACATGATAGGAATGAGACCGTTTACACACACATCTGACATCCTACTTGCTTTGGCTTTTGTAAAGACGATATTTTTTTAATTGACACATCAATTAACTGATGTGCTGGCATACGTAGCCTTGTCAAGTTGTGCCAGGGCTTGCTGGGGTCATTCAGTTTGTGGAAAACAGGCCTTGCGTGCGGGTCCAGGGCGGAGAGGGGCACTGAGGTCTGCATCAGTGGGCTGGCTGAGCAGGTGGTCTCTCACACGCCTCTCCCCGCATGCCATGGCTGCACGAGTGCCAGCTTCCCGAGAAGGACAACCATATTAGGTCATTTTTTTTTTAAGTGGCATTTAAGGTTCTGATCATCAGCCCTCGACAGCATCATCAACAAAAATCAAAAGCCAAGATAAGTGGTATGTTCTGTCCTGGTCTCATAGAAGGGCATCAGAAAGTGCTTGACACTGGGATGATCCATGCTAGGCTGACTTCCTAAAAAAATACCTATGAAATGAAATAAATCTACGCTATAGGGTGAACTTTCTAGTCCGGCGGTTATGTTTGATTCTGCGTGTGCTCTGCTGTTTTTGGCGGTACATGTGTTTTGGTCTAAAAGTCGAGGGATACAAAGGAATCCTGTGAACTTGAAGGCCATGTTACAACTGGAGCAACATTAAAGACAATCTCAACAATGAAAAAGCAAAATACAGTGTTAATGAAAGTGGATCCCAGAAACATTATAAAATTGTTTCTTTAAAAAAAAGCAAGTTGGTTATACCTATGAAGCACCATCACTTTTAATATTTTGAAAGTGATTTCTTTTAAATTTTTGCTTGTTTTCCTTTGTTAAACATTTAATTTGCTACATGTCAAGAGTGGAAAAACAATGATATTTTCTTAATTTTTTTTTTTTCAATTCCCATTTTTTTCCGTTTTTTTTTTCTTTCTAAAATTACTGGCCCTGCCAACAAGGTTAGCATCATTATGAAAAAAATTACACTTTAAAACACAAGACAAACAAGCACAATGGGAATAAAAATCCACTCCTTAAACAATAAAAGCAAACAAGAATCTGATATGCATCTACTGGGTAGATAAGACAAAGTACCAAGGCACATGAATACTAAACATCATAGACACTATCATAGAAACTTTAGAGATTCTTTAAATATATATATGCCAATATATATCTATATTTAAAGGTGGCTAGCACACATACAGGGGTCAGGCAACAGGGAGAGGGAGAGAGAGAGAGAGAGAGAGTGTGCTGAGACAATTCCAGCGTGAAGAAAGGTCTGGGGTCACATGACCTTTCACCCTTGACACCAGCTTTCCGTCAAAGGCAGCCAAAGCAGGAATACTGACGGTCAAGCCCATACTCAGTGTACCGGGTCTCCCGTCGTCCTCAGAGCACAACCCGGTGGCTAAAGGGATCAGGGCAGAGGGATTCGCACAGTTGCACGCATCACGATGCATTTTCAACTGGGAACACATTACATTAGGGTTAAGAGAGAGAGAGGGGCAGAGGAATGAAGGAATGAGAACACAGGTTCTTCCCTCAGAAAAGGAAGGAATAAAGCTTTTATTTCAAACAGCTAATGTGTGTTTACAATAGACAAAATGAGTATCATCTATAAATGATTCCTCCTTTAAGGAATAAAAATTAACTTCAGAGTGTATGTATATTTTTTGTGTGTTTGTGACAGCGGGGGTCAGAGAGAGCAGAAGGTGAGGAGAGAGGCGAGAGGCGGCCTTCAAAGTGATAAAGTCCAAGTGGCCGCATTTGGGATGGGAGGACGCGCTTTGATGAGAATGTATGAAGCAGGTGAGATTGCTTCTGGAAATATTCACCATCACGGCCATGCGAAAAATGAATATAACTTAGGATGATGAAGAGAACAAAATTATTGACCGGAAAGCTGCTGTTGATAGGATGCAGCTGAGCCAGGTAGCTGGCCGTGAGCCATAGGGTGGCTGACGTCATCCAGAGTGGGTGGGTGTGGTTGGGGTCGGGTAGGTCCACATCCTGCCCAGCAAGTCTAAGTAGCCTGGTCCAGTGCTCTCAGCAGATCGCTGCCCTGCAGCAGGTGCAGGTTCCCCTGCAGAGGAATGTTGACCTCGCAGTCGTAGCGTGTGAGCTCCGGCAGGGAGTATGTCTCAAAGGAGGGGCCCAGCAGCCTCGCCACGCCTGCGGTAGGAGAAGCGTCACGCAGTAAGCAAGAGCCCGGCAAGAGAGAGCGAGTAAAGACCAGAACGACTGAAGTTGTCAGACGCCTGCCAAGCATCTTGCACTAAGCAAATATCGTGACTGGTGGCAATCTGATAAACGCACAATGGAGGGAACATCCCGAGACACAAAGAACCACAAATGTCATAGCTACCGATTCCGAAACTGACGGTCATGGGTGAGAAACATCAGACTCAGCCGCTGTCAGCTCACCTTCCACTTTGGGAGTGGGCAGCATGCTGTATTCCCGGTAGTTGAAGCCATAGCACTGTGCAGGGAAAGGCTTGGTGGCCTCCCCGACACCCCCTCCGGAATACAGGCTCTTCCTGTGGCGCAGCATGGAGCTTAGATGCTGGTCTGTGCGTTGCTGTAGGCCTGCGTATTTATCTGAAAAGTGAGCAACTAGGTCACTGCACTGCATTTATGTGCCAGGATTGAAGATGACATCAGTGTCTTTGAGGTTTTTAAGAAATTCTACATAAATAAAATGCATTATTATTATAATTATTATTATAGGGGGGGTACTGGCTGGGGCATTGTAGGGGGGCATGACCGCAGTGCCAGGGTACAGCAGGTGGGGACAGCAATCCTATTATTATTATTATTATTATTCAATCCTGACTCTGACTCTAACCCTGACAAGCGATTACAGGTAGATGGATGGATGGACAGATGGATGGATGAAAATGAGTATGAGCACTTTTCACATCCCGCTTACTTTCACCATTACAGAACCAGCACATCTGAAGTGTCACATGAAAGAATATGCGCCTGGGGCCGGTACTAGGGGGGGGGGGGCACCTGTAAGCGCGCTGGTGCTGAGCGACTTCCTTTCCATGAACGCGCAGCTCTCGTTTTTCGCCCTCTTCCACATCATCTCTGGGCTCTTAGGCTGGGGAGCCTCATCCTGCATTAAGCACAACAGTAACACACATCAGGAGCGGCTGGTGTATGCGGCGGCGAGCGCCATCCTTCATCACGCCGCGGCCTCACTCACCGGCTCCATCTGCGGAAAGGCGCACGCATCTCCAAACTTCAGCTGTCTCTTGCGCTTGTAGCTGTTGGTAAGGGCAACCTGGGCCGGATTCATGTCTTTGTTGGTCTGGAAAAAGTTCTCTATGGACCTGTGGGAAGACACAGTCCTGAATTAGCCTTTGCTCATTGTTGAATATGAGGCCAAACTCACAAAGCTTCATAGCCTTCGTTACCTTTGCTTGAGGAGGGGCGGGTTGGCACAACTCGTCAGCGGCTCCATCATGCCCCTTTTGGTCTGCGCGTATGGTAACGGCGGATCAGGAGGCCACTGTAAGTTCTGACGCCCACCCATGGAAGAGAGGGGGGTACTGGCTGGGGCATTGTAGGGGGGCATGACCGCAGTGCCAGGGTACAGCAGGTGGGGACAGCGATCCATAGGGTCACTCCTGGGGCCCCTCTTATCGCCGGAGGGCCGTACGGACGGGCCGAAGAGGGCAGCCGGCGGGGTGCCCAGGGGCTGGAAAAAGCTGGCGATATTGCTGAAGCTGTGCTGGGAGCTGCTGGGGCCTGTGTCAGGCGACGGCTCCTCCTGGCAGATGGGCTTCAGCTGGAAGTCCTCCCCATCCATGGGAATGTAGGGGGCCAGGGTCTCCAGGTCCAAATCACTGAGGTCCGTCTGTGGTGGGGACAGGGGGGTGACGGTGGCACGAACGCCCGGCATGCCAGCTGATCATGAAATCCACACGCGGCTCTCCGCTTACGCAAAACCAACTTGTAAAGGAAAATCCGTAGTAGAAGTCTACGGAAATGCTAATAAATTAACATGTGTTCTTTAGTAATATTACTAGTACTGTATATTTCTGGCTTACAAGGTTTTTGTTATAAAGTGTCTTGAATGGTATAGGAATGTAAATCCGACTTGCGTAAAATTTGACTTACTTACTTAAGGGTTTGAGGAACACTATTTATGTCAGTCAAGAACTGCCTGTAAACTAGAACAGCCATAAAGACATCCACAGAGTATGTGAAGGCTGGCTGTTACTCCACATGTGTAAGCAGTACCAGCAACAGTGGAATGCCAGTTGATTGGCTTCTGATCTGAAGTTTACCACCTGAGCCCATTCTGAGTGAAGGGGACTGACAGGACTGGCCAGTTGTCATTGAGGGAGCGGCAGGTCGTGTCCCTCTCTTCAATGGACTGACCTGAGCGTCACACGAGCTCTTGGCCTCGGTGTGAAGAGCAAAAAGCTTCTCGGTGAACTCTACTTTCGGCTCGTTCTCCATGGAGTTGTAGTAGTCATCAGGGCTGCTGGGCTGCAGAGGCAAAGGAGACGAGATGCTCATTAAAGCCCTGAGGGACCGAGCGTGACATCCCCATGACGAACATGCAAAGCTGAATGTCCCTCCGTTCATTGGGGGGGGGGGACATGCACTGCTCCTCAACTCCATGTTGCTAAAGGACACTGATTTAAATCCCAGATAGGGCTCAGGTCTTACTCAGCCTTAATATCTGCAGAAATCGTACCAGTATTCAGGTTTGCAAACTGGATCTTCGGCAGCATGGCACCAATGAAGAATAACAGTCATAAGAGCAGAGGTATATAGTTCAGGTCCAGAAAGTAACAATCCAGACCAAGATTTTGTTTCAACCAACCAGTTGCGTACTCTGTGCTTGTGACTCTTTATACTCAAATGGTTGGTTGAAACAAAATCTTGGTCTGGATTTTTATTTTCTGGACCTGAACTGTCCATCACTGAATATAACAATCCTAATAATAATAAGAAAAATAAGGTGGACAAACCGTGGAGCAGCTGCTCAGGCTGGGGGTGACGCTGTCCGCTGGTGCTGGCTGGGGCACTGCGAATGGAGCCACCCTGCCGGACACCTCTGTAGCGGAGCTGGCCTTGGGAGCATCGCTGGTCCAGGGCTGGCTGGCAGGTGGCGCTATGGAGGACACCTCACTGTACAGCTGCGGCTCCTCGAACGCCGGCTCTCCTGTGAGGTCGACAAAGCACACGGAAAGGCAAACATAGCGGTGGTCAGCAGAAGGGCGTGAGACCAGGGAAGCCACAGTCGGCCGAAGAGCAGGGGAGCAGGGAACTCAAGCAGGAGCGAGCGAGGAACGGCAGCACCAGCTAAGCGTGTGGTGGAATGAGCGCAGACTGCCACCTATGGAGGAGGGAGGGGGGAGGGGAGAGGGGCAGTCTGCACTCATTCCACCCATGAAAGAGACATCAGCAGCTTAAGTCAAAGCATAACTGATGCCACCCTGTACTGCAGGAGTGACTACGGCACTGACTATAAAGGGACTGCTAAAAAGCAGCAGGTTTCGATTCTCCGAGGACTGGGATTGGGGTTGGGGTTGGGGATCCCTGTGCTTATGAATTAAAGCTGAGAGGCTGGAATTGAAGCCTTATAACGATGTCAGAATCCTACGAGAGGAGCCACCAGGATTTTGATGCCACCCTCTGGGAATTAGACTCTTTCACCTGCAATCTGCTCACCTTTCTAAGTGATAAGCTTATCTTACCCTGTGTGGTTTCCATATATCGAATTACACCAAGAACCATTATCGTTAATCTTTATTAATGTTGTTCTTTGTATCTGTGTGACATCACTGCAACTGGTTAGTCAAAAGGAACAGAACCTAAAAACAGATCTGGGCCTAAAATATTCCTGAAGGGGGTCTGAAAATACCTGGTGCTCTGAATCCAGCGTTTGTCCGAGTGCTTGTGTGCAGCACACAAGGACAGTGGGAAACAAGCAGCCCACAGCGGCTGAATGGAAATCTGAGCAGGGCTGAATGAAAGCTGGGACAAGGACCGATCTGTGAGTGTTTCAGCATGGAGTGGGTAGGGCGAGGGGGGTCAGAGGAACAAAAACAAGGAAGAAGAGGCTGGGCTCTGCTAACCGAAGTCCAGGGCTATGACGGCATCCCCCGGGGTGGGGGCCAGCTGTGCCAGGTCATCAGGCTCCTCCTTCAGCTTGGTGAAGAGCTCGCCGGCCCCGTCGTCTGCCTCCGCGTCACTGCCCGCGCTGAAAAAACTGTGCATGCCCAGCGTGGGCTTGAAGAGCGCCTCCGTCTGGTCCATGGAGAAGATCACCGACGACTCCTCGACGGCACTGCGCAATGACAGCACACATACTCACAACGGGCCCTTCCCACCCTCTTCAGCTTCCCAGTCCCTCGAGATACCCGACATACCTCAGGACGTAGTTGATGCACACGATGCACTGGGGTTGGGAGTTGCGGCTGTTGTAGATGACGGTGCCCTGAGTCTCCACCCACACGTAGCCGCCGTGCTTGGCCAGCATTCGGTAGTGCCCGCTGACAGACTGGCCCTTGGTGCACACTGCGGGAAGGAGAGAAAGGGCAGGAGGAAGTGTCACACTCCGGGTGGAGAGAGGATTAACAGGCCCAAAGATTAGACTTCTGCCTGGATGCATCCTCCCACTGCCTTGGCCCGGAAGCTGTGATGCAAAGGCCCAGGACTGGCGTGGGAACGGAGCAGGATGAGGCCTCCGAGTTCATTTCGGGCAGGATTAGATAGAATAAACACGGGCTGCTACTCCGCGCCACTCCCGCCGTCCAGTCACGTTCATGCCCGACCCCCCCATTTTTTCCTCACTGCCAGTGGGCTGATGAGGCCTGTCCGCAGCCATCGTACTCGTTAACCAGCCACCTGAAAGCTCTGACTGGGCATTTTTTAAGCTCATTTGCTGAGCGTGCCTCTACACGTCCTGCGTGGGAACCAAACAGCACATTCGGACCGTCTCCAGCACTCCGTCTCTTGTTGGGACAAGGCCTAGATTCATGCCAGTGGCCGTTGAGACTTGTGCAGTGGCCCCAGAGCGCTGGAAAGCAGGCCTGCTCGCACGCCTTATAAGTGCTTACATGCGTCCTTCCACATGTCCTTGTCAACCGTCTGTCATGTTGCCCCATCAAATCCATTTTCCAGTAAAATGGTAACTATGGCGACGCCGGTGTGTTCTCGTGTGTCTTGTGTTGTGTCCCCGAAACAAATAAAGCAGAGAAATCTCTTAATTAATCGTACATGTTGTCCAGGAGAGAAGCCATCTTCCTTAAAAGGCTCATTAGCAGCTAATGTGAAGGCCGTCTGGACGGGGACACCTGGCCTGCTCACCAACACACCCTCACTGGGAAATGTGGCCTATTATCCGCTCTCTCACAGGTCACAGATAATGGGATTCAAGACATCTTAATGCAAGCTGAGGTTCTGTGTAATAGCAGCAATCTAATAAGGATTCTTTAAATTGTATTCATAAATCATACATGCGTCTGGAATTTAATTTGCCGGACAGTGCCCTGTGGGTACGACGCATGTTACGGACGCCCTACTGCTTTGCGGGTCTGCCGAGTAGCTGCAGCGATATTACATATCTCTGCTGCAGCCCGACGCGAATCTTCCATCATGATGAATTTGCAGACCGGGAGACACGCAGAGATTTTAAATGCGGAGAATGCCCGAGGTGTCCTCACCCGGGTGGAGAATGTTCCGGAGAGCAGTTTTGGCACTTCAGCAGGGTCCTCTTTTGTTTTTTAATTAAAGCAAGAGACAAAGGGAGATTCATCGGCGTTATGAAATAAATCCAAACAAGGTCAGCGGCTGAGAACAGCCCAGGCACGAGCACGCCGTATCGGGGCTCGTACGGCCTTGTCCTCTGCCCCCGCACTGTAACAATAAACCTTGGGAAGACTGTCGGAGCACCTCAAAGACTAATCGGATCATGCACCTTCTCCGTTTGTTCCCTTCTCCTCTGTCCATTCAGTCTGCTTTCACTCCAAGTGCTATGCTGGCTCGCCAAGCTAACAAATGAGCGCTAATTAGGTTTCTTGTGTGTGAGTAATTAACAGCCCTGCAAGGGAACAGTGAGTCCTTGAGTTTTATTTTTCCTTTTTTTGCCGCCCAATCTTGCCGGCCATGTGATCAGCACAATGGTGGGTGAACAGAGGTCTCTCTAAACCTGAGCCTGAGCGGCATAGGGATACGTAAATCAGGCCTGGGGGGGGGCTTTAAAAAAGCCAGCATCCCTCAAGCCACAAGTGCCACACACTTCCCTGCTATGTTGTTCTGCTTACTGGGATTAATGGGAAAGCACAAGGGTCCTGGGATATGCCCGTTTTAACCCCCTTTTCCAGCCAGTATGACGGGGGGTGTGAGGATTTGTTAGGGATTAGCTACATGCTGTCAGACTAATGTGTGTGTCTCTGCCTCATGGAAAAATATCCTGAGAATGTTGCAGGTAATGTGTGTTGGTGTCGCAGACACGTGGAGGCGTACCGGAGGGGTAGAGAGGAGTAGGATGGGCCAGTTAGAGGAGAGAGAAGAGGACAGAAACCAGGTGACCCGCAGGGACAATACTCACAGTTTTGGTGGCTCTTAGCCACGTTGTCAGAGTCCAGGGCGTGGTAGAAATCATAAATGGAGCGACCCAGCAGGTCCTCGGGACAGTAGCCCATCAGCTCGTTCACCCTGTGGCACACAGATGCAGCCGTCACACCACACAGCCACGACAGCACGACCATGACAGCTGACATATCTGCAGGGACCTAAGAGCGTGGCACTGCACCCTGCTGGGCAGACTCTGCCCCTCCAAAGGAATGTTCGAACCCGTGACGCTGGCAGGCCGCAGAGGTATCATGTAATTATCCGAAGCGGGATCTGCTTCATCCTGGTTGGGATCGTGTTTTTGCCTTTGAGGTATTTGCTGATGATTTTAGTAAATAGTAAAGAATAATTCTTTTTGGCCTACTGCCAGAGTAACTCTCAGTGGATTCATATATCATTCCTTGTAATCTACCCTGTGACTGTGGGCAACTCGGCAAGTAAGCAGAGTCAACAAGAATAAGATCTCCCTGCAGGTCTCTGTTAATGACACGCTGACACTCATTTACATAACTGTAATGACGTGCTTTGCTGAAAAGGTGTCCTCCTCCTGGTGACGATCTAAACCCCCCCCCCATCCCCCCCCGCCCCCCGCAGACCCCCGGCAGTCTTACATAACCCCTAACAGCTGCTGCTTTGCCGTGGCTGTACAGTTCCCCCCTGACCTGCCTGGGGTTAAAAGACCATCTATTCTGAAACCATTTTCCTAATCGTTTCCTCTGAGTTACAACAACGGCGGCAGCAGCAGCCACTGTGGAATTCAGATAAGCTCTGAGTCACTACCTCAAGTGGGGTGGGGGGGGGGCAGGCTTTTCAATTTATTACCACCACTGTTTAAATCACTGCTGGCATTGCAGGTCCATGGCATTTCACACGCGGAACTCCGTAGCTGCATCACCAGCTTTTTAGGACGCGGGAATACCGCTCTTTGTTGGGAGTGAGAGACGCCGATTCATCGTTCCCCGAAAGGCTGCCGTTCACGGCTCATTTTGACGGGATGAGGATGCACTTAGCATGCAGGAGTGTGCATCTGTGGATTGGTGTTCTGCAGCTGGTTGGCTCTCACTGACCAATCTCAGAGTTGTGTCTCAGGATGGGGGGGGCAGGGCGTGGCAGGACAACAGAGTGACCTATTCTCGTTCCAATTATAAACACTCATCTCTATGGGTTACATCCCAAGGCAGCACTCATTTGCTCGGCTGCCTTACCTCTGTCCATCATGGCAAAGACAGAGAGAGAGAAGGAGTGAGCCAGAAGGACGGACAAGGGATGAGGGAAGTGAACTACAGGAATTGTGAGGTGGTACCTCTGAGCAGGAAGCAGGAGACCACGGCAATTCTGCATGGTATAATGCAACCAACAGAGGTATTGGCTGGGTGAACAAAACAGGCTAAATATGCAAACCGCCTGTAATCAGCACTGCAATGACCATTAAGTTAATAATAAGAAAAATGTTTGCTGTCCTGGTCAAAGGTGTATGGCGGGAACATTTATTCAAGCTGAAATCCAAGCGTTCGTGGCCGGTGGCCAAACCACTGCCTGAATTTTAAAGCACACCTGTAGCTCATCCACTCGATTAATTAGCCTGGTATAAAAGCACCTGGTTTTCAATTACCTCCTTGTGAAGTATTGAGTGTCTCCCCGTATTTAGTGATTGCTTCATGATATACTTTCTGTGTATAACTTCCACCTTCTTTCTGTTTTGTTTTTTTTTTTTGCTCTCCGTCTGGTGATTAGGATTTGCTTGTTTGGCCTGTGCTCCCCGTATTGACTTTCTGCTAGTGTACGGATTTTGATCACGCTTCGGATTTGTCTGGCTTCGTTTACTTCTGTCCGGCTATCGACCCTTCACCTTTCCGCGTACCACAATTCTGGAAATAGACCTGGTGCGCCCACATTTTCATCCTATCGTGTCATTACCTAAAGCAAGATGGTGCGGAAAAACACGACAGGTTTGCCGTAGACCTCTACGTGTCACGATATGCCCCCACCTAGGATCGCACAGCCCATTCTCAAGAGTCTTCAGCCAGGCAAGTGTATAATTGGTGAACTCTGCTCTCTCCTTGCAGCCCAAGGTTACCGGGCTCTGATGGAGAAGTGATGTCACAGGGGACAATATCAGCCTGAGCTTTGTCCATTTGGAAACTTTTGCTTTACTGTTTTGAAAAACAACTTACCTGCCAACCTCCCAACAAGCCATCACCTTTAGGGATAATTATCTTTTCCTTTGGAGGTAATTGCTTGGCCGAGGTTCTGGTGAAAACCAACCCTCTGCTGTTACCATAGGCATGCCTGCTTGTCTTTACAGGTGTCCGTGAGTATCTGAGGGGATCACCTGTCATCACAGTAGGTGAACTTCATATCCATGCTGTGCCGGCTCAGGAACGTCTTGCTGTCGAGGGGCATGTCGATGTTGGAGGGGTGGGGGATGGGCTCGCACATCATGACGACGCACGCCATCGGGGGCTCCTTGAAGCCACACAGCACATGAGGCGGGCAGCTGCTGTAAACCTTGAGGTGGCCGGTGCAGTGCAGGACCTGGGCGGACAGGTTGGGGAGACACAACCACAGGCTAGGACCACACCCTTGGGGAACTGGAAGACACGCCGCCCCAAAACAGCATGCAGGCTGCACGATATGTTTCATAAGTGGAGCTACTTTCATGGGTTCGCTTTTTCTCTGAGATGTCACGTGACTTCGGGGCGGAGCTCACCTTCCAGCTGGCGGACTTGAGATTGACGGTGCGTCCGCGATTTGTCACGGTGCACTTCATCCTCATGAAGAAATCTCGTTCTGTGTTCACATCCTTGCTCCTCTTCCCAAAGCTTGTACCTTTTGAGGAAAGACAGTAACCCTTTCAGACATTTAGAAGGCATGGAGGGGGAAGGCCTTCTGCCTGCCTGCCTTTCCAGCTCACACACTTAGGACTTTGGCCTTGTTGCCGGAACATTCTCCGGCCGCACACATGTGTTGCGGTAACTGAGTCCAAAAGTCAGCGGCAAGGCAGTGACAGAGAGGGCAGCAGCTACATTTCAAGGCCAGAGTTCAGTGTGAACCACGTCACTGAGAGCAGATAGCGCTTCTGCGCTGGGACTGTGGGCGGGGCCTCACAAGAAGGTGGGGGGGGGGAGGCGTCAGCACCAGCACGTCCACCACGGACGACAGGCACACTATGCTGCCCCTCCAAGGGATGAAACCGCCCCAAAGCGGGCTGGAGTCAGCATCCAATACCACAAAACTACATTTTCCCTAAATAAAGGCACCCAGACGACTAAATGGCTCTGAGAGAGTCAGAGAGGCCTCCTCAGTTTCATGACGCTGATTGTACATCCCTCTAATTATACAAACAAGGCGGTAAATTATGTAAATGTGATGTAATCTTGTTAATTATGCATCACAGGCTGTTTAAATATTGATTTTCCAAATCACCAGCATACAGATTATGAGTAAGCTAGTCTTTCTATTCTTTAGTTTGATTAATTAAAAGACTAATGGAAATATATTTTTCCTTTGAGCATTGGGTTTAAATGTGAGCAGTGTAGACTTCTTTTCAGTATGAAGTCCTGTTTCTGTTATACACATGAAATATAGCTGAAAATGAAGTTGTCTTTTCCCCGCTGTGCTCTCCTGGCGGGTTGGCATGACTAACATCGCCCTGAGCTCTTCTCTCAGTGTCTATGTACCTGCTTTGAGGCTGAGGTTCTCCCGTATCTCCTCGTGGTCACAGGGGTGGGTGAAGTCGAAGATGCTGTGTCCCATGAGTTCCACCTGTAAATTACAACAGCTCTGTGATATAAGCAATAGGTCTGTTTAATTGCTAGAATTACCATACCTGGCAAATGTGAAGCTGACAAAGTAGCACGTTAGAGTACGTGGCAAACATAAATGAATGATGAATGGGCTCTAAGTTGTGAATCGTGTTTTGGTTTATTTGTGAATCAAGCTGGTCATCGGCTGCCGATCTTCTGAATGGGAATGTCAGAGCGCTGCTGGTGTGGCCGTCGAAGGCTTTCCAGCAGCGCCGGCCATCTATCATAGGAGGCTAAACATGCATGCAGTGTGTCTCTGCATTTATCAGGGTAAGCAAGTCAGCTAAGCTCAGGGACGGTGGGAGGGGACAGTGAGGTCATGTGACCAATATCAGTGCCGAAGTGTGTCTTGCAATTTATCACACTAGCTGTGCGCATCTGTCATTGCCCGTGTAGCCCAGTCAGATTCAAGGTGATGCAAGTAATATATCTGTCACCAACCTGAGTCAAACCCATGAACTTGTTGATGTTTTCAGACAAGAAGATCATATCTCCATCTGATGTTACCACAGTAATGAAGCCCTCCAGAGATTTCTGGTAGAGATTATCCATCTGTGTGTCTTCCTCTGTTCCGCTGTTGGCACAGCCTATGGCCCATAACCATAAAGACATATCAAGTTAGTGTCTATAACTGTGATCACCTGCTCATGATTTTGCATATTTTAATATATATTGAGACAGGAACAATATTTTGATGGTATGTTTGTGTGCATTTGTGTGTATGTGTGTGTGTGTGTATGTGATGTGTTGATGTGTGTCCAGCTTGTTTTGTTCCTTGATGCCCTGGCACGCACCCAACATAAACCAGAAGGATTTCATCCTGCAAGTCAGAACACTCCCAAAATCCCAAACCTTCCCTTAGTTCCTTCCCCAGTACACACACACACACACACACACACACACATACAGTATATATATTTGTATTCATATCTTTGGGGTCTGTCCTTTTATTTCTATGGGCAAAACCCTAATCCCAAAAATGACAGCCTTAACCCCTACCAAGCCGTAACCTTAACCATAAGTAACCAAACAAAACACAAGGTTTTTGGCATTTTCAGTTTTTTGATTTCAGTCACTGATTTTTTTTTAGAAAATTGAGTTACTCCTTGTGGGGACTGAAAAAATAGTCCCTACAACATAATATATACATAACCCACACACAAACACACACAGGTTTGTAATTATATCTTTGTGGGGACTCTCCATTCACTTCTATGGGGAAAACACTAATCACAACATGACGACCTTAAACTGAAAAATGGTCTCCACAACGTCAAAAAAAAAACAGGTTTGTATTACATTATGGGGGACATTTGGTCACTTTTAATAATCTACTCAGTGGACTATTGTTGTGCCTTCAAACACACTGAAACACAAACACAATAGCACTGGATACAGAAGTTGTCGTCTTTCAGAGATGTGCTGTCTTCAGTTTCACCACGAAATGCTTCCCGACAGCTTTAACAAGGTACAGTGAAAGGCTCAATGTTCAAAACTCAGTATAAATAATGCTGCTTATTTTTCATCACTCAATGAAACACAGTGGACCATAAGGCAACTTTGGTAACAAAGCAACATGACGACATTAATTGGGGAAAAAAAACCCACATCAGCTCTGAAGGGAGGCAGAAAGGACACTTAGAAGTCCTACAAGGGGAAGAAAAGTAGCAAACAGCACCATGCTGGGAGATAGGAAGCGTCTGACTGTCCCTGTGTTTCCCTCCGATAAGAGCTCTAGGCCAGGAGAGTCCTGGGGCTGAAGTTTCACTCAGCCCTTTGACGGTGATCCCGCCCTCCCATGACAAACAATCAAATACCCCACAAATGAGCATTGTTGTTTCAAATGCCGCTCTAACAAGGCTTGTAAATTTTTGTCTTGAAACGGTTCGTTTTTTCTGCTTATATTTATTTATACACGTTTAAAGTGTATGGGGTAAGTGGCCTCCAGTTCATATGCTGCTGTGGTGTAATTGGTGTGCTTCTTGGTGCCATGGATGAACCAGACTGAATGCAGATGTCCGAATGCACATGCTTCACACGGCTCTCGATACACAGAAAGGACGCTGAGCCAGTTCACTTTGCTTATGATTAGATTCCCTTTTTCATCCAGCTTCATTAAAAAACAATCCCTAGTTCCACTTGTTTTGTTTCGTGGAACAACAATAGTTTCCAATATCTCTGGCACGGAAATCATTTTCTGGATGGGCCGACATTTATACACGAGCCGATCTAAGACGGGGCAGAGACATGGTGAGCTAAGATTCTGAACCTGGTGACAAAAATAGTCGCCCGTAAACAATCTGATCCAAGGACTACCGCAGGAAGCCCCTCACGGACCATTTCCTGCGGTGAGTGTCCACTTCCCGTCGGATGACCTAGGGGCCGAGGGTCCATGGCTGGGTATCCATAGATTTCAGACAGTTGGGAAATCAGAGAGCCCCGAGCCCCGAGCCCTGTAGCAAGCGGCGCCACTTATAAACAAGCCACTGTTTATACTTCAAATGGGAGACATCCGCCGTTTTTTAGGCAGCTGGGATGAATAGCCTGGGACCTAGTGGGAGAAGCCAGGGCAGGCTCACAGGAAGTACAGAGCTGCGAAGGGACCAACTTGTGTTGACCACTCGGCCTCACAGAGGCTTGACGTAAACAGTTAAGGGATCGTTTGCGATGCTCACAGATCTTGAGCTTCCTTGCTTTGTTGGTATGTTCTGGCCTCCGTCATGCAGTTTAAGGACAAGTAACTCACAAAGTACCAGTTCAGGAATTGCTGTTCTACCTCTGCATAAGCTGAATTACTCCTGTGAAATATTCAGCTGTGTAAACAATACTAATATAGTACATGGTACTCTTAGAGGAATTAGGGTGGCTAAGGCATTAGGTCAGTGACGGAAACACAGTCAACCTGCCGGGGGACACAGCGGCGCGAGATGTGTGCACATTCCGGGTCAGAGTCGTATTCCTGTGGGCCAGCGTGTCCTGATCTTGGCTAGTATGTAAAACCTCAGTACAGGTGTTTTCCTGTGGGTGGGGTGGGGTGGGGGGGGGGCGGGGGAGGCTGCGGCGCCAGGAGTGGCCGATGTTTTGGCTGGGCAGAGGCCGGCGGGGCCCGTCGCACGGCAGTCGCCAGCATTGGGCCCCAGTCTTCCCCTGTACTCTTCTTTCCTTCTGCAACAACAGAGCTACAGGGATGCAGATAAGACCGGTCGATAACATCTGTCGTGCCATCTTAGCTAAAGATACACTTCCTACTCCTCGTCATCTCTCTCTCTCCCTCTCTCGCTTTCTTTCTCTGTCTTTCTCATCCTTTGACATTTTTGTCTTCCCTCGAAACTCTTTCTTGCCATATTATTTTTCAATGGTTGAGCCACATAGTCCATTAGCTCCAAGACCTACAGCAATGTGTCTGTGTTCGTTCTTTGCTTTTAATTCTTTTCTCTCATCTTATGTTGGTTCCAGATTGGACCAGGCTTTAATTCTGGAACAATGAGAGAATGATTTGTCTCCCACAGATTCAAATCTCATCATGTACCGCAGCCAGTGTGTGTGTGTGTCTGTGTGCGTGTGAATTAGATTTATATTACTTTGTGGCGACCGAATGTCCTTCACAATGTTATAAAAACCTGTTTTGTTGATG
The DNA here is from genome assembly GCF_048594095.1 of Paramormyrops kingsleyae. NCBI lineage: Eukaryota > Metazoa > Chordata > Actinopteri > Osteoglossiformes > Mormyridae > Paramormyrops > Paramormyrops kingsleyae. The sequence continues at coordinate 15,412,533 of NC_132799.1, forward strand.
TTGTGGGGACCATTTTTCGGGTCCTCACAAAGATCCGTGACTGCAATCAAAAAAGCAAAAAAGTCTTGTATTTTGTTTGGTTACTTATGGTTAAGGTTAGGGCAGGGTAAGGGTTAGGGTTGTCAGGTTATGAATAGAGTTTTTCCCCATAGAAATGAATGGAGAATCCCCATAAAGATATAATTACAAATCTGTGTGTGTGCGTGCGTGTGTGTTTGTGTGTGCGTGCGTGTGTGTGTAGCTAATACCACTGTCCTCCTTCTACATCTGTGTCTGCCAGGCGGTATAGACAGTCCCAAAAACCCTCACGACCCCCCCAATATCCCCCGGCTATGCTGCTGCCTCGTAATTCATTTCTATGACTTAATCCTTTCGGACTTCAATGCAAATTCATTAAGCAAACGGAACAGAGGGTTGGGTGGCCCTTCCTGCCACGGCTTCTTAGTTTTTACGATGCCAGGTGTTGGCAGGTGGTGGGGAGGGGTCAATATTCCCTAATCTGATTATAGGGGGAGAACAATATATGTGAAGCTAATTCATTATTATTTCTCATTCCAGACTGTGAGATTAATGTGATATGCCGTTACTATTCATGGAGCAGCATGGGGTGTAAAATACCCTGGTCACAGTTTTAAAAGCTCACACACAAACAAACGTTTCAGCACAGTTCACAGCTCTCGCTCGACTGGGGAAGCTTTTTTTCATTACATAAAACAAAATTGTGAGATGACAAAAGATGAAACAAATTCGCAGCACATAGGAAATAAGATGTTAGTCATACTCAGATAGCTGCCTTACCAAAGTGAGTTCATATATTTAAATGCTGCCTGTTCTCTTTGAGATAGATTTGCTGTAACTGTCATTTGCTTTCACTATGCACAGCTGACCCAGGAACATTCTGCTTAGGCTCTACTCGTGCTCATTTTCTGCACTGTGCACTCGACACTCTACAATCCAGCCTTACTTTGGCAAGTCATTAAGAAACAAGCAGTTTCAAAATTGTGTCTCAAGGTCCAGTGCACCATATCTTTGGTTCATTCTGCCCTGCAGAGATAACCTTGACTCTGCAGGACTTTTCTGGAATATCTCCACTGCGCTGTCCTTCTCTGTTCCCAGATGCAGCCTCCCCCAGAGACCCAGCATTTCTAACTCCCCGAAACAGTGCCCAGCCCCCTCCCCATAACCCGCACAGGCTAAGTTTGGGTCGGTCAAGAAAGTGTTGGAAACGTGGCCCCCGAACATGAGGCGGCAATCCAAGAGCGTGGTAGAGCTTTCATGAAGGTTTGCCTGTCTTGGGTGAAGTTGTCCTCCTCAGCCAGATATCTCTCATTCCAGAAATGAATCACTCTCATTCCAGCTCATGTCAGCAAGCACTTCCTACTACAGTTTATAGACATATAACAGCCATGTGTAGAGCAATCATTTCCTACTTGTGCAATTTTGCGTAATGGCATGAGACAGGGTCGCCAATTTTTGGTCAGCTGGCTGGAGTGAGATCTTCAATTCAAGGCGAGTCTGCACACACACGCACACGTATTTACATATATGTCGCAGTTTTATGACCTTGTAAATAGTCTGTAGAGTTTGCAGATTTTAGGTTTATAATGGTATGATATAGGTTTGCCGTAAGATTTGCGATTTTGTTGCGTGAGCATGAGAGCCTGAAAGCATGAGCGTCACGGCAGGTGTGTGAGGGTTGGCAGCTCTGACGTCATCGCAAGATGTTACATATCACCTTGGAGGAGCACTGAGGCCGTTCACCCATACCTGGGGTGAGGGTGGGGGGTGCGGGCGGCAGGGCACTCTGACCTGAGGAGATGAGCTTGCGCATGCGCAGGAAGCTGATGGCCAGCCGCATGATGGAGGCCTTGTCCAGGTGTGAGCTGATGCTGTGTGCCAGGGGCAGCTGGTGCGCTAGCTCATAGAACACCTCCGTCTCCTTGCTGCGACGGCAGCGGGCCGCGTCACGTGACTTCTCTTTCCTCCTTTCGGAGCTGTTCCTTACCAAAAGGAAGAGGTCACAGGTCAGCATCGGGGTGCCCGCATGCACACTCGGGCTGCCGCCTTCCCGTGTCCTCTTAGTGGTTAATTAGAAACACCTGACTCCATTTCATAACAAAGCCTCTTAAGTTATTCTTCCATGTATGACTGTAAAAGCATAACCAGCAACACCCTCTCCTATCTTGCATGTAGCGTGTATGTCGGACAGATTTAGGCTGTGCTATCAAGGAGATCGAAGGCTGTTTGTTTTTCCGTCATCACAAGAATAATCAAACCCAGTTTTTTCAATATTTCCAGTTCTACGGCGTATAGTGGGCCTGAACTGGATTCCTTTTTTGACAAAAACAATGGCGAGCAGACAAATATTTGCAGTTTATATGCTTCAAAATGTTTATTAGTGCTTTTATTATGTGCATCTTAAAATAATTTGTTCAATAAGACAGGCCAGTTTTCTGGCAGTCATTATGCAGAAAAAAAACTAATCCACAGATTATTGTTCTGATTTATCTGCAATTTTCCGAGTCTGGTTTTGTTTAAAAACACGGTATTTGTCTGTAAGGAGCTCAGCAACACCTGGCTGCCAATATTTGATAAAATTTCAATCTCAAAATCAATTTTATTTTTATTTCATTTGTCAAAAGGTGGTAATTGCTATATGCTTGTATAACTTAAAAGGCTTTTTTAAATTGATTTCTTTTATCATTACAGTACACGCGTCTGGATAATGTCTTTCATTTTTCCAAGTTTCACATATTCTCTGTTTTCTGGTTTTCTTAAAGATTTGGTTTCAGTTTTTTGCTTTCTGGTGTTTTTTGCTGGTTCCTTTTCTGTCTGGTGGTCCTCTCTAGCCTTCCTCTGTCTCTTTAAAACACCTCTCTTCTGAGCAAGCCTTGTGTAGATCTGGCCATCTGGGGCTATCAATGAATAAGTCTCTCTTCTCCTATCTCTCTATCTGCCTCAGCTTTGCGTCTCACATGCATGGAAAGAAGATGAGCGCGGGTGAAATACAAACACACACACGGTTTGATATTTACATCTACCACATAGACCCACATCACCAACAAAGGTTTGCTTGATAAAGGGGTATGTTCCTCACGTCTGTCCACCAATTAAGCTGCCAATGAACAGGTGAAATTGTCCCAATTGGTTCAGCCTTTACTGTTCCATAGTACTGTGTAAGAAATTATGGGGATGGAATCTCACCCCTTTATCAGTCAGAGGACCTCAGTGTCATCAACTGGCTGCCTGACTTGAGACTTAACATATAAGAATATATAAAATCCAGAGACTGTCACTTTCACAAATAAAGAGGGGGTATAATATACTTCAGTAATGGGTGATGATCAAACTCTCAGGAGACAGCAAGGGAAACAACAGCCAAAAGAGCAGCTCTTTCCCACACACACACACACACACCCGCTCATTCACTTCTATGGGAAAAATGCTAATGCTAACTTTAACCACCACCCTGCCCTAACCATAACCATAAGTAACCAAACAAAATACAAGAGTTTTTGCATTTTTAGTTTTTTTTACAGTAGTCACCGAGTTTTATAAAATAGTGTTTTCCCTTATGGGGACCAGGAAACCGGTCCCCATAAGGGAAAAAAAAAACGGATATTTATCATGTTATGGGGACATTGTGTCCCCATAAGGATAGGTATACCCACTCGCACGCACACACACACACACACACACACACACACACGTGTACCTGGTGTGGTAAACACATTACTTGGAGCTGCTCTTTCGAAGGCTTTAGACAAACAGAAAGACAAACAGGGTATCTGGCAGTTACATGATTGGATTACAGTCTTTCACCCGACAAGGTCAGGCTCCGTTACTGCCACCCCACAGCTGCAAAATGACACCAATCAGCCAATGACCGTCCTCTGGCGCAAGGCAGGTCAATAAAGGCCAAACTCCGCCTCCCTGACACACTCCTACGAGGGGCATCTACCAATCATAATCCTGGGCTGCTGCCAATCAAAAACAGGGCAGTCGTGGTCAAGCCAGAGGCTCCGTTCCCCTGGCTGTTGCCTAACTGTGTGATGTATAAGAAAGCCCAATCACAGTTGCATAACTCTCTGATTAAAATACTATAACTTATGCATATTACTTCCATGCATGCTGTGTTGACCTTTCCATGGTAGCCATGGCAATCAAGATGAATACTGTGTTTCATCATTAGCTGTTCATGATCTGAGGAAAATTCTTGACTAATGAAAAATCTCTGGTTGCCTGTTATAGGAAATAATTCATATATAATTCATAAATGAGTCTTTTGAATTGGGACAATTTGCCAGAAAACACGTGACAACTTTAGCTGCGTATTTTCGGTAAGACACCAGTCACTCCTCCACCCCCCGGAGAGAAAGAGTAGGACTTAAGTGGATCATTGTGTAAGCATTAAGGCTGACATTCCATACTAGGGCCGACACTTAAGGGTCACACATCCGGGATTTCACAAAACTCAAAGAAATTAACCCATGTCAGCTTTCCAGTGCTTAAAGTGTTAAAGAATAGCAGAGGAATTAATAACAATTAGGCAAAAGTAGTGATGTGATATCATGGGTATTGAACCTTGATCCTCAGTCCATATGATGAATGGCTTCAAGAGAAAGAAAAAGTCCATTTAGATATAAGTACAAGGCCCTTTGCAGTGCTGAGTAACAGCGCAGTGGAGCTCTGGCCAAAGCAGTCAGAGAACACAGCTCTATCTGACAGCTTCTGCTCAGGTCTCCCAGGGCTGTGGTTTGTGGGTAAGGCGGAGGGGCACGGCGCGTGGCAGAGGACTGGGTGAACTCTATGCACCCGTCCCTGTGGCTCACCACAGCGCCACTTGCCCACAGCAGCGAACGCAGTGAGAGTGAGAGAGGCACACTTCAGCCAGTGGCACGTGCCACCGGCGTCCCTGGGAAAGCGCAGCGCTTCCCCTGCTCATTGGCTCACCCGATGCTGGTGCTGAAGCCGGGCAGAGGAAGGCTGACGCACAGACCGTGGCAAGTCACACGTCTGCACCACTGCCATGAATATCATAAAAAACAATGCGGTTCATAAGAATGAAAACTCAGGGCTCGCCGTGGCTGTGAAAGGAGGAGGGGCAAAATACGCAACTGGGACAGGACGGGTGGGAATTTGGAATGTGTGTGTGTGTGGGGGGGTTAAGGTCAGGGCATTTTAGATTTGGTTTGCTGTACACTAAACTGCAGCACTTACCATAGGGGGGGGGGCATTGGCTCCATGCCAAGGTAAGGGCAGAAAGTATCCTGATCACCTCTTCACAATAGGGCTGCATATTTGGCAACGATATCAAATCCCCCCTTCCTTTCATTCTATTTTTGAGAAAATAAATAGGTATTCTGTGCGTTTCCATGGAGACTGCTTAAGAGAAAAACAATGTGTCAAGGAGGACCGGGGCTAAATATGAATTGTCAATGACGATTATCTTTTCCTCCACTAATTCTTGCTTGCAGGAAAGGAAGGAGTGGGATTTATCTGTAAGTGTCGGATCAGGACAGTCCTGGGACTAACAGGATGTGGGATCCTTCATGCCAGTGCTCACCAGTTCTCTACATCTGACAGTAGAACATCCATCACTGAGGACAAATAAAGATGCAACCCCCCCCCCCCCCCCCAGAGATGGGGCAAAGACTTTCAGGCTTTCAAAATCTCCAAATCATGATCTGGATTGGGCTGCCTATGCACCCTTGTTGGTGCTGAAGATGCCTTATTTACCAGTCACATGACCCGCTGTCTTCTGTTTCAGCAAGACCACAGTGTGGTGGCAATCCTGGGTGTCTGGATGCGGACAGCAGGCCGCGCTGAGTCCGTAATGCGACAGGTGGAGGACAGCAGGAGGAACTGGGAGCCTCCTTGAGGCGCCACAACAAGCTGAGATGTGGGGTCACCCCGCCTCTGGCTCCCTAACCCATTGTTCCACTGACAATCCCATTGTTGCCTCGAGGCCCCCTGGAAGTTGGAGGATATGAAACAATAGGCACCGTGCATTTGGGTCAGCATGTTGGGTCTCAAACACTCCCTTGGGCCTTTCACACCCCCCCTGGTGCCCAGGGCCGACCTGCTCCCCTTTGCTCTCTCTAATCACAGGTGGAAATGAGAACTAGTGCCGATGGCTCAGACATGCCGTTAAATCCAGACAAGCCAGCACAGGCAATGAGACCAACAACATAACCAAGGCCAGTTGCATTACCAGTTATATTAAAATGTGTTACCAAAATTTCCCAAGAAAACTGCAAAGGATGGTTCTTTGTGGCACATATAATAGAAGCTCCTATTTGTAGGCTTGGCAGCTGCACCCAGGACAAGCCTGCAAATGAAGCTTCCTGAGACCTCAAACCTGGGCCTCAATGACCTTGAGCTCTCCTAGCAAGTAAATGATGCTGCCTGTAATGATGGACTTATTATAAGCCCAGAAATCAGCTATGACAACCACTTCCAAGACAACAACAGCGTAGCGGTGTTGATGACTCTCCCTTGAGACTTCATCAGGGCAAAAGCGGGTTGGTGTTTCCTCCTATTGTGTATAACCTGCAACATATCCATATATCAAAGCGATCTACAGCACACGGCAGAAATCTTTGGGGTATGGGGGAGTGCATGGGACAGCAAAGGGGCACTTAGATAGCAGGTCACAACTATTTTTATCCTGAGGTCCTGTATCAACGCACCCACATTGCAGTGTCTCTAACAATCTGCATGAAAAATCTCTTTGAACTGCATTTAAAAAACACTAAGACCCTGCTTTCCAAACCCTAGTCAGGCAATGGCCCTGTGACAGCTTCCTGATGGATGTCCATTATGATTAGCAGTGCCACCATCGTCAGAGTGACTGTATGCATTTCCTCTTTATGAAAGCCGGCAGGTCTTTTTAACGGTAGGAGCACTTCCCATGAAAAGCACTAGTTCATCCTGAACTTGGCCACTTCAGTGAACCTGTGTAGAAAATCTGAACTATTCTGCAGGATAATGGACCATGTCAGCACGTCACAAAGAAATGTGAACTATGTGAGGTTGACAAGCAAGATTAGTCCCTGGATGTCACATATAACTCATGTGACTGCCTTGAAACAGCAGGGCTCTCGCATATCAGATATTTGAACATGGCGGAAACCACTGAATTTTGACATTTGACCCGAAGAACAACATATCAGCTGATCTCCGCGATCTCACCTAAGATTACACCTGGATGGTTTGGTTCTTTGTCAGCAGGTGGAATAATATGCGTATATTCGCATTACCGCTGTAATCACACACACAAAGAAATGCAAACAAACATTTTAATATAAATAATCATGAAAAACCCACGCAAATCCGTGCTCCCGTGTGTAGCCACAGTTCTGCCTCATTAGCCATGATGCATTCAGGGCAACGTGTCAAATGATAAAAACTGTTCTGCCTTGTGACACCTTGAAAGGTCGGCTGTCCTGCGCCACTCTACCAAAAATAAGCCCCAGTCCTACAGCTCTGCTGGGCAGGCTTCTCTTGGACCTTTTTCCTACAGAGAGAATGTGACTGTGACCTTGAATGGTGAAGCATGTCAGCTCTGAGTGACCGTCAGCTGGATTGCTGGCCTTTGCTTTCCACTGTTGCTTGGTCCAGACCAGACCTCTATCTCTGAGGCTTTGTAGGCATTCGAGCACCAAAGCTTTCTCTGACTCGTCCTGCTCCATTCTAAGGAGATGCAATTCTACTAGAGGCACACAAAGCTTTAAAAGATGAGAAAGTCAGAATAGGTCAGTGATTAATCCCAGTTTAGCTCATCTTTTCACATAAATCTAGAGTGTATATATAGAGTTATGGGTATCAATTACCCACTGATCATGGTCCAAAAAAAGCTAAACTCTGTCCCAGTACTGCAGGAAAGGTGCCCCTTCATCCCATAAAGGGATTCAAAGTCCATCTGTAAGCTGTGAACAAAGATCAAGATTCTACTCTGGAAAAGGGGAATTCTGCCAAAGAGGAATTCAGTAACTTCCATATGCTGTTATGTGTGTTTATTGCGATGATAAATGACTCCAAATAGTGCTTTTTGATGTAGTAATACAATTTTCTTTACGGCATCTTGTGCCAATTTTTGATACAATATCCTGTAAAGGTTTTCACCCCTGTTATTTACTCTTTCAGAGCACCCAGGAGTTTTGGGACAAGGAGGACAATGACCTGATGAAGGTTACAGAGACATGAATCATGGCATAGCAGGAAGTGGGAAGGATTTTATATATTGAGATGATATGGAAATATGGAAGAAGCCCAAATGATGTGCAAAGTGTGTGGGTTCTGCTACTCATGGAGTTCCTACACAAGTCAGCATAGAAGTGCCTACTGCAGTAAGAAGTACCATGACAGGTCAGTTCTCTGTTTTAGCGGCATGAAGTACCATTTCATTTGTATATATCAAGAAAACAATCTTACAAGTACCTTAAAAAAAACTACCCAAAGAAAAATGCACTTTTTCAAATGGAAGAATTAATATGTGATATCACCGGCAAAAAGTTTGGAATCCCCGTGGTGCACTGCTAGCTGAGTCCCTAAGCAGGGTGGGCGTGGCTGTGCGACCCCCCAGGCCTGGGTCGCAATGGGGCCATGGATGGTATTGAGCACCTGCGCGGCTTGTGAGAGCAAGCCGACCTCCTGCATTCCAAAAATCCAGTCTGGACAGCTCTGGAGCTACAGGGCTCTGGCCTGGGAGAAGAATTTGAGGCATTGTGCCCTTGCAGGGTCTCTGAGTCGCAACAGACCCAACAGACGCCCGTAGGAGCTGAAGAAGGAGTTTCAAAAACATACACATGCAAACACAAACAGAGTCACCAAAAACTCACCTCATAGCTCAACGCCCACTTGACAAACACTAACAAACTCTCACACGGCAGAGAAAAAAAATCATGTAAGTTTCTCCATGAGCAAGTGTTTCCAGGAGACTCAACCAAACAGTCATCAGGAGGATGACTGATGTAATGGCAGATTTAGTCAGTTTTGATCGTTTTAACTATTCACTTTATTAATTGTGCCAGGCAATTTATCTTGAAGCTCACAGACTTTCCGAATCGTTCAGTGAGCTGTCGCTCCTGCATAATTTACTGGACATCAAACACATGTCCAGGCTAAAATACATGTACAGAATGTACAGAGACTCATAAAAGTCACCTGGAGAGAATCTGTGACTTAACTAAAAACAGGAACTGTGGATAAGTAGCCCACTCTTAGGCACGTCGGCCGAGATGGGGTAGAGTAGTGGTTTCTAAAATACCAATGAAAAAATTGCATCTGCTAAGATGTTTATGCATCTCAAAATTAAGGGAAACTGCTTATTGATTAAAGGGTGAATTTATCCAGGGTCCTCTTCATTAGCCAAATTATAAAGTCATTTTTAATAATCTTCCAAGAATTATCGGAGAAGTAAGGTGAAACAGAATTCATTTGTATTGGCAACAGAAATCAGCATTGATGGCAGGCTGGTCTTCTGGAAACCTAACAGGTGCCAGCAGTACTGGGGATGAGCAGAGAGCTCAGTGGAGAAGCAACAAAGGGCACGGAATGGGGTCAAAGTTGGAGAACCAGCAGCCACGCTCCACTACGCCGGCCGTCCACGCGAGAGGGAAGACGGCGCCGCAGGAGGAGCTTCTGCACAGACGGCGTTGCTCAAATGGAACCCTTTTAAACCTCAAATTTTGGCCAAACTCAAATCTAATCTGGGTTTCATTCAATAGACATTTGCAACCTATCAACCTCTTAAAAGCTCTGACGAAAGGGAGACAGGCCATATGCCTTATGGTGTTAAAACACCTTTCTGATAAGAGAAGATATCTTACCTCAATAAACACTTACATAACCAACCCCTACATTATTCACATATTAAAAGAGGCAGTTCCACAGTTTTATTTCATAAATGAATGGATGAAAACTTACAGTATGACTTAGAAATACATGCTAAATTTCTGTTTTCCAGTCTGGATGTACAATGTAGCATCTGACATCCTACAGCAGCACATCTGCTAAGAAACACTGGAGAAACTCTGGAACCTTCCATGACTGCAGCACTGGCAGATTAAAGTCCACCAAGCTAAGTACCAACCTGCGTGAAATAACTCATCTGCTCCTTCGTGAGCTCAGTTCCGCTCTATAGGAAGAGTCCAGCTAGATACCTTGAACTGCAAATCTTGCCAGTGATAAAAAGAGAGAGATGACTGACTTAGAGCTGTCTGGGAAGAGCTTTCCTTGTGGGTTTCACCTGGACTCTGTTGTGCAGTTACCTGCCACTCTCTGAATTTCTCTTCAAGTCCTCCGCCAAAGTTGAGGAGAAACCATTACTCACTGAATCTGTTTTCTCAGGACGAGGCATGAAGGACACGGAAATAACCCTCAAAGAGATTGTCAGAAATGATATGATCGCTTTTGAGTTCCCCCTAAACAAACACGGGGCAAATTGGGGCCGAGTTGCGGCAGAGAAAATGTGCCGTAGAAACGTTGAAAGGTCGTCACTACTTGGTAACGACAACGGTTTGCTCTCTGCCGCCTGCCAGCATGTTCACATGTAATCACACATGTCGCGATGGAACAAATACTGTAGGGCCTTAACTGATCTGGCAATTGGTCCTAAATGATCCTTTTTGTTGAATGCGGATTTATTACCCTGATGTTATCGCACCGAAGGGGGAGTCTGAGAGTTACGAGAGCCGCACTCCCAAATATCTGCCTGTCTGTGACTTCATGAGAAAGACCACGAAAGTACAGCACATATGTGTCACGGGCAGATTCATCGATAGCCAATTCCGTTTTCACACGTGAAAATTGTTTTTCAAGAGGGAGATGCAAATCAGAATGGCGCTACAGCCTCAATACTGTGGGGCCTCCTTTACCTGGACTCAACAACTTCTTGCCAGAATGTTCTTCCAACCAATGTTTCCTGATTAATTAAACGTTCCCATCACCTTGAGGGAGCCTCCCCGCCGGCCCCCGGGACCTGGGTGTGGTCTCATGATGAGCGCTACACAGGAAACACAATAAGCAGCCATCCTGAACTAAATTAAATTAGGGGGTGTCGGCTGGGGGGGGAGGTGGGGGTGACCGCACAAAGCAAACAGAAAGGCACCTGCACACGCAGAAGAACAAACATTTTATCATTACAGCCACCATTTCTCAAAAAATGCACGCTGAGTCAACCGTAAGTTATGGGTCACATGACTAGACTGTGGTCTTTTCACCCCTGAGGCCCCCCCTTTTGCAAATGGCTCCCTCTCCGGCCACTTCCAGGAGACCGTACGGCTCCGGTTTCAACCTGACAGGGTGCGCACTGCTGCTGGCCGGCCCTGTCGCCGTCACTCTCACTCCCACCCGTCTGCCACCCGGCCTGCGGTCAACGCGCCGTGCCCCATTCTGACATTTTAGCAGGCGGGCTGCAGAAGATTGATGACGAGCCACTGAAGTTTCCACTGACATCAGTACAGACATCAGGAGAGACCTTAACTCTGCACTCAGTCCTTCGAATGAATGATCTGGGGAAGCAGAATGTCAAAGGCAATGAATGTACTCAGCACGCAGGAGCGTGTGTGCAGCTTCTTTTGGACAAGCCGAGGATTATGGGAAATGGCCTCACACAAATAACATCCCACGATGCTACAGTATCATGTAAGAACACATTCCAACTGGCCAGGGTAGAAAATTGCATTACATTGTACGTAAATACAAAGTACTTTATGAAAAATATTAAATAAAGGAGTCTTACATTTATGTACAATAAATTCTATGTATTTTTACAGTGGACTGATAAATATATAATAGGATTTAGGATTAGTGTAGGTTTAGATTACAGGGCATAAAACCTTCTGGTGTTTTCTCTTAGACACTTAAAGTGTAACACACTGAAGACATATTTAGTCATGACAACCAACTGTTAGCCAGCAAGGAGTTTCATAATCGACCAGGGCATGCTCCATTTCCTCCCCTGTGCAGCTCCAGCCCGTCTTCCTGTCGTTTCAGTGTCTCGCTGCACACAAACAGCGAACAATAACCCGCTAATGTCTGGTGCAGTGGAACAGCGTGTTCCAGCACAGCCAAACAAACAGCGTGAACGGGCCATTCTCAGACTGCCGCGCTGTGGGGGGGGGGGGTATTGGGGGGGTGGTGAGTGAGGCTTCTGATACGCTGTTCCCCAACATCCGCTAAACACGGGCGCTGGCGCTGTGGAAACCACTGCGTTCAGTAACCGTGTAGCCACCCGTGATCGCAGCATGACCGGAGCGCCGCTAGCTTCAGACGGCAGCCATGCCGATCAGACAAGGACATCCTGATGACGGGTGAAGCGCGGACAGGAGGGAGGGGGATGTTGCCTCACACGTGCACACCAGCCCAAGGATTTAATCTGATGCAGCGGGTACTGCTGGACGTCAGGGAGGGACGGTGTCAGTTTCCACGTAAAGCCTCTGTTACCATGCCAGCATCCGATGTGCTTGCACAGATGTTACCGACTGCTGCAGAAATAGCCCAGGTGCACCATGTGACCCAGCAAGTGCCACGGACTCTGCGGTACGGCGGGAAGGCATCCGAAGTGCCCGCGCACAATGAGTCACACTTTCTGGGCCCTCCTCCCCTGCTGCCTGGCATCGAAACGTCCTGCCCTCTCCTCATCTGTCATGCTCACACTTCAACTCTCACCTCTTTCTTCCCTGTCGCCGTCGCTCCGTTTGATCCGTACCAGCCAGAGCTCTGGGCCACATCCGCGAGTGACTGAGGAGTGGCTCCGAAACACCACAGCCCCACGGACGAAGGCTGCCAAAATCACATAATCACAATGACCAGCAGACCTGCGCCTCGGAATGATTACGAGAGAAGCCAGAAGCAGCGGAGCGCACGCCACGCCTGACTCCCGCACGTGGCAGCACGCCATCAGCCAGTGCCACCCGGGCACGGATTATAAAACAGGAGCTTGGCTCAAGGACCAAGTCAAGGCAGGGACAGAAAGATCGAGCCTCCAGACTGGAGCGATAACCCATGTGCACACCAGAGCAAAGCGTTTCCACTGACCGTGAATAAAGATACGCTGTTTTCACGTTTTCGTGCTTCACACAGGCTGACCTTTCACAGAGTCCTGAGTACAAATGCAAATATCTGCCCACTGTGTTCAGTCTGATCATAACGAAGGAAGGAAAGATCAGTGCCAAAACCGTGAGGAAATCACTCCATAAAAGAGACAATTGTGCACAAAAATATGAGAAGGACGATTACTTATTTAGAACAGGGAAAAATCAGTGTTCTGGGGCAAAAGAATATGATTTTATCAGTTAGCAGCTTGACTTTTAAAACCTTTGTATAAACTGGAAAGAATTTAAATCTTTTGAAGAATGTGGATTTATTTTAGCACTGACCATCTGAATCCACAGTCTGGTTTAGGTATGTTTGATGTTGTGGGAAACATGGACAACACCTCAGTTTTAGGGTAAGTGAGGTAGAGTCAGGCATTCCCCCAAGGATGGGATTGGATTGGTAGCCCCCCCAGGGTTAAGTGGGAGTGGGGGGGGGGGGGGCTTTAACACCAGAGATCCTGGGCCGACACAAAGTTTGCCATGGTGATAGCAGGAGGCAGGAAGTGCAGGGAGACATTCTTGGGGGGGGACAAGGACAGAGGTGGAAACTGCCGGGGATAAGGAGAGAGTTCCGGCCTGGTCTCTGAGGAATCAGGCCCCTACTCAGGCCAAGCTAAATACCCCACATATGAGGAGCAAGAGAGAGAGAGAAGAGAAAGCTGGGGGGGGGGGAGAGAAAATGTTCCCAGACCCAGAAACATGCCCTCTGTCTGCTGTGCCGGGGACCACAGAAGCCCACATTCATGCCTCTCCTGAGAACTTGTCACAATAAACTGGATTCTTCAATACAGAGATGTCAAACAGCTGGCCAGAAGAAACGGCCACTCGTGTTCCCCCTCTGCCCTCCCAATAAACTCCCACAATGCACTCTGTCAGGCGCGGTACCCACACGAGAAATGGCTCCTGAGCTGCTGCTCGCTCAGTGGCTGAAGCCAACGGCAAGCGATAGACGGGTGGCGGGAAAGTTCTCGAGAGAGAGAGAGAGAGAGAGAGAGAGAGAGAGAGAGAGAGAGAGAGAGAGAGAGAGAGAGAGAGAGAGGACGAAAAACCAGAAAGGCAGGATCCAGCATGTCGGTTTATCAGGCATATAATGGCTGAACTTTGCTTTCCCTGACTGAGAGGCTCCAGCCCAGTGACTCCTGTTCGCTCCACACATTCTTACAGCTGCTGCCTCTCATGCCTTTTCCTGGTGGCTTTTACCGTGTCCTCTTTGGATCTGGGCTCACCTATAGGTCTCTGGCTCTCCTAACTGCTCACCTGCTGCTAAGACCGCCGCTGCTGTGCTGTGCCTAAACGTCTGCTCATTTTGTGACATCTACTGCTGGAGAGGGGCGGGTCTGCAGCCACTGTTATATCAGGGACAGGTTCAGGTGTCACCTGGCAACCAGGATAATCAAGCAGCCAAATGGCCTCATCAGCCGACTCAGCGTCTGTCAGTCTTACACTGTCATAACATGTGGGATGGGATGCATTTTATGGATGTAATTTCCATACACTTGAGTCGGGCCGACCAGCATGACCAGCCGTTCGGCACGACTGGCACGCCGAAGTGGGCGCGGAGCCAGCTCTCTGCTCCGCAAACACTGGCAGAATTGCTGAGTTAACAAGGCTGGGGACATTGGGCTTTCTTTTCCTCACAAATGACTCGGTCTCTAAGAGCAATGAACAGACCGAAGAAGGGAGCATTAGGCAGCGAGAGGTGACGTAACGAGAGAGAGTCGAGGCAGGACTTTGAACAAATGTCTATATCACCGTGAAACCAGCAATGCAGAGGCAACGGCACAGATCAGCTGCTGCACATAACATTTATACATTTAATCGTACCCTTGCCCCCCACTCAGTGAAGCTTCTGTTCCAATATCGCTTGTCTTCTGCCTTGTGAACAAAAACAGTTTAAAAATAAAAAAAGGAAAAAAAAAAACTGACCTATGACCTCTTTTATAAGAAGCCGTTTCTAATTTAGCCGTGGAATGGAATCACGGTCCACTGAGGCGAGGATGACAAATTTTGGTTTGATGCTTTTACTGGCTAAAAATGTAAACAATGACATCAGTCAGCTGAGTGCAGGAGTCGGGATTAGACAGGTAAGGACCTGCCGGAGTGCGGGACGCCAGCAGGGAATGTCGCTCGCCTGTCGCAGCCCCCACAGGCTGCTCTGAAGGGTGCATGGCCCCCTGCCCTCTTTTAGGGTGGGACAGCGCCAGTGACTCACTCTCAGCTCAAAGCGCACATTTAATCCCGGAGAAAACACCTTGGACTGAGATTGTCAAAAGATTACGTGGCCCGAAATGTCGGCTCTCCACCAAAAGGATGGTGTCTCAGCTTTTTACACAAACTGGCACAGAAGTGAACACAGCACCTAGCAAATGGGGCAAAGGAAGCCAGCAAAGGGGTACAGAGACGCAGTTCACGAGGGACCTGGTGATACCTTCAGCCCCCCCCCCCCCCCCAACGCCTACCACAAGTAACCTCCTTTTTCCAAACTTTTGCCCATTTTTAGTATCAAGGTGTGAGGAAAAATAATTTGGAATAAAAACACAGAAATAAGAAAATGCATACACAAATCATGTTAAGCTTAATACAGTCGGAATATCAGAGAGTAACAAAAATGATACTCAGAACACTTTAAGGCTAGTTTGAATTAAATGATCCAATGAGATAAGAGTATTAGTTCAAAACCCAGACAAGTCAACACAAGTTGTTACAGCTATGTAACAGGGGTACAGAGGCACCACCACCCCACCCTGCGTCGACAGTCACGGCCCCTAGTAACACCCCCTAGTGGTAACTCACAATACAGTATCGTTCCAGAACGATGCACTTGGCACCATCCACCAAAACGGTTCTGGGTATTCTCTAAGATGGCAGACCTTTTTTGCATGTGTGTACCATATTAACCAGAGGGCACAAGCCTAAACCAGAGCCTAAACATTAACAGATCCGCTCAGCCAATACACACCTGGTCTGCCGATGTTTTAAGTACCTTGTTTGCTTGCTTGTTTGTTTATTTATTTATCTATGTATTTTGCATCTGTTAAAGTAGTTACAAGTTCACTAATAAGGACTAATCAGTGGGCTGGGTAGATCTAGCTTTGGTTTTTCATAATAGTGCATCTAATATCTCTAAAGTACATTTTGTTATCAACAAATTTAGCAAACGAATCTGTACAGGTACCTGAGACACAGGAAATGACACGAGGTCTGACTAGAACTGGAAATCTCAAATGAGACTAATGCAAATAAGCTGCATCTGCATCTGCATGGTTCACCACCTGTGGGCCATCACCCCAACACCAACCTGCCAACTTGATTCACCAGAAAACAAGATTATTGTTTAATTTTTGTTGAGCTTATACTTGAAGTGTTTTGCCTTAGGTCGGTGGCCCTTTGTGCTGCGACTGTACCCAGAGGGCCTTCGCCAGTTAGGTGTGCAGGTAGGGGACTGCGTTTCCACCCTCAATCTGAAACATAACCACGACTATACACTCCTGTATCTGCTGTCTTTCTAATTTTCTTATTTTCTCACTATAATGACAAAAAAAAAACTGAATTTTTGTTGCACTGCTTCTCAAATCGCTTAAACCCTTTTATCACCTATTTATGCAAATATATTTTGCTTCCACTCAGAGTTCCAAGTAATTTAAATGAATCCCATCGCAGGTGGAAAAATATGTTTTATCACTACAAACGTCAATGCAAACTCCGTGAGCAGTTTAGCCGCTCATGAAAATGATTTTGGGATTTTTTTATTTTTTTTTTTACGGTGGACTCTCCGTATTATATGCACATTACATTCAGGCATATACTGTGGTATCACTTAGCGTCAGGCAAACACATAGTAAATATCCTCTGTTGGCGTCATCATAATTAGTTAATTTTTATTAGTAAATCTGTTTTGAGTTATAAGAAAAGTAAATTATTAAGACATTATTTAATAAGTAAATTATTTGGTGTAGCCATGTTAATATTACTTCACACTACTAATAATAAATGGCAAGATAAAGAAGAACAGGGCTTTAACAGCATGTTATTTTACATATATAAAGAATATTCAAACGAAATTCAACATAATAAAAAGACAGAGGCAGGATGAGATATGTTTAATTAAGCGCCTGCGGAAATGTGCCTATTATTTGGTTCTATAATTAAGGGGAACGGTGTATTCTTTACAGTTTCCAAGGATGAGCATTAGGATTATAGCAATCGTTTTCTTATCAAAAACTGTATTTAAGCAATCAGGCGAAGATAATATAAGTAAATTAAATTACATTAAGTAGATGAATCCTCAAAGCACAGTAAATCCATTGGATTTCTAATTAAACCTTCATTTACAAAAAATCACTAGTATGGGACACAGTTACAGTATGATGCGTTGCTTTGCAGAATTGGTCGTTCTCTGGGAGTTATACTTAGAAAAGCGCAACAGGTCTTTATTTCTCGTTGACGATAACATGGAAGCACAAGAACAGATCGACATCAAGCGCGGATATATAACCGTTGAAACGCATTTCACTTACTCGCGCTAGAAAATCCATTTCATTATAAAAGCTGTATTTGCATTTACGCTAATGCAAACATGCGAAATCAATTTAATAACATGAACCCTACCTCTTTTTTTCCTTTTCGGCGGTCATGGTTTTTTCATATGTGTCCAATGTCCTTTTAGCTATTCCTCGGATGTCCTCCACGAAGTCCAAGTGCTTTCGGAAAGTTACACAGATAAGAAAAGACGCGTTATACGCAATAAGCGAGAAACAAATGAAATAAAACTTATTCACGATATATATTTTCTTTATTTATTTGATTCCCCTCAAAGTCCATTTCATAACCCAAGGAGAGTCCTTTAATTCGTAGGCTAGGCTATACAGTCTCAGAACACTGCTGAGGATTGTACAGCCTCTGTCCTGTTTTGTGATGGGAAATCTGAAGTATATCGGGTAGGCTTTAACTTCGTTGATTTCTAATCCCCTGTCAAAGTTTCTTTCACTGCGCAGCTAATCTGGGAAAGTTCCAGCCCATGTCCCTGACCACTCTTCCCTGAGCGCAGCCGGCTCGGTGACAGCGACTCAATCAATCTCGGCTCCGCGATTGGCGAGATCCCCGTGAGGACCCGCCCACTCCCGCACCCGAGGTCTGCTCTCCCCCAGCCCGTCGTTTCCTCCTACGTTCCCAGGCGGCGCACTCAGGTCCTGCTGGGGCGGGTCTCCAGGCAGGTGAACTTATTCGCTGTCAGCGCTTAACGATCTGGGTCGCGGAGACGCTCGATTTCACTTTTACTTCGCTGGCACCGAAAAGATTGCGAGGAAGTAGGAATTATAACTTTTGCCGGTAATTGTTGTCAACTCTACAGGAACGATAAATAGGAGCAGCCGATTGCTTTCCTGTTGTAGGACAATTGAGTGCATTTCCATAGGGTGTTTTAAAAAGGTCAAAATGCTAAATGGTGCGAATAGTGGCTATTTTTTGACATGTGAAGCCTTCTACTTTTCAGTTACGTTTTCATTTTAATTAAGAAACACATGCAGACGGTTGAACAATGTCCTTTAACGTTTTAAACAGCCCGAGTGACCGTTTTTAAATATCCCTCCAGTGTCCTACGCAATAAATGTGCAACCCTTCAAATTCCAACTTCAACATGTCTCCTATAAACTGCGCTGGCTTAAGATATTTAAAGCGAGTTGATTATTCTTTATTAACTCCATACATTTTCGCCTTAAAGGATACCGTGATAGCATCGAAATTTTAAAATCGTTTTTAATTCAAGCTTAATGTTTTCATGTGTTATTTTCTCCTTTCCTTCTCCCCAGTTTAGAGTAGTGAAATAACTAAAAATTTAATGAGTAGTGCACGACTAAAACCTAAACTATACAGATGTAATTAACGTATAATTATAGAACAAAACACAGTGACTGTGTGTGCGCGTGTACAGTATGTGTGTTTGTGTTCCAAAACATCATGTCCTCCCCTCCCTCTGTCTGTTCTGCTCTTCCCTCTAATGGCTAATTGAACTCAACAGAACTGAGGTACAGCTCCTCTCAGCTTTCATCTGCAGACAGCAGCAATAACAGAACATGCAATCACATATTCCTGGAAGTCCTCGCTTTCATGTGGACTGATGTAACGTGAAGAGGATGACACTCCTCTTGTGTTTTTTTTTTTTTTATGAAGGGACATTAATACATTATGGTCTTAGGCCAGCTGTTACTTAGAAGCGCCCATCCATATGTTTCTTGTATGGCTAAACTCTGAAATTATTCAGAATTAAGGAAAAACTCCCGATTCAATTTCTGTGAAATAAACAGATGCACAAATTCGCTTCCATAGTAAATGTTTGATCAGTTTTGTCCACCACAGGCTCACTGTGAGAAGACAACTCAGCTTCATCTATGGGTAAGTTCCTATGTGAACGCAGTCTGACCAGCTAAAACACCATGTGCTAACTGTGCTAATTTTAACGACTGGAGCTGTATAATCATGATTCCAGTCCTCACCCTGGTGGGTCATTTACTCTGTGACGGGATGATAATGTCTCCCTCTACTTTCTCTGGAGAGATTCCGCCTGTCCTGCTCAGAAAGGCTTCCAAGACATGTAGGTCACAAGAAATAAGTAGGTCAGTGCAGTCTCTTCTCTTCCAGGTCCATTGTGTCAGCTCGAACAACCAATCGCTTCATGGCATCTTCCCCTGTCACGTGACTTGGTGAGGTCTTCCTTAGGGAACACATGGGCTCCACATGTCCCACGGTGGTCTGAGTTATAAGGAGTCATTAATTCAAGGATTTGGACTTCGCTGTTTGCTTTTTGTACATCAGTACATGGAAAAATTCACTTGCTCCATCCAGTCAATAACATGTAAAAGAACTAGACGACGTAAATAAATGCACTTGTGAAACATCATACATGTAATAGCTAAGAACTGCAGAAGCATGAATATATACAAAAAATATTAAATAATAAGTATGAAACGATTGATGGAAGCTAGAGTATGATCGCTCTTTATTCTTCATGTGCATTGCAGAGGGGTAAGAACTGTTCTTAGACTGGTGACACTCTTGCTATACCTTCGACCAGACCTCAGTTTAGAGAACAGTGTGTTTTCAAGGTGAATCTGTATTATTGTGTGTTTGTAGCTTTTGATTTGTGTTCAGAGATGTCATGGAGGAAATTTAAAGTGTCATAATGATCAGTAAAGTTTAGCCTAAGGCTGAATCACTGAGGGTATCGTAACAGCGTTAAATGGCAAAACCACTTTGCCTTGATAGGCCCCAATAATCACTGTGGAGGACATCTGCTGTTCTGGAAAAATATATTCGCTTCCAGTGCTACGGTGCAGTCAGAAAATGTTGAGAATTAAGGCAGATTTCCCAGTATCAACATTTGCTTTACCTCTACACCAAAGAACCTCAAGGACTTTGGACTCTTGCCCTCTCAGTCATTGCATTACATTGGTTGACACCCACGTGATTACAGATAAAGAGGCCGACAGTCTCCCCGTGGTGCGCGCACTGTGACAATAGAATGTGCAGACACGGGGGTACCCATAATGCACCATGACGCCACACTCCAGGCTTCTTCATTTTGACATCGTAGTATTTAATAGGTTTCCAAAACAAACAATACACATTCACATCCTTTTGAATACAGTACATTTGGCACACAGTAAAATGCTTACAATGAGATAACACTAATGGATGGCAAAAAATTCAAAATATTTTCATAACGAACCATACTGTACATACAAAGCTTCACAATACAGAAATTAAAAATTAATTTGCTAAATGTATACATAAGACATATAGTATTATAATACTCATTACCTTTACCTATATGTATTATACTACTATATGTACAATTATTTCATATTCAGCCAGACACATTTTTGCACTTAATTTAAGAGGTAATTCTTCAGCTGTAATATATTTATTCAGTTGACTTTAAAACAGACCAAAATGTGTTTCCTATATAGTTTTTTTTAAAAACAAAAATAAAAAAAAAGAAGCAGAAAGACATTTTGGCATGAAACATGGTGGTTGCTGGAGGCCAGGAGTGGATGGGATGAGTCCATAGTTCAAAAAAAAAAAAAAAACATCTGAATGTCAGGTGAGGTACATCAGCCAGAGGAAGAATATAGTGGGAAAGAGTACAGAGTCTGAAGTAAGGGTCCACGTGTGGGGCGGTTCCCACGGAAACACCTACACTGGTGTGTGGCACAGACAGACAGAGTGGCCTGACAGCTGAGCCCATGAGGCGCCCAAAGCAGATGCATGGGTGATGACATACTGTAGTCTTATAAGTAGCTAACCTGGATGCTGGAGGCTAACTTGCTGCTCTTTCGCATAATGTCTGTTACGGTACGTACGAGTTGGGGAATTCACGGTAAACTTGGGGAGGGGGGTTAGCTCTCGGTGATGTCGTTTGTAACAGGAAAGCAGCTGCGTAAGTTTCCAGAAGAGAAAAACTGCAACGAAACGTCATGTTTAAAAAAACATTAAGAAAACAAATTTCTACTACTATGACAACTACTATTTTTATGCTACCAGGATTTGTAAAAAAACTCTACTGTCTATTAATGTCCATGAAATGTGGAGTGGTATCTACATAGGCCATCGGAGGTAAGGAATGAGGCTGTGAGGCCTGATCAGCTTGGATGTAAGGCTTTCACAGAAAACAGGAAGCTCAAGAAACAGATGATTACCCACCTATCTGTGTGCTAGCCCCTACCCCTACCTTTTGCCCCAGCCCCTACCCCTACCTCTTGCCCCAGCCCCTACCCCTACCTGGTGCATGGTAACCTACCTCCAAAAACACTGGACATCACCAAAGGTCATCCACCACACACTCCCACTATGTTCATGTTTTCAGGGACTTGCATGGTAGTGTCTACGCTTCTGGTCCCTCGGGCCAATGACATGTGACCAATGCATGTCCCTGTGGTCCCTCTGGCCAATAAGAATGAAGATCCCTTTAGTGTGGGCACCAGCTGGTTATGGAAGGGGAGGCCCTGAGCCGGTTGTTACTTGGGTGCCCAAACATGGAAGGGAAACACGACATCATACAAAATCATGCAAAGATCCAGGTTACAATCATTTTGCTGTGCCTTTTTATTTTGTTTTTGAGGAACTATTCTGTAAATGATTCCATTTCGTCACAGCTGGTTTTTGGTTCTGAATATCTGAGATTTGGCGCTTAATTTCGACCAGTCTTCGACCACGTGCCTCAAACCTCCTTCGAGGGGCCCTGATGGCGGAGTCAAAAACACAGCCAACACCCCTCCTCCCTTCAGAGTCTACATGGAGTTTATGCTGGGGAATGAATGAGCACTAAACTGGGAAGCCGAAGGGATAAAGTTGGTTTCAGTAGGGATCAGGCTTTACAGAAAACCATGCTTTAAAGAAAAATAGCCAAAGCACAAAAATCAGAAGAAGAAAAAGACAAAACCAAAAATTTAAACTGAACAAACACATTAGACACAGAGTATTGCACATTGAACTTTTTTCATCTCATTGACTAGTAATACACAACACTATCATATGCCTGACCATGCAGTGGTTGACACCTCTATAATGAAAGAGTTTCACAGGCTTCGCAGCAAGAATTATATACAAAGTGTTATCTGTACAGAGGGCAAGACACTGGTGTTAGGTGCTGGCTTTGCCACCCACTATAGTGAGTCTTGTATCATCTGTCTTGTTGCATAGCGGGGAACCATGACGGCAGTTCCGAAATCTGAGCAACAAGACAATCCAGTAAAATCATAAAAAACCACAACAAAAATAACTGACAAAATATAATAAAATCATGTCAGGTAGACAGTCATACATACAAGCGAATACACATACATCCACACCCAAACAAATCCTATAAGGAACATTTAGAAATAGTACGATAACACTGTGAGCGTATCTACTGTAGGTAACGGTTGAGCTTTTAGCTTTCTCATATTGTCCACAAAAGTTACCCCAACACACAAAAGGGCATTCTAATGTACTGTACATTAACCGTTATTGTAAGTGTTGCAAAATTTTGATCTTCAGAAAAGGGTTTTCCACAATGATATCAAATTCTGATGTCATGTGTTCTTTTTTTTGGATGCTGTGATGCAGTAGGTTTTCCTTAGTACAATCACTGGTACTGACAATTTGGTTAAGATAGTGCATCTCAGTTACACATTGCACAAAAGAATTTGGATAAGAGGAAATCAAGGGGTACAGTCGGAAAGGTCAGCAGCACCAACCTGTTCAGCTACAGAGGGTTGTGCTACAAGCTAAAAGAAGAGGACATACAACAGTCCCATGCTGAAATTATGTGATGATACAGTATAAGCATCAAAAGGAAATTGGAAAGGGACAGAAAATGTCTTCTGTGTACTCTCTTCTTCCTCCTTTCCATCCTTGTGGCCATTACGTCATTGTTTTTTAATCACCTTTTCCAATTGTTCCTGGGAATCCAACAGATTTGCCTATGACGTCTCAGTCTTTGACAGTGTTTTGTGAGAGCGCTCAATAAGCAATGGTTACAGCACAAGGCATTGTACTGCTGGAGTGCTCAGTTACATCTGATTTCTCTATGAGTTTTAAACCAGTCTCAAAGGTCACACTAAACTCTTATGCTCGCCACACAGAAGTTGCTAGGGAGAATGGTTTGTCCAGAGATGCTTGGCGCAAGGACAAGGATCTGAAGGAGGAGTTCTCTTCAATGTTTGGTCTGCATCTCTACAACAGCACATTATATAAGGAAAGGATGAAATGTGCATGCAGACAGGCGGAAAGGAAAATAAGGGAAGACATACAGAGGGAAGTTTGGGAATGAGAGAGTAAAAGAATAAAGATGTAAATCCATGCCCAATTAGGTGGGTGAAGAAGGAAAGGGTTTAGACCCCAGGATGGGACTCAGCAGATGAGTCTATGTGTATGAAGAGTGGAACAGGGAGCAGAAGGGAATGTAAATGAAGGACAGGACTCTTAGGACAGCGTGTCTTCCCCGAAATAGGAGAAACCCTTAAACTCCTCCTGATTGATTTGCTTGATGATGGCGTCTTCCACGGGAGTGAGCACGGGATCCTCACGTGTGAAGTCCTGGTCAAAGTTGTTGACGTCCCTTTTGGTTTTCTGTAACAGAACGACAGGAGAACTTTGGTGAAGGAGCAGGGCTAAGACCAATAGCTTCAGTCCTGTAGGTACAGTTACTCTAAGCTCACTGGGTAACTACAGTATATCACTCAAGTGATCAGCCAAGATGCCTGGGGCAGTGTGATCACAATGACTGCTATCAAAAGATGAAACAGAAGTTTAGTGCTCCATCAAGGTTATTCGTAGAAACGTTCTAGACAACATTACAATCATTTTGCTTTTACCATTGACAAACTGTTAAGTATCTTCCTGCTTCAAATGCACCTCAGTAGGACACTGCCAAGTTACTGACAAATGGAAGAACGCTACTGTAAACAGACCCAAGGGAAGATGCCCTGGCATGCATGTATTTTACTGGATTCTTCTGGCCCTGTAAGCAGCGATACCTGCGGAGGAGACCGGTTGCACCTGGGGGGGGATCTCACTCGAGGGTCAGCCGTGAGGACAAATGTGAGTATGTGAGCTGCATGAAGTCGACCCCCAATACGTTTCAGATTTCAACCAAACTGATCTCAGTCGTCTGTGCTGCTGAAATTTTCGTTTGTGCTACTTTAGCTTCTGAGATACAGATGTTTGTTTACATGGTCACATGACACAGCCGTGAAATTGTTTTGTCTTTTCGCTCACACAACTTAAGGGACAGAATTGCTGCACCGTGGTCATTTGGCAGAACAGATGATAACAGGGGTCACATCTGGCTTAGGGCTGGCTGAGTCTACATCATTTGTTCAAATGAGAAACATAAGCATAAGCACTATCTGCCAATCATGTAATGCCATAAACCAAGAGGTTTAACTCAGGAATAGTTTTTATATGGCCCAAACGCAGCACAAATGATTTGCTCCACATCAGAAGCAAATAAGGCGCCAACTTCACGGTGGTGTCATGTAACCATATTTAAACATTTGTATCACCACTAACAAAAATTCCCAGTATAAAAAAGCAGCACAAACGATTGGGACAGGTTTATATTCTGAAACACATAGGGGGCCAACAACACAGGTACAAATGTGTGGTATTACCAAGATGACACCCTCTCTCTCTGACCTCTCTCTGACCTCCCTCCGTGCTCAATGATGCAACCACCACCCATATATATGGCATGGGGTCTCACCAACCACCACCAGACCTCACTCATGTCAATATGTGCTATAGGGTGATGAAAATGTGGAAGTGGAATCTAAGCAGTTTCACTTTCAGCTCTAGCACGGCAGAATCAGTCAGAGAAACTTCTGAGGAGCTGCAATATGTATGGGACTGCTGTTATGGGATGGCCTTGTCTAGTTCAGGCCAATGAGCAAGCAATAGTGCTGGGATCGTTCCATAATAGCGTGTGACTGAATTCTCTTCACAGGGGCATGTGTGACTAGTCACAAATGTCCAGACTGTACAAAAGGCTCACAATGCGTGGTTTGAAGGGTGGCTTGATCTTCCTCTGCTCCAGCTGCAGCCAGTCAATCTCCCTGAAGAAGGGGTGGATCTTGATAGCCTCCTCGCCACCTTGTGCTGCCACACAACCCAGCCGTTTGTTGGGGCTCTTCGTCATGAACTGGGGAGCAGGCAGGAGGAGGATGAGTCACACGTGATGTCAGTATACAAGAGTGGGTAAAAAAAGGGGGTATCTGGCAGAAAAGGAGAAGCAGTGCATTGTGGGAATGGTAACGCAGTTATCGATAACTCCATCTGACCCCCACATATCACTGTTAATGTACCACTATGTCCTGCAAATCAGCCTTGCTGAAAGCTCTGTCATGAAACACAAATATCCTTCCCAGAATGTACCAATTCAAGAATACGCTAAAATAATTCTCTTTTACAGTAAGTTCACATTTCCCTGAGAAATACTAAAAAATAAATTGATACACACTTGCTTTCACTGTAACACTCTGACTCATCTCTAATGTATCCAACTAATTCATTTTTTTACATTTTTGTCATTTTTATTTTATTTTTTTAAGTCTACGCATGGCAAGTACAAGGAATTTATAAACTCCAGGGCTGCTTGTCTTGGCTGAAATAATGCAAACTTATCTATCATCAGGCCAGATCCTGTGGAAGGATGACATGAGTCAAACACCAAGCTGGTCATGTGATCAACATGTCAGCCAGAAGGAGCTTACTGTGACACTGAGCCTTCCAAGACAAACATGCTTCTCTTCCCACAAGTCCATAGGATAGGCAAAGTCAATGCAGGACATGTTATGGAAAAAGGCAATAATGTACACAGACACAGAGACAGGCACATACAGTCGCATGGATATACGCGCGCGCACGCACACACACACACACACACACACACACACACACACACAATGTGGTCTCTGGGAGCGATTAGCAAGGAAGCCCTGCTATGCCAGACCGCCCTCCACGCATCTCGTCCTGAAGATTACGCAATCTAGAAAAACCACCGGGCGAACACAAACAATTTGTTCTCTTCCCACAAGAAGTGTAATTTCTCCCAGGCCTCCTTCTCGTTCTCGCTGTGGCTCCCTCACACAGAGGCCGTGTGGCACTATGAACTTCTCCTGAACTCCCACAGTGGGCCTCACTTAGCTAATCAGATGTGGATGTGGGAAGAGAGAGAGAGAGAGAGAGAGAGCAAAAGAGACAGAAAACATGAGGAAATATGGGGAAGGCATGGGAAGAAGGGTGGAAATGAATAGGGAGGGTCAAGGAAAAGGGGGCACTTGCAGGAGAAAGGAATGGGTGTGGAGCTAAAGTGTGGAGGAGGAGGTGACGGAGAAGGAGCTGAGGAGTTGAGAAGAAAAATGATTTTAGCACAGAGCGTTCTGACACGTGAGCAGATAGAGGAAGTGACCAGTCAGAAAAAAGGAAGAGAGCCGGGAAGAGGAGAGAAGCCGAAAAGAGAGAGATCCATAGAGCCCCACCGCTTTGAGGATGCTGACGGCCTCCTTGCTGAGCCACACGGGATAGAGCACGTCATCATGGAGGATGGACTCAAAGAGGTCGTCTTCGTTGTCCGCCTCAAACGGGGGCTGCCCTGCCATCATCTCATACATGAGGACGCCTAGAGCCCACCAGTCCACAGAGGGACCGTACTCCAGCTCCTGCAGAATCTGAGGGGAGGGACGACGGCAAAAGCCAAACAGCGCAAAATCAGTGACTTTACTTTTTTCCACATCTTTTTATTTACCATCAAAAGAGTGAAAGTGCCCACAGATCCAAAAATATAATGAACAAGCACCACAAAAAATAACGTCCCAGTTGTCCAGTGTTCATTAAGCTAAATGTAGCGCAGCGAGGTGTGGTAGAGAAAGTGGGTGGGGTACCTCTGGGGCGATGTAGTCGGGGGTCCCGCAGAACGTGGTGGTCGTGACCCCGTTGAGGATCCCCTCCTTGCACATGCCGAAGTCCGCCAGCTTGCAGTGGCCTTCTGCATCCAGCAGGATGTTGTCTAACTTCAGGTCTCTGAGAGGGGCGAGATAGAGAAGAAATGAGTGTCAGAGGTTCGAAAAAGGAACAGGGAGGTCAGGGGCTCTTTGTCCATGAGGGCTGGCGGCTTGGCAAAGAATAACCCCCCCCCCAAAAAAAAAAATTAAAAAAAAATGATGCAGAACATTTCAAAAGTCAGTGAATAATTGTGTGGATATGCTTTAATGAACAGGACACAGATCAGGGGAAAAGATTAGAGTGACACAATAGAGAAACTGTATTAAATACACACTAAAATTAATCTCCTTCTTTATCAGTTGTACAGAATCACTCGCTAGGGCAAGAAAAATACAAGTGCTACTAGCAACATAACATTTGTGTTGGAGTATAGTTGCAGATTTCGGAGCTTTTCAATGCAAAGTGCCCCTTTTGAACAAATTCAAAGTTTTATTCACTGAAGTGTCCTGACCGCAGTTCTCGGGCAGTGGAAATAGGCTAAAATGCAGCCGGGACTTGCCAGCTTTAGGTCACTCAATGCCCCTTTTTTGCCTGAAAGAATTCTAATGCAGCCCAATACAGATAATGCCGCCATGGCACCGGACAGTCAGAGACCATTCAATAACAATGAATTGCATACTGTTCAAAGCAACTGCCAAAATTATGCCCCTTTCTCAATGCCAAGCCAGACAAAATCTGTCACTGAGGACTTCCACTCGTCCTGCAGAGTGATGGAGGATTCAGAGGCAGACAGACTCCTTTGGGCCACTGAGCCTCACAGGCTATAGAGCAGGGGTCTCAAACTCCAGTCCTGGGGGGCCGGAACCCTGTGTAGCTTAGTTCTTTCCCTGTTCCACCATAAATGATTCAGCTCAAGAGCTGTATGGTAATTAGCACAAGGAGTTGAATCAGGTGTGTTAAATGAGGGGAAACCCAAAAACTGTGTAGGGCTCCAGCCCCCCCAGGCCTGGAGTTTGAGACCACTGCTATAGAGTCTCTATTCTGGTATGAATCCACCTGCACCCACAAGAGCCACTCAAAACACAGTGTGACTCCCGACTGATTACTGTGAAGTCTTGTGAGTCTCTGGGAGCATTTAGTTTTGCCTGCCAGGCCAGAGAGAGCGATGCCCTTTGCGGACCACCCGCACTGCAGCATGCATCTCGGTCTCCCATCAGTCTCCGTCACAGCACTGTTGCACTGCAGCCCCATCCTCCCGTCAGCCATAACAAGGACTCTTATCAAGGGCCAGGGCAGCAGACAAGTCTGTGGATGACCACAGGGGGATTATGGGAGCCAGTGGATGTGCTGCTCTCCTGCTGGGGGGGGGGGGGGGGGTTCGTATCTCCTGGATCAGTGCATTCCGCCCCGAGAACAGGCGAGGCCTCCGTTTCCATCATTGGCAGTGTGGCCATGGGTAACACACACACACTCGCTGCACATGGCAGCATCAGTACATGCCAACACCCGCATACACCTCTTTGTACACGTTATGTGGCCAAAACACACTGACATACTCCCTCACACACAGAGAAACACACACAAGGAGGTCTGCAAACGGACACACACGAGTGTATCAGGGTTGACTCAATTTTTTTTTTTACCGGATCATTGACTTTGCCATTCTTTATATTGCGATAGTTTACTTAGATTTTGTTAAATGCGCGGACTGCATTAGTTTGACAGCGCACAGAATCCCAGGCGGGTGGGAAAGTCAGCGAGGCAGCACCACGGAAGGCAGAGATAACCTCGGTCACTCTGTAATTATCGTTAACACGTCTATGTCAGTATACCTGCCGCTTAGAGTACAAGCAACTTACGCCCAGAGGGAAAAAAAAGAGGATGTTTTGGACTTGGGCATCAATACGGTCTATGTGCTCCTTTTGGTGTCTGTTATGCTCATTACATAATGTCTCCTGTGCCTTTAAATGGGGTAAACGGGTTCATGCAGCGACAAAGGCGGAGCAAACTGCTTAAGCACCTCCTATTGGATGTCAGCTTGAATGGCTGCAGCCCTGCTATCTCTACACCCCCGCAAGCCTGGTCCCGTGATGCCACACACTTCCTTAATGCAGCGGGCATCTAAGCTCTGAAACCCAGAATATTCTGTCTCTGCTACGAGGTGACCAAAGGTCACAATACAGAATCATGCAAATATGACTTAAATTTTTTGTCATGGATACAGGCTCCTGGTGAACATCATGTCGAGTTTGTTATATAGGTATAACAATGCCCTTCTGGGAAAGTTAAGTCCATCCATCCATCCATCTTTCATACCTGCTTATCCTCTACAGCAGGGCTCTTCAAATCTGGACCTCGATTCCAAATCCAGGCCATGTTTTCAGTTCTCCCAGGTAGTTAGTTTAATAATTACTGATTCTGATTGGTCAAAGGCTTCACACCGGGCTCACAGGTAAAGGAAGGCTGGAAAACCAGCAGGGCTCGGACCTCGAGGACCGTGAGTTGAATAACCCTGGTGTACAGGGTCGCGGGGGTCCTGAGCCTATTCCCAGAAGCAGCACGCACAAGGCAGGGAATACCCCAAGATGGGGCGCTGACCCATTGCAGTTAATATTATTATACAAGAATTTTTTTGTCCTAAGGAGCCACACACTCAGTCCAGAAACATGCTGAAATTTGACACACTGAATGTTAACGGCACAGCTCAACAACCAGACTACGGCAAGAACCGGGTCCAGGTGGCCGTCGACGCAGATGGGAAGAGCGTCTGTGACCCGGTCCAATGGCCATTCCCAAGCACGAGTGGCCGCGGCTGGAGTTTCCATCCTTGCACAACGCGGCATGTGTGGCGATGACTCCCGCGTCATGACCCAAAGCCACCAGCGCTGGAACGCCATCAGGAATGCGCTGAAGAGCTGATCTGATAGCGGCAGCCTGCCCAGCGCACTCCCCATCCTCAAGCAGGTCAGAGCTGGGCCGGGTGGGCACGTGCTTCCTGCCCTTATCTAAGGCGGACGGAACCGTCCGTGTGCCTCTGGCCTCTCTGAGAGACGCCCTCCAATTAAGCTCATGTGCATCTGCGTGCCCCGAGAGGAGGACAGTCAGCCCAGCCAGCTTCAATCCATTCTGCATCCACCTGTTTATTCCAGGCAGCTTGAGAAATGACTCATTTTCCCAGTAAACCCCCTCTGAATAACATAGTTGTCAGTGTGGGGAACAAAGATGCTTCTTCCTGGTTTCCCGAAGGGGGGGAGGGGGTTCCTTTGAACAGGATGAGCCGTCCAAACTGCCCAACTGGTAACCCTTATAACCACAGGAAAACAATTTGCATATTGGTTTTTGACCACGCATTTGCCTAATGGCCACTGTTTGCAGTCATGCAAACCTATCGGACGCATGAGCTTACACCTTCAGTCTTTACCACTTTAAATTGGTCAACCCAGTGAAATTTCCCAAGACACGGCCCAGGAACGGCTCACCTTACGTCTGTGATGCACATTTCATCTGCATCATTTCAAGCCTGAAACAAACAGCCCCAGTAATCACTGTGTTTTTTTCTGTTTGACTTATGGCACAGTTGTACTGTGGTATACTGAAACTATTTTTGTCCTGCTTTCAACCTACATAAGCACAGTAATTTCTCCACTGTGATGATTGATCAAAGTGTACCTGCTTCTTCCATTTGCCCTCATTACAATAGGTGTTAAGCTCCAACATTTAGCCGTGACAAACAAGCACAAACATGAAAAGCGCTTTATGTGATTCATCCATCCATTTTGTATACCCGCTTGTCCTATGCAGGGTTGTGGGAGTCTGGAAATACTGTAAACCTCACATACACAAAAATAATAAATGATGACAAGGCTCCATGCCCCCTGAGCAGAAAAAAGCAGTTAGGAGATTGATTGATGGATGGATGGATGGATGGATGGATGGATTGATGGATGGATGGATTTTTAAAAAGTTGAGAAGAAAAAAAACAAGTTGCAGGTCAACAGCAAACACCTTTCTGTGTGAGCGCGGTTCTCATGCGTGTGGTTGGCAAACTAGTGAAACTAGTTACATCCCAAGTCAGAGACCCTGGGCTTTAAATGAAGACTGTCAAATGCAATGATCACTTACTTTCAGATTTACTGGTTATGCAAGAGCACTATTACTGGAAACATCTGGAGCAGATTCAGTATCAGTATGATGTGTATTAAAAATTATTTCATAAAATATAGTTAAAAAAGGAGCCCATACATTTTTTTTTTTTCGATTAGACTGGTAGAAAAACAACATTGAAGGACAGACTGAGTCGTGTCCCATGGATGCCGGAAAGGGGCGGGGGGGGGGGTTGTTGGCTCTCCCAGACAGGAGGCTACCTCTCTGTCTCCTCCCGCCACAGAGACACTCACGTACTGATCTCACTCCGTGCCCGGCTGACCTTGCTCTGACCTCTTGTGTACCAGAGTGAAATTCAGATCAGGTGACAAACAAGATTGTGTCTTCCTCCTCCTTCTCTGTTCTGCCTTGTCTTTTGCTCTCCTGCTCCCCCTCCCTTATAAATATGAACGGACGCACATAAACTTAATCTAGGAGACAGGTCTACCTGTACACATGTGAAGTGTGCACGGAACACGCCTCAGCTAACATGCCAAGAATACGCATGCAAGAACGCTGACATACATGCATGGGAGGGGGGGCACCATATGGTGAATGTAGTGGGAAAGGAAAAATGAGGAGGGAAGATAAGAGGCTGCGATGAAAGATGACAGAAGAGACATGCAGCCTGGCAGGTCAGAGTTTGATGGTTGATTGCTGAAAAAATGTCAACACCACTTCACAGATGCCATTCAGGCAAAGGTGTTTTTTTTTTCTGCGAAACCACACTGTCCCAACAAGTGAATGCGGGGGTAGCTTATGTAACTGTTCTGTGCCAGGGGGGCCAAAGAGGGTACCCCCAGTGATTTGCACGTCTACCAAAAAGAGGAGGCATACTTTCCATTCCGTGCAAGGAGTCTCCACACCAGGCTCATATGTGTCACCATAATTCAGAGAGCACCTTCCTCACTGATCATGGGGGGGGGGGGGGGGGGCATTAGGAATGGCACAATTAAAACTGTAGGCTTGAAGGGGACCTGCATCCAGGTCTGCATGTGAAAGTCGTCACTTGGGGGCAAAGCACATCTTACAGGTACGATACACAGACACAGACGTGCAGAACACGCTTTTCTCTCCTGGTGACGTGACCTGCTGCCTCGGTTCTCCCCTGGGCCCCCATGTTCGCCCCCACGGTTTACAAATGGCTTGTGTTGTTCCATTCCTCTCTGATCAGTTAGCATCTCTCTCTCTCTCTCTCTCTCTCTCTCTCTCTCTCTCTACATCCAGTACCTCTTTCCCCACCTTGCTAAGGTTCTGCTAATCCTCCCTAACCTCCTGCTATCTCTGGGAATCTACTCTGTTTAATTCACCCTTTGTGTGTTTTTTTAATTTACATCCAGCCAGTATCTCTCACAGACCCTCGGCCATTGAGAAAGCAGCGTACAGTAACTCTCTACCGTTCACTTCTCCAAAGATCCAAATGAGTACATACATATAAAAATTATGGCATTACAAAGAGACCATTTCTTTAACATCCTCTAATGTCATCTTAGATCCCTTGTTCTGCTGCGGAAAATGTTATTTAAGTCACTAACAGTGCATTCAAAAGACGTAAAGAATAAATCAGACAACTCAGAAGTCTGAAAGAACTGCTAAAAGTCAGTTATAAAAGCAGTTACATACAACATGATGTGCTTTTTATCTCCTTTTTAAAAAAAATAAAAAATATTCAATGCACTATAGAGATTTTTAGCACAATGTAGGTAAAACTGTCTTTGTTTTAAATAATTTGTGTATAATTTAGACAGGTACATAAGCAGCCGATGTCGGCCGGTCCTTGATTGTAGGTTTTGGCAAGCAGTTGAAAAAATCATTAGCGCTCTCACATATGCACATGGACACCCACAGACAACCCCCCCCCCCACCCCCCCCCCACGCACGCCAAGCAGAGCAAAGGCCACAGCAATCAAACTCAGTAAAAAGTATTTCCTGTGTTTTGTGCTAATCTTGTGGAGTGATTTTTCCGTTACGCACTCTCCCTTCTGCACCTCAGTCCCGGGGGTGCCTAGGTCGGCAGCTGCCCCCTCCAGCTCCCCGCACAGGTGTGAAGGGCCCTGACTGTCCCCCCCGGGTGGCGGCGTACACCTGCCCCGCACCTGCCGTGGACATCTACAGAATGTGCTCTCAATATCTCCCAGCACAGTCCTGCTGACATGTTCTGTGTTCATGCAAAACAGCAATAGGTATAAAAAGATCGAAGGATTCATTATGGACATGATGTGCACAGCCCTGGCTGTCCAGTTCTCAGAAGAGGAAATCATCCTTTTCAGCTACAGCACTTCTGTGGGAAAGAATACTGTTGATTTAAAATTCTTTTTTTTCTGTTTATGGGAAAAACTTGCAGCAGAAACATGTCACAGTAAAAGAATCTTGCAGAGAGGATGACCGGACTAGACCTGTTAAGGTTTGATGTGTAAGTTTATTTTTAAAGTTAAAGAATTTTTAAAGAAGTTACAGTCAGAAGTCAATTAACCAATTATCACCCCCACCCAGATCAAGTCTTGATAGTTTTTTTCCCCCCCAAAAGAAGACGACACAAACAACCTATGATGTCGGGGGCCCTGGATCTGAATATGTAACACATGTAAATTGGGCATGCGGGGGCGAAGGTGACACTTGGTCAGAGCGGCAAGAATTTCTAGGTATGCCCCTGCAAACAACTCAATTTTCAATTGCTTTTCATGAAAAAGTGTAGACAAAGGATCCAGGCTCAGGTTACAGTATCTGGATGACTTGGCACCTCTTCCACGTGCTGTTAAGTGAATTATCATCAACTCCTCTGAAAATGACTAACACCAGACCTGCACCACGTCGGGCTGTTTCTAAAACCCACTTGAGTCTTTAATAGGAGAGCAAAAAATATGGAGGGGGGGGGGGGGGGGGAGAAAAAGAACAAGTAAAAGTACTGAAATAGAGACGCGAACGATATAGAGATGACAGATAAAAGTAAGAACACAGGCTTCCATGAATAGGCTATCAAGGGTACTCTGACTAAACAGAGGTGAAAAGAGGTAATCCAGGCAGCCACTTCCTGGTTTCCTGTGTGTTTGCGTGTTTCTGATGCCAGGCTTTAAAGATATTAACGGGCAAACGGGGGGAGGGATGGGGGGGGGCATGTCGGGGATCTGTCCGGTCAGGGTGAGGCGAGTCATTTGGGTTAGAAGAGGGGAAACTAAAGGATGGGAAGGGGATCAAACAAGAGGCATGAGTGCAGGGGAGGGGAGGGGGCCTCCCTCCTGAATACTGCCCACACGGGCCTGTACTCTGTCAGGAGGGGAACACAGATCATCAGGCTTGTCCTCCCTGGCATGCTGGCCGGCAGCCCATCTACACCAGGGCGTGCAGAGACATGTCCCCTTCAGCCAGATCAAACTGCTACTTTCTGTACAAAAATGTTTTTTTTTCCCCCTTTAAAGGTGGGTGGTGGTGGTAAGCACCATACATAGTGTTCTCAAAGTTGTTTTTGAAACTGGTGTGTAAGGCAGGTCACAGAGAGGTAAGGAGTTCATCTGGGGCAAATGTGAAACGTTACATTGCTGTGCCTCTGTGAGATAATATCTCCCTTTTTATGGCCAGATTATCTCTACATATAGTAACATTCCAAGAAACCTATTGGACTCGAGACGTTCAACAGTCATTATGTAAGCAAAATCATTAAGAAACATGTCATCAGCACCCTTTTATAGACCCTCAAATGCCCCGTTTCCACTAACGCATTACCGGAGCCGGTACCTGGCTCTTTCCCAGTCCGGAACTGGTTCCATGCGTTTCCACCACAAAATAACTGGCCCTGGGCCAGAAAAAACGGCTTCAGCACGGCTCCACAGAAAAGCTGGTCTTAGAATTTGGAACCATAACGTTAGAGAAAGTGGGACGGGCTATTGCATCCTAACTGGAAATTTCAAGCCTTAATCTATATAGTTTTGTCTATTATCACCTGATCCGGCAGCAAAAGATTGATCTTCTGGCCAGATTTAAAGTTTATAAACGCTGCATGGGTGAAATAGAATACTATGACACTTGAGTGGCAAAGAGATCATGAGGTGGACAGCAAAATTAAGTATTTTATTACAGGATCCTTAAAAGGACAGCGATAAAACAGCGAGCAAAAATAAACTGACTTACACGCACGGACTGGGGAGAAATACAGTCTTAAAGGAGACAAAAGTGGATACAGGCAATAGAGACAGAGCACAAACAGTCATACTCTGAAAACTATGAGACTAAAAGGCTCATATTTTCGGTTCGGCAGCTTCTAAAGCTTAAAATCATCAACTGGTTGTATAAATACTTAAATCAAAATGAATCCAAAAAACGGAATTCATATGAACCTTTATTTCACTCTCACTTCTGCCTAGGTAATGTTCTGTTCTTTTCTGAAACCGGAGGAAATGTGGGCAGGTTCTCAAAAGGCACCAAACGAGAACCAGGGCCTTCAGGTGAGCCAGCAATGGTCCGAACGTCTCTGAAGCAGGAGGTGGTTACACTGGCAAGCGGCACCCACCTGTCACAGCATCACTCTTGAGTTCTTTCTTGTCTTATCACATTCTCATGGTAAAGGGACCAAAGCACTTACTAAGGATAAACCTCAGTTGCTCTCAGAACCTCCATCACAACACAAGGGGCAAAATGACATGGGGAACCAAGCAGGAGGGAAAATGTGATTCTGAAGCATCCTGGGAAGGATTAATTTCATAGGGACTCATCAGAAAAGCATGTGAATTGTTGGATAGTTTACAAACCGTGCTTTGCTTAAAGTCAGGAGTGCCTACAACAGCCATTCTCAGCGTATTTCTCCTCAGTGTATTGGCAGTCGAACTGGAACAGTGGTGGAACCGTTTCGTTCTCCTCAACCGGGTCATACGTCAGGCCTCGACCTCCCCACCCAGGGGCTCATGTCTGACTTGGTGTTTTTCTACCCCCGCCACACTCAGCGTGAGTTCAGGGGCAGCTCAGCCGCTCACGTATCGAGCTCCTTGCTGACGTCTGGTTGACTCCCCTGCTCTCCGTAAGCAGCGATTGTTTTGTGGCCTTTTCCTTTCTCTCCCTTCCACAAAGCTTTTAGGTGGGGACAAAACAACAAACAAACACAGACAGCTCCATTGCATCAGGCGTGGCGGCGGGGGTTCAACTGGGTCCGAGAAATGAGACACACAAAAAAAAATTTGTTAAAAGCGGGCGGAGCTGGTGCCTGCTCCCAGAATGCCCTGCTCCCAGGATGTTGTGTAGGGAGTGGCACCTGCGAGGCCCTGTTCCCACAGACCATGATCACAACCTAGAGCCAACAACTTAATCCTGGGGAATTCTGGGAAGCACAAGTTGATTACCTATTATGTTCTTTTCACAGCGCAATACAATTCACGTTGTTGGATCATTTCCTCTCCAGCACAGTGTGTGGATGATAATAACCTGGGGTTCTCGAAAACTAGGGGGTGACATAATCAAATGTACCAGAGACACAAAGGAGCATGAAGTCAGCAGTGTACTTTTACTGGGATGAATGGGCATAGGCACCTACTGCACCTTCAGCGGACATGTACACTTCAGGAAACAACACAGGGAAACGGAAAGTCGGGGGACTACCTCTGAAATTCCTTCATTTATAAAAAAAAAAAACATAGATTACAAAGTACATTGTATAAATGTTAACAGTAAAGTATTCTGACATATATAAGCAGAATGTTTCTTGACTAATGCTAGGTCACGGGAGAATGCAGCGTTAGAGGACGTGCGCTTTACATCACTTCGCTTTTACCAAAGGCCTATACGTCAGCACTTGTTTTTGCTAACTGAAAGAAATCCAAAGAGAATTTTTCGCTTTTAGGAAAAAAGGAGAAAAGTGAAAATAGCATATGTTTAAGAACGACCCAATTACAGATATACAGTCATGCGCTGCACAACGACATTTCAGTCAATGACAGACTGCATTTATGTGTTATTTGGTACGATTTGGTAGGTTATTTTTTCAGTCTGGGAACGCTCAAAAAATGTCCTCTATAAATTAACGGTAATTGCTTTTTCACGTTACGCCATCTTGGCTTAAAAAAGGTTTCATAGGAACAGTCTAATTAAAGATAGCAGGGGAAACCTGTATTAAACTTATGTGCTGCTTTATACTTGTGTATAAAATATCAGAACACACTCACGAAGACTACATAAACGTGTACTGCAATATCGTAATTTAAAACACGACCTTACAGTAAACCAAGGCAAATACATTGGTAATGTTCGAATTATGTGGTTGTGTGAAGTATAGATAGTCAGCAGGGTTGCAAGCTTTGGTCAGCTGGCTGGAGTGAGATTTTCAATTCGATTTACGCGTTTACATGTATGTAACATTTTTATTACCTTGCAAATAATCTGTTTGCTTTTGATATAGCTAACTTTAGATTTATAATGGAATAATATAGAATTGTGTGAGCATGAGAGTCTGAAAGCGTGAGAGCTGACAACCCTGAGTCATTGCCTTTACACGTCATTGTATAGTGATTTTGAACTTGTGTGAAAACATAGAGTCCCTATTGGTGAGCCCCCCCCCCCCACCCCCCACCAGACACACACCAGTAGCTATAAGTAACACACCCCACACACATGTGTGTACATTACATCTTAGCTCTCCCAGTCTCCCAGCTACTTCCTATATGAGTAATTACTTTGTCTGGATTTTCTGTCAGCTGGATGATGGCTGGTGTGATTCCCCCAGGGCCACTAACTGAAAAACAGCTAAGTATACTGACCATGAGGCAGAGAGCACAGCTCCCCCCCCCCCCTACACCTTGTATGTCACACAGAAACCTGTAGAACCTGTTCATATGTAAGATGACAATTTAAGCAGCATAATTATGGTATTTAGGCCATGGTGCAGCAGAAAGCCCAAGTGCCAGTGACATGACAGTGTGAGGATCACTCAGTGTTTGGTGCTTTGAAACTTATTCCTGATTATGTCGCTTAAGGCTCCTTAAAATAAGTTTGTAAAACTTCACTTGTAAGTGAAATTTATATGACACCCAGAAGGCATTGCAGACTCATATCCACACAAACACACGTTTGTATTAATATATTTGAGGGGACCATCCATTCATTTCTATGGGAAAAATCCTAATCCCAAATATGACGGCCTTAACCCCAACCCAGCCCTAACTTTAACTATAAGTAACCAAACAAAATACGAGACTTTTGGCATTTTGGCAGATCATTGCCATTTGACTGCAGTCACTTATTTTAATAAAATTGAGTTTTCCATTGAGGGGACCGAAAAAATGGTCCCCATATTGTCAAAACAACAGGTTTTTATCACATTTTATGACATATAAACTGTCCCCACAATGTAATATATACACAACCACACACACAAATAGAAGATGGAAAAAATTGTAGAACTAGTCCCAACTACAAAAAGAACATCTTTCAAATGTAACCATGCCGTATGAAAGGGCCTTCTCGACCCAGTAGATTAAAAGCATCAAGATATATTCACACATCCTTCAAGTGCATTGAAGACCACAGCACCAAGCATTAGTTGTATTGAAACTAACCATTAGGGTTTT
This sequence comes from Paramormyrops kingsleyae, assembly GCF_048594095.1. Classification (NCBI taxonomy): domain Eukaryota; kingdom Metazoa; phylum Chordata; class Actinopteri; order Osteoglossiformes; family Mormyridae; genus Paramormyrops; species Paramormyrops kingsleyae. The sequence continues at coordinate 15,451,804 of NC_132799.1, forward strand.
GTGCATGTCATTTTGCCTAATTAAAGAAATCAATATTTGTTCCCTGCTGTAACCTGCTGCTAAGAATGTTTTGGGGGTGCTCTGCTATAGACTAAAACACCAGAGTTAATGTAACAGCTAAGCCAACTGAAATGCAGAGACGGACAGTGTATCCTAAAAATGAAAAGCTCAAAAATTAAACATAAGAAAAATGGGGGCAGCGTGTGGCTCAGGGGGCTAAACCTGTGTGCCTGTAATCAGGATTCAAACCCAGCCTCAGAACATCTGTGGGACCTTGAGCAAGGCCCTTAACCCTTCACAGACAACTTACTCTACAAAAAAGAGCAAATTGAGGGAGGTGTAAAGACAATTACCCCATGGGGATCAATAAAGTGTCAATTATTATAATATATTCAGTATTATTATGGTGTCAGTGTTGACAGAATCTGCAAGTATCTGGTTCTTACGTATTATTGACGTGTTGTATTATGTATTACAATATTTATATTTCATATTTTTTGCGAATCCACAAATCCATAGTACCACAACAACATAAACAGCAGTCTAGATGACAATAAAGCAAATTGAAAGACTGTCAGCTCCAGGTTTTAAAATGCCAAGAAATGAAACACAAAAAATTGTGTGCAGATCATTACAGCACTAAACAAAACAAGCTCAATTTTAAACTGATGCGTTTTGCTGGTGGTCTCTTAGTGAAACATGTGCTTGTGTTAACAAATATATTTAACAACCTTGGTACTGCTTACCTAGTGTCAGGTTATAATTAAATTTAATTAAAATTTGGGCCCTTTGGGTAAACCCAGCATGAGCAGCACATGGATGTGAACAGTGATAAGAGGCTGGTGGAATAGATTAGCTCAGGCACAGTGGGCCTTGTTCATATGTTTTTGCTGAGCATGGATTATGCAGCTTAAGATGTTGCTTTTTGTTTCTGACACTGATCTTAGATCAGTAGAGAGCAGTAAGGAGGTCATGTCAATGACACTGCAGGGAAATGCATTGTCACCCAATACGCAAGCTGTTTGGGGTTTGGCACCCTCCCCTCCCTTCTTCCCAGCAAAATAGCCAAATGAATTTAAAGTAAAGTGTTTAAATATTTGAGCTGTTTTCAAGAGGGACCCCTTGATAACTGGTGGTTTCCAGCATTATTTTCCATCCACATTTGTTCAAGCAGGTAAACAAGGTGCAAAAAGCCCTTCTGGGAACACTGCAATACGATAAGATCGTCAGGCTAATTCAGAGCGACTCCATGACAACCCACTTCTGAATGATTACAAAGATTAGGATCTGAGTAACATGACCCATTTACAACCTTGTTCATCACACATGCATGCATAAGATGGACACCATCCATGAGTTATTTTGTGCCTGCCATGTTTGCGTTGCCCCTTTTCGACCGAACGGGGTAATTGCAAATGGGATGGAATGCGGTGACTGTTAATGAGGGGCATTGGTGTGGTGATTGTTGCCGTTTGTGGAGACTGCCCTTGTCACTGAGGAGCAACGAGACGGAGGAGACCACCTCCCAAAAAACCATCCCAGTATTGATGGGACACACTCCCACCATTTTGTTCTCAGGAGGAACAAAAATAACATACAAATGTGCAGCTTCATATCTGTCAAATTGTGTACCAATTGTGTGACCAATGCTGTAGACCAAAATGCTTGTTTTTGTACCACACAACTTCACTATGTCCCTGAAGTATTTTTTTTTACTATATTCTGTCAGGGGTGGTCATGTGACAAAGTGACTGCGATCTACAGGGAGCCCACACTCTGTGGAAGCTGAGGATGAAGGCTCTCTGAAGTGGTCATCTGCTTAGAATGGATCATCAGTTTTTAACTGAATGTCAAGTTGCGGTCATGTGGAGGTGGAGGGACAGGGTTTGTGTGTTAATTTAATCTTTAAGTGGGCTACTTCCTCTCAAGTGGCTCTAGAGGTACAAGCAGGAGAAGAAGCCAAATTTCTGGACTAGTTGGCCAACAAACAGGGCACAGAAACCTGAGGAATGCCCGTCTGTGCCAAGTGGGTGGCAGCAGATCTCAACGAGCAGTCCCGATCTAAACGCTGTGTGGAAAGAAAAGGGACACAGGCCCAAACGCCTCATTTCTCTTTGCACATGCCATGATCTTCAGTGGCGGAAAATAAATGCAAGGAAGATAAACAAACAGACAAAACCCCCAAAAAAGAATGAATCTCATGCAGAAAAGTAAACGCTCCAGAATAAACAGCCAAAGAGCCGTACCCAATTTGACTCACTTAAAATATTTTTTTTTTCCAGTGACCATTAATTTGTATCCAAATGGAAGACTCTTTTTAGGTTATTTTTTCCTAATAATGACAGTTATATGTTTAACACATAGCATTTTATTCTCCAAGTTTCTGTCAGTTGGATGATGGCCCTGCTTTTGTCTGTTAATAACAAAGGCAGTCTGAAGGGGGAGACACTGAGCTCTTAGCAGCCAGACAGAAACCTGGTCCAAACCAAATTCACATAAGGCAGAATCGTCCCCATGAGAACCCTACCTGTAGATAACTCCATGTTGGTGGAGGAACATTAGGGCAGATGTGACCTCAGCTGCGTAGAAACGGGATCGTGCCTCGTCAAACTTGCGGGAGCGTTGAATCTGGAACATCAGATCTCCTCCATTCACGTACTCCATCACAAAGAAGAGTCGGTCCTGAGATAAGGGGGAAGTCGGTATGGAGTCACTGAGGACTTCAAGCATTTACTTACTTATTCACAGGTTTACATTGGCTTGCAGAAGTACTTAACCATATCTCCATTTCTACAATGACATATTTTAAAGTTTTAAACAGATTTTAAAAGTTGTGGCAGGAGTGCTGATGGAACTTCCACCAAAAAAAGTACCAAAAAATGACAGTGAGGAGATCACTTGCAGGGATAGAGAACAAAACATGAGGTGTGTGGATTGACAGTATTATTATTTCAATTCTCCTTTCAATGCTCTGACTGACCAGAGCAGGGACATTCTCATCAGCAAAATGTAGATGATCCTTTTGGGAAAAGCTGAAAGTAAGTGTACTGTCAAACTCCCCCCCCCCCCGCCACAGGTACTCCAACTTCAGTCCCATTACCAGGGGTAACAGAACACAATGCACCAATTTCTGTTCAACAGTGAATGATGGGTGAAACAAACTAAACTCTATAACTGTAATTCCTTGCATCTACCACGGAAGACAGACCATCTTAACTTCTAAATACAGTAAATTGGACTAGAACACCAATAAATATATGGAATGTTAGCATTTCACCCCAGTAGTCAGTACTCGCCCCTTTGGTAATGGCTGTAATTTTTTTTGGATGAACCTCCACCAAAAAATATTCTCTCTCATCTCTTAATAATAAAATTTCTCTCTCGGGTTGGTTAGAAATTGTTACTGGACATGATATTTCAAATCGTAGCACATATGTAACTGAAAGGTCTGCAAGATGATGTGTACATTGTGTTAATGCATACCCAGTAGCTATATGGATATTAAAAGTCCCCCTTTACAACGGAAATACAAACTGGCCCCGTCATCCCATTGTTTAAACGCTATAGCTGATCTGCAGTGAGTAATGCTCTGATCAACATTTCTCACTTTACTCAAAGTGGCCTCTTCACATCCTGGAAGGGCAAAAGTGACATATGTTGCTAGGAAAAAGTGAACCGTGAAGGCGAATTGGCAAACTGAATGTGAATGCAATTTATTTCAAAAGACGAAAAATGCTCTTCTGTATGAGTTTCCAGTCTAGCTAAGTCATACTGAGAGGTTGACTGAAGTGCACTGTTGTTTAATATAAGAATGACAATCGGTATATAGCTGTTGCATGGGAATATCTGTTCGACAGTAGAAAATCTGAAATGAGAAAACTGATATCAAATGTAGAAATGCCAACAGTCTGAAGGTTTGGGTCTTGGCCTAAATAATCCTCCTTTTTCTGGAAAACTTCATATGTTGGATATATGTTGTATTATTACAGGATCAGTGATGATGAGTTAACGCTAAGGAAGTCAAGTTAGACCTGTTTCTTCTTTCTTCTTAGGAGGAAAGACAATCTTGTCTTTTCCTTGTTTGAATTCATAAACAAGAGAAGTAGCCACAATCCACACTAGGTGCTTTCACGCCAAAGTTCCAGAACCTGGTCCCCGTTTACAAGTTCCTGGGTATCTGGACCAGGAACTTTTGTAGGTCTTGGCCAGTTCTGTGTGTCGCTTTCACACCGCACAACAGGAACTGGGGCCTTTATGCTAAACAAGCATGGGAGACGCAAAAAAAATTGTAGGTTAAACGTCACACGCAATTTCATACAAAACTTCACTGCCACAGCAAAACACTGGACAATGAGTCATTGTTTTAGTTACTGGGGGGATCAATTGTGATGAAAACTGGACACAGCACTGGCAAATATTACACAAAACTATATTGGGTAACGATCCAATTTTCCAATGCAGAAATATGGAGACAAGAAAAAATGCATTAATTGATGAAATAAATGTAATTGGGGTACAAAAATAACTCCACGTGTTCAATTTCTGCTCCGCTACATCTCTTTTTCTGCACTTCCACATAACTTCCATATTAGCGCCAGTGCTTGTGGTCAACCAATCAGCAAGATATCACCGTAATCACCTCCCCAGTAGTTTGTGTTCGAATAAAAAGTAGGTACTAAAAAAGGATTCTGGAACTGAAGAACTACAATCGGGCCAGGTTCCTGCAGTGTGAACACAGCAAGAATCTCTGGTTCCAGAAAAAATTTTTGGCAGTGTGAAAACACCTATTGACTCCAGATCACAATCAAATGATGGAAATGATTCAGTGCAGCCACCTTTACCAGTTAGGTCTTTCGTACACAAAACATTGTGCTTTTAAGAACATTGACCACACACTTATTTGGGAACAAAGAAATATGTTTCCTGTACTTCTAGGGCACAGAATAAAGGGGCAACACTGGCAGGGGAGATGTCTGTCACGGTTGACCCTGTGAATCATTGTGTTAAGTGTTTTTTTTCTTTTATTCCCTCTCACAGAAAAAGCACATCTTACATAAGAGTCCAGAAGTCCACCTCTACTTGCCCATTTTTTTCTGTGAAAGCGAATTTAAACAGGATGCTTAAATAGTTTGTTTAAACGTGCCCAGAATTACAGGGAGACCCACCCAATCAAACGCGAATAAACATTTCCTGCCTCTAATTAGAAATGTACAAATACTTGCCTTCCAGCCGAGAGTTGCAGAGCTGGTAAAGAAAGAGTTGTGATGGGCAGATAACGGTGAAGACCCAACAAGAACCGTGATTTTTGCATAATGGTCTGCATTTTTGAGTCAAATGCAATCCAGATTAAAAACACAGATTCAAAGCGCATACTTATGTCCACTACATAATCCTGTCTTTTCAACACTATTCCTTTTCTGATTTCTTCTAAAATTATTTCAATTTAAATGAAACTATTTAAACTTAAAGATGTTTATATTCACATAGAACCAAAAGCAAAGTTTCAGTGGAGTTCTGTTTGTAGCCTTGAAGGTTTATATATTAATTTATTTTAAAAGAGTTTTTACTCCAGGTCAGCAGACTCCTATCTGCCTTAAAAACAGCCAGCTTTGTGAGTTGATAGCAGCAGGAAATAATTATAATTTCAGTACAGAATGTATTGTGTGTGTGGCCCTGGACAACAGTCAGGAATGTTTATCCTGAAGCTCGGTACACCAAGCTGACTCTTACGTGTACCACATACAGATTGCAGAGCCCCGATCCCAAACTGGACCTGTCCTCAAAAGGGTCAGTGTCTCTCTCACACACACATATACAAACATCCAATTAGAGCTTGGATCATGCAGACTAAGATGTCATCCCTTTAGACATACGGCCGCCTGTGATGTGTACACATAAGGACCGGCATGCACGCAGACCTCACAAAGTCTAAGTACCCACATTAACACATCACTCTCCCTCCTCACACCCTTACTGCCTCACACATACAGTATTAGCAAAACCATACCAGTCTTCCACTCAAAAACACACATGGTCACCCACAATAATTATACAAATGCCAAGCCTAGTGACCGTTTTCTTTTTTATGACCTCCATGACTAATAACACTTGTAACAAGTGGCAGAAATACTTCTTTTTGGGTCTCTCAATTATATTTACCATCTTTTTCCCCCTCAAATTACCACAAATTGGAACTTAGCTGCATAACAGAAGTGTTGCATTTCACAGTATCTGCATGGAGAAGGTCAGCTGGCGCTGTTTGAGCACCTCCTGTGGAGCGAACAGGTATGTGCAGTTTGGCAGCTGCTAGCGGATGGAAAAGTACCACCCCATCAGTTACCAGCCCTCTCACCATGAGACTCGAACCATGCAAAAACCCTCAAAACGGACTAGATGCAACTGAAATGAAATGGAGAAAATGGCCTCAAGAAATGAAATGAAAAAAATGGAGCTGTTATTTCGATGTGTAATTCCGGGTTATGCTTCTCGTACTTTTGGATAACCCCTGAGAGCCTGTATAAATAAAACCCATGGAAGTAAAGCAAAGTGTAGGCCTTTGGATACAGGATACAATGAGAAATTGCTGGATGTGGTTGGTTGCCATCACAACAATGCAAGGCGCTGCTTCAGAGCGTTGCCTGTCAGTGCATGTTTTTTAGAGACCCGCATTAAGAGGGAGCGGGTGAATTTTAAGGTTTTTAAAAGGTAAAGAACAAGCAGCCTCTTAATGGATTACCTTTAACGAAGGTAATCCAACTAATGACTTAAAATTGACTAACTGCACTGCATTAGAGTCACTGAAATGCTGCAATTTGTTCAGCTCGAATGCAAGGTAGATGGCCTCTTTAATTAAATATGAAACTACCTTGTTTTCAGAACATGTTGTACTTGTCTTTTTGTTTATACGGAAGAGGCATTCATTTGCAGAAGACACTCAAACCAGGCACTGGTTAAGTGTGCGCCATGGGTAACCAGTAACTACCTTATTTTCCATGTAATACACATATGCAAGTTCACTGGACACTTCTACTGCCTAGAATCACAAGCCAGAATGAGTCCGTGTGGAAACAAAGCTGTGTTAAATCTGCAATTGTTCCGCGGGCCGTTTTCTCATTGTACAAGATGAGACGGGCGTCGATGAGGAAACGCTTGTTTAGTCTCAGGGTAACTTATATAAGATGTTACGCAAGGGACAGAAATAGCTCCATTTTGGTTGGGAGGACAGGGTGTGTGGAGATGGTGAGGTGCAAGTGCAGGAGGTTCTCGGACCACCCATACGTATTCCACCTCACATGCATGGGACGCAAGCATGTACCAGCACACGCAAACAACATACACATACTAATGTACACATGCATTCAGTAGCTTCTCAGTCACATATATCATTTATTGCCATTCATAAAAATTAGAGGTAGATTAACACACTGAAGCCAGACGACAAAACATGACCAGAGTACATTCATCTCGGAAAATGACTGTCGTTTATCTTATAAGGCAAAGAGTACACATTTCAGTTTAAAAAAAAACACCCAATAAAATGTGTCAGTTTCATAAATGTTCAGTTCATTCTAAGTATATGTCTGTGTCTCTGGTGAATCACAAAAATATCGGAGAAGAGTTTCAGGTCACAACTTCTTCATGTCTTGAAAACAAGCTGCTGTTTACCTGCGCTCTCTCTTTTTTTGTGAATTGTCAGCAGCTCAACGTTTGCCTGTTGAAAAGATGTATTTATGTAGCACGGCCTAGTCAGCCATGATTAATGATTAATCACCACCCTGTTCCTCCTCGTCACCCTGTTGTAATGCCAAATGTGCAGTGGAAGCAGGTAGGTCTTTAGATGTTTGTCCTGTGTATTTGGATTGCACTTAAGAAGAATCAGGACGACTTGTATAGACACAGAGGAAGTAATCTGAAGAGAACAAGGACTTGGAAGTTGACATTTTCTTAGTGTGGGTTTTTCACTCGACCCATCACTGATATGCCCATCCAGGAGAAGGTAGCATTGCAACAGAGCTGCACCTTTTCTTCACCCCCCCCGATCCTCATTTGGCCTGCTTAGTGCTCATTAGCAGCCTGAGAAGGACTGACCTTTAATCAATGGTAACCAAACATGCTGTGTTTCCTGGAATAACCATGAGAGAAGGGGTGCAAACTTCTATCAAACTTCCAGTCCTATGAGCAAAAAAAGTTTGTCCTTAGACGTTCCAAACATTAAAAAAAATAAGCAAAAATGTTCCCAGCAAAGAAAACCTTATTCATTACGGCATTACTTGCTTATTTTGGCTGCGAAAGAAACAAATACAAGTACTGACAAAAAGCATCACTTCCTTAAATTCATTATTCAAAGTTGTGTCCAAAACTTTTTTTTTTTTTTTGGCTATGAGTCACTATAGACTTGTGTATTAATTGCATTTTTATAAATGTTACAGCAACAAGGCATACCCTGCAACTTCAACTGGGTGTAAGCCCTGAAATATTCCTCTTAGTCCATAGTTCTGGGACAGAATCCAGCGATCTAATCCTATCTGTCTCACACATAGAATACAGCATTTGTCGTCCATGAAGTAGAACTAGCTATGTCAGAAATATTTTGTAACGGTATGACTCATTTGAATATTTTTCTCCTTATGAGTCTTAACGAAAGCGCAGAATGTATCCTTATATTTTGCGAGAAATTAAATGATGCAAAATGCAATGCTGTTAGAATAAAGTAGACATGGATGATTTTGGTGTGAGACGTTCCTGCATGGACATACACTATGTAAGGGTTGATGCACAACAACCTGTGCATTATACGTTTTTAAACGCTCAGCTGCGGAGACAAAGAACCACCCGACTCTATGAGGCGGAGTCCCTCGCGGAGTGCGTTTACAATCGTATAATGCGTGGCTTGGAGCACATTAACCTCTTTATACCACAGTCACCACACATTTGTCTTACATGTTCCTACCTGAAGACATTATTTTCATGTTTACAAATGGAAAATGTGTTTATAAGTAGAAGTACTATTTAGACTCAGGTGGTACAGCATACCACGTTATTTCCTTTCAACGAAACTGTATTTTGGAGGATCTGAAATTAGTGTTGTTTTTTAAAGTACCTTCGAAATAAGGCATACTGAGGTGTACTGTCTGAACATATGAAAAATTAGATATCACCCAAGCCTACTTTGGTTATATAAGACCCAAGCCATTGTCTTTAATGCAAAAATAGTCCATTGCTAGCACTATAAGTCAGTGGTTAGTTAGAAATTGCCTGCTTCTTAGTCCAAAAGTTAGTCTGTATAAATGTGTAAGCCAAATGTGTAGTAACCATGGTATAAGCGGTACTACAAGCGCATTACATCACTTAATCATTTTGGAATTTAATCACTGTGCACATGTCCTGGTCCTCAGCCAGAAGTTATCTGTAGCAATTATTAGTTTTTCCATTAAGTTTCCATTAAGTAACATTAGTTAGAATTATAGACTACAATTACACATTGTTTTACTACTGTGATTCACCTGGCCAGCACTATATGTCAACACTCTTAAGATTCAAGAATTTGACAGTGTCATGGTATACATGACTATAATAGGGTATACCGTGGTATTTTGGATATTCTCTAGCATTTTAAAATCTTGGACATAAAATTCACAATAAATTGCACTCCTGCCCACTTGGTTTTATCGGCAAGAATTAAGAATTCCGGAATAGTGTTGCTTTTGCAAATATTATAAACCACAGTCAGGAAGGCTTGACGATACGAAAAAATAGATGCTCCCTTTGGCCAGCTGGCACATTGCGGGTGGGGTTTCCTGCCGTTTAGGTTGGGTATTGATGCTGGGTGATCAGTTTGTGTGCTACTTTACAACCTGATGGATGGCACCCTATGATGGTGCCAATTTGAAAGTCACCTCTATCTAAACTCTTCTGTACAACCACCCAGGCTACTGCCATTTTTTTGTTTGCTACAAAAAATAGACAGCAGGTATAAGCCTGAAAAAACAAGGGAGAAAATAGGATTCATTGTTTTCACAATAATAAGTTATTCAAACCCTGGGAAGAAATAACATACCATTATGTTGGCAAACTTGTCTCATAGATCTGCTCTTCTGCAGGGTTCAGTATATCAGGTTCATGCGCACTGAGAAGTGCATTGTGGGTATCAGTACCTCAAGCTGCTCCCCCAAACTTATGTAAGCATAAGTGCTATTACAGATTTCTTTCTCGTACACGGGGGTGGAAAGTGATTTTTAAAAATACAATGGTCCTCAAGGGATGGCGTGGGTAGGACAAGGGCCCTAGGAAACCCCTTTCATGGACCAAGACCAAGACTTTGGAGGGGGGGGGGGGGGGGAGTTGAAACCAAATGGTAGACAGGAAATACCCCAAACTACTGAGGACATATTTATCAAGTGCATGCACTCTGCAAAAACCAACTAAAAAGCTTAGACGGCCCTTTCAAAGAACATTGGCAGATAGTAAGAAAAGAGAGCCTGATTGGATAGGCTGACTCTACCTTGCTTACCAGCGAGGTAAGAGAGCTGAGTCAGAACGTGAGGTAACGGTCAGGGCTGGATTAGGGGTATCGCAACCGGGACAGAGAATGGCAGGCAGCCTGGACCAAATACGGAAAGGAGAAGTCTTGGCCATTACGTCACATAGTCAAGCCAAAGCAAAAAAGTTACATTTGAGCCTCTTCAACATGCTCACTGCTCCAGTGTTTCATGTGTTCATGTGCCACGCTTTAATCATTTTAAACAAGACGGTACATGAAGGGGGGAAATGGTAAACTTCTTGATGAGCAAGTCTCTTTTATTTACGAAAAGTAAACTCAAGGAAGAAAGTAATTAGCTCAAAAATGTATCAGTGTATAGTCCGTGCCAAAACACTGGATGTCAGATGGGTCTGATTTATTCTTGTGGAAGTACACAGTGTGTTTGTCATGTAATTCATCTATCATTTATACAGGGAGAAAGAGGGTTGCCAAATTAACCCGATAGCCATTGCTAGGTGTGTTCTGGTGTGTGGTTGTGCTTATGTTACTCGTCTGCTCCTATTTGGGGTGGATGCACTATTGTTGCATACAGGTTCTGAGCGGTATCCGAGCCGCGGACAGAGACTAGTTACAGCACGGTTCCCGCTCGCTTTGGTTTTCCACTGCAGAAGGGTTGGTAAAGGCCTTGTCGGGATTGGAGATCGACAGTGACGTAAAACTGAAGAGACGCTTATTTACTGTTCACGTGGTGTGCATCATGATACTATGAGCAATTATTATATTATTATTATTATTATTATTATTATTATTATTATATTACTGGGTACTCATTTCTGCTAGAACTGTCTGTGAGAATCGCCATGTTATGTTAGCATCAATGTTCTATAATGCTTATTTTCAAGCTGGAGGTTGGAAATTTTCAAATTTTGAGTTATTGGGAATGCGTCAATACAATACATGTGCAATACAACTAATAATGAATAACATGAAGAATATATGCTTTTTTCCTTCAGATAATCCATGCATTTCAACAATCAGGTCACGCTGTCAACCCTGCCAGTAAGCAGGGCTGACGGCGCGGTTATGGCTCGGGTACAGCTCACGTACTGTACAATGGAAAACCTCCAGTTTGCGGTACGGCTCAGTTCCGGGTGGCAGTGGAAACACGCTACGTGTCCTTTGCTGGCAAAAGGAAGGTACATACAATTAAAAAGCCCAAATAATAGAGCAAACACAGAAAATAAACCAAAGAAAGGTCTCTTCCACTTAATTATGAAGCTCAGTTGAGAATTGTTTACACAGCATATACAGTTCTGCTACCTTTGTTAAGTATAAGCACAGGTAAATAAATATTTTTCGCATATCCCATCTATCTTGTTTATCAGGGACACATATACATTGATCCATCACCACTGGAGCAGTTTTTGGTCCTGCTCAAGTGGCCAACAGTGTTTTGAATCAAATGGAAGCAAAACCCTGACATGCGAGCACTGCTACAGGGGGAGGAGCAAATGCAAACCTGATCAGAGTGTTGCTATAGCCCAGAATAAATGAATCAGATAATGAACAAAAAACAATAAAATCATTATCCTGTGGAAACCAATGCTGGCTCATAACCAAACTGGAAAGTCAAAGGGTCAGTACTAGACCCCCACATTAAAGATGAAAGTTCTGCTGGGAATGCCCCATAATCCTGCCTCCTGTCCCTGCTTCCCATGCCTCCATAAGCTTCTTCATCTGCACTCAGGTGGACCAAGGCTACGGTATTAGCCAACATAAACACTGCTGCCCACACAACTAAAATCTGCAACAATAAGTCATTCTCTCAGCTGCTTGCATACAGGAAGAAGGAAAAAAAAGTATTTTAAGCAACAGAGGAGAAGATGACCTAAAGGCCTTGCAGGCCCCTTTGTTTGCCTTGTCTCCCCTGGAGCTGTCCTGCAGAGCTTCCTACTCAGGAGTTCCTGTGAAACAGTCCTGCCTGCCTTTCCCCTGATTTCTTCATCTTAGTAAACCTCACCTAAACCTGCTGTCCTGCCACGGCTTGACTGCACCCAACCCAATGTTACCCTCCTGTCAACCGGGAGGCAGGTGGGCGTATTTCAGACCTTACCTTGCTCCACTGAGAGTTCAATTGTCTCGGCACCCTAGCTACAGATTGCCGGCTCTGCTGTTCCTCCTCAGAACAAAGGCTCTTTTAGGTACCTTGTTAAGCTCTCATTTTTTTCTCCGCTCAGCGTTTTGCAAGAGCAAATGACATACATTAAAATCCATCATATACCAGCCTCATCCATTTATTCATTTCTCCATTGATAACTCTCTACTACTTCCCAGAACTGGAACTTGGAACCTTGGATCTTTTTAGCCCAGTTTTCCAGCTGTAAGTCAATAAGAGGTCCAAACAAGCCCAGAAACAGTTGTATAACAGTATTTACATTGCTGTGCAGTAATTAAGGTGATAAGAATATGGCAACGATCCTAAACCTGATTAAGGAAAGAACATTATGAAGAAACTTCAGTTTGAAGATTATACGCAAGTCTCAGAGCCCACGGTTATTTAACATTTATCCTAAGACACAGTATTTCATTTTCTTTCTGCCAGGTTTGGGCTACTGGTTCTATTTTCTGTGGGTTACGTATGTCTCTCTTGGAAAATGAAGAGATGCTTCAATGCATGAGGAACAAAGTGGGTGGGGCAGGACGAATAAGCAGGAAGCAAGCCAAGACTCAGAAACCGGCTTTGACATCTGCGTGTAAATTAGCCATCGAGGGCACTGGAAATGGAGCGAGAAAGACGGTGGCGTCGGCCTGCGGTCGGCTAGGGAGGACGCTAAGTATGAGGCTACAAAGAGCAGGAGGAGACCAAAAAAGAAGAGGCAGACAGAAAAAATGCAACAACCTTTCACCTAAATTTGAACCCTGATGAATCTCTATGCATAATCTTGCTGACATTGGAAGATCTCCGTAAAAGACACAAAGAATGAGGACTAGAGGGGTGTCACAAGAAAATGGTGCAGTTAACCATTGTCTAGCAATCTCTACCTGAGATTCTTCTTAAGATACTTCTTATGTAGCTCATACAGTGCAGTATTATGTATGGTACAATGTATGATTATGCAGAATGTAAAGTTCTAATTTGCGCAGTTATGTCTTCATGTGCATTAATGAGGTACATTGTTACATCTAAATGGAGCGTTCCCTATCTTACCATAGAACATTTACTAAAGATGCAGTACACATGATATTTACTAGCACATATATCAAGAGAAGATGAGTCCTGTGAAGAATAGTAATAAGGAAGCATACTACAACTAGGCGGGTGTTTAGGTCTCAATCAGAAGGTATAGTATGCAGTGGTAGAGTACATGGGAGAATTCAAACGCATTCAGCTTCCATCCACATGACTGGCAGAGGAACGAAACCAAACAGCATATGGTACATACATTGACTATGATGAGGATGGGGACCCTATTATGTAAGGTTTCTAACAATTGACTTTTTTTGGCAGGCATAGAACACAAGACACAGAAACAGCCAACTGCCTCTTCATTAAAGAGAGAGAGAGAGATGCAAATGGATTATATTGTCTACAGTGATCCTGAACCCAACAGATACACACCGATTAACTCTACTTTCTTATACTTCACCTTCCAACTTTCTGTAACTTTTGACCCTGAAGTCACCATTGTGTCACCTTTAAATCACTGACAGTACCACCCCAAACTACTAGTCCGACCCAAATTAAAAGCTCTTGTGCTTTCACAATTAGATACACGCAACTATTTCATGTGACTTCTTCCAAAACAAAGGTCGTCACCCTGATCGTTCAGACTGACTGACATTGAAAACGAATGGCGCTGAAAATGACTGATTTGCAAAGATACTACAGAAGAGAAGCAGAAATGTGTAGACACGAACAAAACCTCAATGTTCATTCTGTGCTCTACAGAAGATTTCTACAAAAACCATTGTTCCCATTCTCAATCCTGGAAATCACAGTACAATGTATATACATATATATCCCCTGAACTTGGTGTTGGTTCCACCTTCATAGTCCTCAATGGCAGACAGGATAGTAATGCTATTTGATGAAAATTAATGCTGATCAGATTCTAGTCAGGCATTTTTGCTATTGTGGTCATCTGACCTGAAACAGACAGTGAGACGTCATATAGCACGTTTTTACAAGATGTGGTTACATCTTACAGAGGCAGCTTGGAATACCAGTTGATGCCTTAGGCAACAAACATGTGCCTAAGTGCGTCAGGGTGTGGAAGGCATGCAGAAAATTACTTGGTGGGTGATTGACAACAGCTTAATGGCCTGATGGCAACATGATGAAGTGCAGGTCATGGTCATGTGACCTGTGGTTTGCCATTGTTCCATCAGTCATATAGACACATTTACAGACACCCTAAAACACCTCCAAAGGAGTCAGACAGACCCGTCTGCAGTTCATAATGAAACATAGACAGATACATGCACAGAAACAGCTGCTGTGCATTCCTGCACAAACACAGTCCCAAGCAAGGCTACGAATTACAATGTTTAGCAGCAATAAGGAAGACTGGTTTTCAGATGAACTTTAGATTTGCCATTGTGCAGCTTCCCTGAAGCTGTCACTGAAAGCTGAGGTTTGAATGTAAACGGCAAGGTAGCTGTCAGCAAAAATCCTTTTGGCGCCCAAACCAAGACGCAAAAAATGCAATATTAGAAACAACATAATTTAACAATTTAAATGCCTGCTTTGAAGAGCAGGAACAGTATGATATTTAAAGCCAGCTCACATTGCTTAGCATATACTGTTCGACATCCTAATTTCTCTATGGGAGAAGCGCAATGTTTTCAGTCCACCATGAGCTGCGTTTGCAGAATCTAGATAATTTCAAGTCGATTTTTATAACCTGAACGATACTCCACAGGCTTTAAGGATTTCATCCCCGGAGATGGGCATTCACAGAGGCACTGCAGTCTCAAATTGTGTTTCGACTGGTTACAAAGGAACCATGTTTGACCAGGTACACTCAGAGGTGTTGGATCCTGTTGTGAAAGCCACTATGTAAAAAAGGCATCTGTTTAAGTAGAATGTATCTTCATTTAGAAAAAAGTACAACTTTTCAATAGCTTCAATAGAACCATATTTAGGACTGTATATCTACCCGCCCCTTCTCTTTTCCCGCCCAATCACCCAGCTCCTCCACCGCCCGCTCCCCCTTCTGCATCTCCTCCCTTTAGCTACTGGGACACAATGTTCCTATCGTTGTTTGGGGAAACAGCAGAAAGAAATAAATAAATTAGGAGCTGAAGACGCCATCATTACAGCAGCTTCCAGACTAGCCTATGAAAATAAACAAGGGTGCCAGTATGTGGCTCTCTCTTCAGACGATGCCCACATCCTATCCTTAGCCCCCCCACCCCACCCCATCCCCCCCCCCTCCCCGCTCCACAACCCTGTCCCCTTCTGTCCCGTCAACTGATGCGTATCCCAAACTGTAACACTGCCCAATGGAACAAGAAGTGGAAATTGATATATAATCACACAGGCATCATAATGTATTTATATATTCATTTATGGAAGGCTTTCTCTCTTTCTGTCCAGTAGATTACCTAGATAAAAACAATCTGTTTTTCAACAACCAGATCTAAACGTCCAAATCTCAAAAAACATAAAGACTCACAAAATTTGATATTTTGTTGCTATATTGCCTACCTTTATGCGATATATATAAAAATTAAAATCCTGCAGTGACCTTTATTTATTGCACATGTTTTTTAGAATTAGCTTAAATGTGCAATGCGGGGGGGCCTATTTGTGCATTTATGTGGCACCTGGAAGATGACCGATGCTCTTTGGGACGTGGTCAGCAGGAGCGTGTTCTGCAGCGGCTTCAGCACTATTCGTGTGAGCTTAAAGAATCAGCTTATACTCTTGGCAAACATTAACCCTGCTCGGAAGTCTTTATTAAGTGCACGCTATTTTTAATTAAAATCCAGTTTTGTTCTGGGAGCTAAACTTTTTAGTTTACTGCTTTTGTTGTCTTAGTCATACTGTGTTGTCTTAAACAACCATTAGAAATGTTTTCAATACAATGTGATGTGAACTACAAATGAACAAACAAAACTTGAGGTTACTGATATGAATTACTAATATGGTACGACTTCTCCAAAGTACATCGAGGACCACTCTCAATCTCTGTCACTAGTGTGATGCAGGACCGCTGCAGGGAAAGCTCTGTTTTTCATGTGGTATTAGTCAAAAAGTTAAAAGAGTAAAATATACAACATCTGAAATATGTGTTTCCAGCACACAACTCTTGTGCGAGGTGAGAAAATTCGGTACAAGGTGAAGCCAAGGTAGATTCTCATGCCTACAACAAGAAAGCCTTACATTATTTGCATATGGTCCCAGTTAGTACCAAGTTATGAAAAACAAAACCAAAAATGGCTTGGCGACAGGCAAATCATTCTGTTTTAAGACCTTAATGCAGTACCTTCAATATCAAAGAGGCAGAGTGGCACAACGTTCCAGTGAGACTATTTCGCCATCTGCTGGTGCCTGATTGTAAATACACTTCAATGTGTCCCAGCTTCTCAGAGGTCTATGATAAATAATTACTTGGGGGAAAATGGATTGGATGAGATTAACAAGGACAAGTGGGAGTACCTTGGTTTGGAAGCAGCAGAAGAGTTGTGTCAGGTAGGGGTGTTTCCTCGCCAGAGCCAGAATCCGCTTCTCTGTCAGGGTGCAGTCAACATCATCGTCCTGTAGAATCACGTCCTTCTTCAGCACCTTGACGGCGTATACCTCGTCTGTACCTTTAAGCTCGGCCAGCATAACCTAGATTTTGGGGAAAGCATGAAGTTATCTTAAGTTCATCTTGATTCATCATACCACAAGCCTGTACTTCTACTCCAGGATATCAATCAGTGACCTAACAAGAAAACTACGCCATCTCACATTAAGGGCTCAGATCAGACTCCAGAGGGATAGGTGAGGCTGCTATGACATGGCCCCACGCCTTGGCTATGCCGGTATATACCCAGTGGAACTTTCTGAGACTCTCACAGCAGGGTGGGGGCCATTTCGGAATGCACTCATCAATTCCAGTCCAAATCAGGAAATGGAACTAGAGTTGGAATTTAAATTTTGCTGAAATTTGAATTAAATTCCAATTCTGTTCCCGGATAGTGTTTTTTCCCGGTCCAGCTCCAGTTCCTTTTCCTGATTTGGACTGGAATTGATGAGTGCATTCCGGAATGGTCCCAACCCTGTTTCACAGTATCCCATCTGACTGTGCCATTACAACCGAACAGGTTTAAATTCAGCTGGCAGTGTTGCTGTATTGTGACCAATGGACCATCAACGCTAAATTTACTGAGCTGCACCACTAAGGTGACACAAACCAAAATCTAACACATACCCTGAGCTCTGAGCACGAGTTCAACTAGAATGGAGGTGGTCGGGCTGGCCGATATGGACCAAAAACCTTATCTCGGTGCATTTAGGCAATACAGCGATACGTGACATGCATCCAAGCATTTTCTATGACGTGAGCTAAATGTTCAGTAATGTTACAAACACTTATTAAGACACAGTGTAGTCATAACGAAATGTAAATAGTGGGTTTGCTTCCCTGTTGTCCCCAAATATACAGCTACAACCATTGAGTATAGACAGTTTCTTTATTCCAAACAAAAGTCTCAAAATAACTTACA
Organism: Paramormyrops kingsleyae; assembly: GCF_048594095.1. NCBI lineage: Eukaryota > Metazoa > Chordata > Actinopteri > Osteoglossiformes > Mormyridae > Paramormyrops > Paramormyrops kingsleyae. The sequence goes on from NC_132799.1 coordinate 15,470,000, forward strand.
GTAGGCCCATATGTTGCATGGGTCAAATAAAACTGCTATGACATAACTGCAGTTCAGTCCACTGTGTAGATTCTTTTTTTCTAGATCTAGATCTAAGAATATCTAAGAAAAGATATTTGGCAAATGGGTCTAGAAACAGGAGCCTGACAATTATTAAAACTTCACCTGAGAAGTGGAAAGATCATGTGATGTGTGTTATTTTTTTATTCAAATGAAGCAAGTAACAATTATTCCTCAACTTTTTCCTCCATAAACTTGTCCACGAAACACTAAACTGAATGTTTTGGTTTACCTTTGAATTCTGGGGATTCTGTGCGATGTCACAATCAAAGCAGTTTTAAAACCAGGAAATAATATTAAAAGTTTCTGTAAAAAATATTTGCCGATACTATTTTAATGTACAACAAAAGTATATCAATGTAAAAGGTACTGTCTCATCCTATATCTTGTCTGAAAATGTATCGATATACCATAAAAATTTGATGTACCGCCCAGCCTTGGAGGTGGGCCAATCAGAGTGTGAGCAGAACAAATAGGGACAACAACCACTAATTCTGGGAGAATATTTCCAACCTTTCCAAAGCTGCCTTTTCCCAGGACTTTGATGAAGATAAAATCGTCCAGGTTCATCCTCTTCGCTTCTTTCACAATCTTGACTTCGCCATTCTCTCGGCCATCAGCCAGGGGTCCTGGCATGATTCCACCTGTTGATGAAGATGCTGGGGAGACTGGTTTGTGCTCCTCCCCACGGTGGTCAAATGACAGAGCCTTCCGTATATTTTCAAGTTCCTTGTTTTCTGCTGTAGTGAGAAAATGAAGGTAACAATGAAAATCGACGAAGACGTCCACAAATGAAGCATGTGCATATTGGCATGAGTATGTGTCGTACCCTGGTCACAGGGCGAAGTGGGGGCCGATTTGGAGCGATCTTCCTCAGATTGTGGGGTGTCTGGGATGGACGGCTGGGGTTCCTGGCCTGGAACCAACTGTGGAGGAAGACAACTTTGATTGTCATCCTCCTCATCATCAGTTTCAATATTAATGCCTATTAACAAACTTTACAGCTATAATGTTAACTGATTTTCATATTCACTCAGAACGTGTGTTAGAACAGTGGAGAAAGTGAGCCTTTCCTGCAATATACACTATCCATTATCTATGCTCATCGCTGTTGTGTTTGTGAACTTTCACAACATGATAATCACTACAAAATACCAACGTTCAGGTAACGCAGATTTTTACTGGGTATCAGCCTTACACACAGATTACATCGCTCTGCGGCTCTACGTGCATTACGATTAATCACCTGTCACATCAATGCGCAGATCCACGCTACGTAGCATCCATATCATAACGCAATGTAAAATTGTTCCTCAGTGAAAAGTATTAAGCATGACAGTCAAAATGGTTAGATCTGGGACACCTGAATTCAATGATTTGGAGGGGTGCCCCAATATTTTTGATAAGACCCAGATGGATAAAGCGGTATAGATAATGGACAGTGTGTATTGCCAGTATGTCAGTGTAAACATGCTCCTGAGCGCCACATTTCTGAATGAGTCGTTTCCCACTTACTCATTGTTACTGACAGATTGTTAGGTGCTTGTATTAAATTGGAACAATTTTACATTGCGTTATGAAATGGATGCTACATGTACGTAGCGTGGATCTGCGAATTGACGTGACAGGTGAAAACTTCGATCGCGTTGCGGAACCTGAAAATATTAACCTATTTCAAAGATATTTTGCACGTTTAATAACGGGGTCCAGTGACAACTTTTCTGCACTATTGGAAATTTTGATTTTTTCACCCCACCCTACTCTATACAGTATCCTCCCATATAGATTTTCAACTTCAAGTCTTAAAAAAAGCATTATAATCAGTCATAGTCTGAGCTAGACATACTTTACTGTAGGTTCAGCCTAATTGTGTGTCTGTGTAGGTGATGTTACACTTCATGATACCTGTAATGTCTCTGAACCCACAAAGGTAATAAATGGTTTTTAAAGTTTTAACTACTTTGTTTAACCTAAGGTAGCACAGAGGCATAGCTCCGGCTTGTTTGTGTGTATTAGGTCCATATTATATTGTGGGGACCAAATGTAATTAAAACCTATTATTTTGACATTGTGGGGACCATTTTTCAGCTCCCCATAAAGATCAATGAATGCAATCAAAAAACTTAAAATGCCAATTTTCTTTGGTTACTTATGGTTAAGCTTAGGGCTGGGTAGAGGTTAAGGTCGTCATGTTGGGATTAGAGTTTTCCCCATAGAAATTAATGAAAAGATATAATTACAAACCTGTGTGTGTGTGTGTGTGTTCATTCTCCCTGTGCTTGCAGGCTTCCTTATGTAGCCTAAAGACATGATTAGGTGAGTTGGTGGCTCTGACTTGCTCGTTGGTAAACTAGCATCCCATCTAGCTCTACATTCACTATAACTCTACTGTGTAAACCAGTGTTTCCCAATCGGACCCACAGACAGCCGATATTTTTGCTTCCGCTGGTGGGAAACTAGGAGGGAGCAAAAATGTGCACCAACTGTGGTTCCCCAAGGACTGGATTGTGAAACACTGGTGCAAATGACTGTAGGTCTGTTTAAATGGACGTTTTAACTAGGTTTGGGCAGTACATGATTTTTGTATTGCCATAACGTCCAAACATTATACTGCACTTAGTGGTATTTTGATAGTATTTTAAAAAGCAACGCTATTGCAGTGTTATGAAGACTTGTAAATTCAATTCACTGAGTGGGGGGGGGGTGAAGTCCCTATGATGTATTTCACCGAACAAAAATACCGAAATTCCCAAAATACCATCATCGTATTACTGCAATATCGCTCAAGCCTGGTCTTAACCTATATTATGTCTAGGGTGTCTTTGGTAGCATGTACAGTATGCTCCACATCACCTGGACTGACTCCGGCACCCTTCCATTAACAACTTGCCCCCTGCTCCTATGAATATGTCTGACATTAACTATTGGTTATTGCTTGGCCACCTGCCTTTTTCCTCCGTTGTGCACTGTTGGAGATCTTATCCGGGGTGACACCGAGGTCCGACAGCACTTTGGCAATTCCTCGGGCGTCCACCCCACAGTTGGGAGCCACGTTACTTTCACAGCGTCTATGTACATTCATCTTGCAGACTGGGAGAGAAATCACACAGGCGTGAGTATGTGTGAAACCTAGAACTGGAGGATCTGTTCAGTGTTATAGCAAGCTGAGCGTGGAATATGAAGTACAGTACAGACGCTCCCCGGGTTACGATGGTCTGTTACGATATTTTGACTTCACGGTGGCTAAATGATTTTCACTTTCAGTACATTATTCAATAAATTACATGAGATATTTAATACTTATATTTAATTCAGGGATATTTGCTGAATGGAGTCTTAACAGGACTGTCAACCCCGGTCTCAGGAATGCCCCAACTACATTAAACCCGTTCCCCCCATAGTCTTCTTACCTTTGCACTGCAGTCCTTGCCTAAGCAGGCCCCACAGCAGGGAACCACAGTGGTCACAGAAGGTGGGGACTTTATAGTTATGGATACTGAACTTGTGTGGCATGTTCACACTGAAGCGCTGGGACCCAACCTGTAAGGGGCGACAAAGATTTGCAGACACCTCTGATCAGTTTCCATTTTGAAACTGCTAACTGGCCAATGGGTGTTAGCTGGTTATTGCTGCACCTCAGAATTTCAGAAGAATATTCACCTCCTCCGGCATGTCTTCCTGCTTTTTCAGTCCGGCACACTTTGTGATGATGAGCTCGTGGCAGCGCTTGTGAACCACACATGTACACACTAAGCAAGTAAATGGAAAAAAGAGGGTCCATCCAAAAATTATATTATATATGTTCCCGTTACACAGGCAATTTTATACACAAACACACACTAATAAACAAGCATTACAGGCATTCAGCAAATTACAGGTTCTCGGGTGGCAGAAATGGATCATCTGAGTCGAAAACAGTCACAGCATAACACAAAAATACGTTGCTGGTTGATCCATGGTGACCTAAGTCTCATTACCTTGACATTGGTAGCCCTGCTTTCCAATGACGCCCCTGTAAAGGGAAGGACAGACTGCAAGTCAAAAATTGTACTTTCCCATATATTACTAGACATACAGTATATGTGCATATATATATAGGGTTACCATATTTAGGGAGATGAAAAAAAAGACTGATTATTAATGAGTTTTAATGTTCACCGACCAATCAGGTAGCACTTCTCTCATGAATATTAATGTTTGTATTCATTGGCCAATCAGGTAGTGCTTCGCTTCTGAATATTGATGAGTTTTCCCTAATCACCCTATAAAATGAAAATTTGCATCCCGGATGTACAGTAACCTTACAGTTAGTGTTTTACAATGTACACACAAGTGATGCAATATACATGAAGTCTTTTTCATTAAGAGTTACAAAAGGCTAAGCTAAAGTTTGTTACTCTTCAAGCAAACAACGGAATTCACTGTTCATACAAAAACAAAAAAGTGTCAAATTGCCAATGGTTTCCAGAAGTTGACATCACTTGTGAGCAGCGTGACACGTAGGGATGTGCATATCATTTAATTTTTAAAGTTAACGTGTGCACGAGCCTCGCAAATGCTGTTTGATGATGCCAAATAGCTGCTGTTTATTGAAAACTGGTGCCTATTCTTTCACTTGGTACTCCTGTGACACGAAGTCATACGAGTTACAGCACAAAACCCAGACAAACTGCCGATTTTTGCGAAACCGCCTGGATGCCCGGACAGGGACCCAAAAAGAGGACAAGTCCAGGGAAACCTGGGGAGGACGTGTCCGGGGAGACCAGGGGAGGACGTGTCCAGGGAGAACAGGGGAGAATGTGTCCGGAGACACCTGGGGAGGATGTGTCTGGGGAGACCGGGGGAGGATGTGTCTGGGGAGACCGGGGGAGAATGTGTCCGGAGACACCTGGGGAGGACGTGTCTGGGGAGACCAGGGGAGGACGTGTCCGGGGAGACCTGGGGAGGACGTGTCCGGGGAGACCAGGGGAGGACGTGTCCGGGGAGACCAGGGGAGGACGTGTCCGGGGAGACCGGGGAGACCTGGGGAGGACGTGTCCGGGGAGACCAGGGGAGGACGTGTCTGGGGGAAACCTAGGGAGGACATATCCGGGGAGACCAGGAGAGGACATATCCGGGGAGACCAGGGGAGGACATATCCGGGGAGACCAGGGGAGGACATATCCGGGGAGACCAGGGGAGGACGTGTCCGGGGAGACCGGGGGAGGACGTGTCAGGGGAGACCGGGGGATCACGTGTCCGGGGAGACCAGGGGAGGACGTGTCCGGGGGAAACCTAGGGAGGACGTGTCCGGGGAAACCTGGGGAGGACATATCCGGGGAGACCAGGGGAGGACGTGTCCGGGGAGACCAGGGGAGGACGTGTCCGGGGAGACCTGGGGAGGACGTGTCCGGGGAGACCTGGGGAGGACGTGTCCGGGGAGACCAGGGCAGGACGTGTCCGGGGGAAACCTAGGGAGGACGTGTCCGGGGGAAACCTAGGGAGGACGTGTCCGGGGAAACCTTGGGAGGACGTGTCCGAGGGAAACCTAGGGAGGACGTGTCCGGGGAAACCTGGGGAGGACATATCCGGGGAGACCAGGGGAGGACGTGTCCGGGGAGACCAGGGGAGGACGTGTCCGGGGAGACCAGGGGAGGACGTGTCTGGGGAGACCAGGGGAGGATGTGTCCGGGGAGACCTGGGGAGGACGTGTCCAGGGAAAACGCAAGGTAACCCTACTTATGAACCGTTTCTTAACCAAGGTTACTGTGCTGTTGGTAGAGATACTTCCTCTAGATAAACAACTGTGACAATCAACACTTGTCACTTTGTTTCAGTGGTTTATAAATTGAGTACTTTTCAAACAAGAAGTGCAAGTTAAACTCCCATTAGACAAAATAAGGACTCTGTTTTGGGGGTCCTTAGAATATGTTAAGCTGTATAAAGCCTGAATTGGCTTTACAAGGGACTTTAGAAGTTTTGGATGAGACAGATCTCTCACTATCTGTCATTTAAGGACCATCTGACTATAACCCACAGTGTGTCACAGTGAATCACAGGACCCCTGCTAGTGATAGGAGATAGCAGATTCGTACACTGGGTATAGAAGCACACTGCCTGAGTTTGGGGACAGTGAGTAATGAAGTGAGAAGAACAGTTTGCACTTCAAGCCTGCATTTTCAGAACTAGTTCAGTAGTCGGCTGTAACCAAAAAAGTAACCAGCTGACCATATGTATGATTGTATACGTGCAGACAAAACCACAAGCAGCCTGAAAGAATGAGAAAGGACAACAGCAGTGGGTAGAGATCTGTTTGTCACCCATTTCCCCTGGCTGGGATGCAGTGCCCCACAAGCCGTGTGACCACTGCGTCTGCACACACAGGAGGTCTCAAGCATGTTGCAGCAAATCGGCCAATCGTGCTCCATAAATGGCTGTTAACGTCTTGTCATCCTCAGCCTGGGGCTTTTACCAGTCTTCCCACAGAAGCAAAATCCTCTGTCTGCCCCTAAACCGTTTGTTTAAAACGTCATTCTGTAGCGAAGGCAGTGGCTTTGGCTGAAACCGCTCACAAGTGATACAGAGCACAGTATATTATGATGTGTGTAATCTGTGTAATGCTGTACACCAATAGCCCACCACAGCTTGCTTTTTATTGATTTAATAAGCATTTCCATCCAATAAAAAAAACTGCACAATCAATATTTCAAATAACAAGGCATAATGAACATTTAAATAAGTGGTAATAATTAGGTTCAGTTTTTGTTTGACTGGATTTGGGATTGTACTGGTTGCCGAAGGCCAGAAAGGATTTGCTAAATGTTATATGAAATCTCTTCCAATTTGAAGATACGAGAGCAGGAAGGTAAAACACGCTTACCAGATGAAGTCACGGCAATGAGAGCAGTAGGTGGGCTGCCGCAAGTAGGTGGCCATGAACTTGTGTCCGTTGACCTGGTGGACCCGCCGGCGGACCGCGCCCTGCCGTTTCCGTGGCCGCATGCGCTCCCTGAACACGCGTTCCTCATTTTCACCGGATGCTGAGGCTGCTGGGACATTTGGGGACAGACCGACAATGTCAGTATCATGTCGGCAATGCAATTTTGAGTACACAGAGAACCAGGATGGAGGAATTATGGACACAACAAACAGTTATGGACACTCACCTGTATGTTGCTTTGGACAAAAGCGGGTGCTAAATATGTTAAAAGTAAATGTACTAGGGATGGTAAGACTCACCGATTCGCATCAGTGCACCGGCATTAAAGTTCACAATGCACCGGATACAATTTGGGATGAACTCAGGATGCATCACTTGCATCAGTAAAATCTGATTTATTGATATATAATTATTAGTGAGGACCTTTGCCTTTATTATTTAGAAATGTAATCAATAACTTTTGACCAATAATTTTATATTTAGATTGATTCCCCCTTTCTAAACTGTTTCTGCAAGTGTACCATATTGAATTGCATAGCATCATATTCTTTTGCATCGCATTGTATCACGCTGCATCGCAATAGGGGTGAATCATATTGCATCACATTGGTAGTTGCTGCATATGTGTCTTTAATGTATTAAACTGGCGACAATGCCCTGGGATGTGTGTCACATCTGCCTCAGTGATGCACATCCCTAAGATGTACAATGAAGAGAAACCAGGAGATGCCTTTTGGCTCTTGACTGACAAAATTAGCCGTTGAATGAGTTCCTGCCTCGTATAACAGAAGATCGTTGTAAGAATAAAAAGTACTTGTCTAATCTTTGTCCTAGTTATCACCACAAGCATGAAGTCACCATAATGTCCATCGTCAGCTCCATGCAAAAACATGTTTGACAGCCACTAGATGGCAGTGCAGCTGCACTTGACTTCAAAAGAACCACCTCCCACTCCCCTAGCTTAGAGCGTTACACGTGTGGGGGCGAGGAAGAGGAATTTGAAATGGGGTTGCTTAATGTGAAGGCATGTCTGGTCAATGTTTACGTCACCTCTGCAAGTCACAGTTACTCGAGTTCTGCAGACAGCTTTAAGTGATCCTAACACAAACCCAAATCTAAAGATATACAGAAGTTTAGTAAAATCCTTAAACATATTTAAAATGTTGCCAAAAGCAGGCAACAATATGTAGACAGTGATGGTTGATGGGGCCTTGGACAGGATGCAGTCCGACTGTACGGATCGCACAGACTGCTGGAATTATTTCAATCACTGCTAAAAATCTAAACCCAAGACAGCTCACTAGAACGCTGCCCTTCTCTGTCCTTCCTTCATTCCTACAGCACTACTGTGTTAACCATCAGTCCAGTGCTTTGAGAATTTTTGTCCGATGAAGACCAGGATCCTTGTATTTCTTAGTCAAAGCCCTGTCAGACCAGCCTTTTTAGAAGACCGTCAGGAATATGGCTGGCACAAACAGGACAACACGCAAATACATCTCAGATAGACAAGATACTAGAAACATGTATAGCCTTCGTGATAATATTAAAAGAAGACTTTGCATGCAGCATGAGATCAGTTGACATGTCACATGACCACTGCCTTGCGCTCCCGCAGGTACCCAGAAGAGCCACTAGCAAAATCCTCCCTACGATTCAGTCTGCATGTGCAGTCACCGGAAATACACTGCCCGAGTGAACACTCTGCGGACCCCCTGTCAGGGGACCAGTATAGGAGTGATTACTGGTGAGAGTTTCCCCTGGAGGAGCCAGGAGCTGGGTATAGATTACACTGCAGCAGCCAGGCCTAATTAGCATGCTTTCCAGGCTGGAAGAGAAAAGCTGAGGGAAGGCAGGCAATAGGAAGACGAGCGAGATGGATGTGGACGAGACAGATGGACGGCCACGTCTGTCCAAGCTGTCTAGGGTCAGCAAAATAAAAAGATTCATATGCACAAATAAACAAACATTTACACCCACCCAAAAAGCATGCATACATATGCAACAAAGGAAAGCAGACACTTGCCCAGTTGCGCATAGCCAAATCCGTAATGCTAAATTTGAGTTTGGCAATTGTGGGTATTTTCTGATATGTCAAAGGGCCCAGCCATCTGCTCTGACACATGAGAGAGAACATCAGCCAAAAGGGTGGATTTCTCAGCACTCAGCCATACAGGAGCCACTGTGGAGGCGTCTTTCCAGCTGGACTCTACCATGTGTATGAACTACAACATGGGCCCAAGGGTGCCTGTGTTTGCCAGTTTGTGCAAAAGATTTCATCCTGATCCCATGTACGTGCATATATGCAAGGTCATTTGTGGGCACGTTCCCAGCCTAAGCCCACTCCCCATATGCCATTGGTGTCACAGACCATGACCACGATAAATAAACATCAAACAGAGCCCACATGGAGCCGTGTTACCCATGCCACAGATACCCCAACAAGAGTGCGACTGTCAAAGACCTCTGGCAGCGCATAAAGCCTTTAACTGTCCGCTGTACTATAGGTCAGAAAGCAGGGAACACATGCTCTTCCCTTGATCTCTACCAGCCGCCAGGACTCCCTGCTCTAGCTGTCTACAGCCCAGCTTATAAATGTTGGTGCGTGCAGCTTCCCCAGAAAACTGCAGTAACATCCCTGCCTCTTTCTTTGTGATGGTCTGGTTTCACATTCTTTTACACCCGACCGCTGCTGGGAGCAACAGCTGTCATTGTATCAAGTCCTTCAGTCTGTGCAAATCATTGTCGTGATTTTGCAAGCTGCAAAATCTCTGAGGTCCACCAGGTGGAGCCAACATGGTGGGTCACATTGTGTTTACAGCTTTATCAGCATGTCTAAAAGCACATGATTTGAAGGGAGGGGGCTGTGTTGGGGGCACTCAGTCGGTGAATTCATAGTGAGTATGTTTAATTTGCTTGTATTAAATGCAGCCTCTGTGATGACCAGCCACATGTCTTGTCCATTTCTTCCCAAAGCAGTTAACAGCCCAAGAAAGCCAAAGTCATTCCTCAATACAAGGTAGGGTGTAGCGTTAGATGGGTGGGTGTGAAGCAGAAAGTACAAGAGTGACAGGCAGGAGAGAGCAGACAGATGTGGAGAAGGGGAGGAAATACTGGAAGGAAGAAATCTGGAAGCTAAAATGGACTGGATACATGACTTAGACCAGTTTCAGATTCAGGTATTAGATTAATCCTTTGTTAGATATTATATGTGTTTGTGTGAAACTAATTACATGGATTCATACTTCGATTTATAATCCAAATAACAGGCATTTGGATAAGTGTGTTTAATTTCTTCCCCAAGTATATTGTACATTCATGCATGCATTTGATAAGCGTTCATTTCAGCTTGATCTTGCAGCCAAACTGTTCCTCTGCCATCATCAGTAGACTCAGTCACTATGGTTGAACACTGTGGCATCATGTGTCCTATCAGCCCAGAAAACACAGCACGTGCGACCTGCTTGTCGAACTACAGAAAACCAGAATCTATTGTGGGAAAATACACATTACGAGGTACCTCATGGTCTTAACTATTAGCTCACCCTCTTCTAAACCCTGCTCTGACAAGCATGGCCTATATAACAACACACCACAGATCATAGATCCACTGCTTAAGAAGTCTGCAAATAAAACAAAAAAAATCAATCCATGATCCCACAGAGAGAGAGTAAGAACAGCCTTTAGTGCACAGGTGCTTCCTCCTGGAATCAGCCCAACTCCTCACTATTGCCCCCCTAGAGCTACGCCATCACTATCTCCTGGCAACCGGCCATGGGTGCCTAGCAACCGACATAACCATAGATCGGGAGGACAGAGATTTACAGCCGTCAATGAGAGCTGCCACCCCATGGTAACAGAATTGCGCGATGTGAGCAACACCATCACCTTGGGCATGGCTGTTACACCCTGAACAGATGACAGCGTCATTCGGGAAACACACTGAGCAAGGCTGATTCTGCAATTTAATGCGGTTGCTGGGGAGTTCCATCATGCAGGTTGTGACATCAGCCACATAGAAAACACCTCCTGTCAGACCACTGACCCTGTGACCTCAAACTGGGATTATCTGTAGCACAAGCATCATTTATTAATCTGTAGCACAAGCTTGATTTATTAATTGCACAGGAATGAGTACCGAACACTATTTGGATGGCTTAAAATGGATGGCAAAAGGATACTCCAGTTAGCGTAGCAATAATCTGAAGCCATTTTGTATATGTTACTCAATCTGTCAATCAAAGTCTATCTGCACATTGTAAAAATTGCACAAGCAAACAACTGCACTGGCACACAAGGAGCTACGCACCATGACAAAGGTACACAGGGATGCAATGACACGAACAGAACATAAGCACAGGCAGCAGAGTAACGTACGAGCACTTGTGGGTGTGGAGGGGCCGCAATGTGCTGACGGCTGAGCGCAGAGTCGTCGAGCTCAGTGCCGTCGTTGCGTTCAGGAGCGGCAGTGACCGGAAGTCTTCCACTGCCTCAATCCCCGACCCGGAGGGATCGGTTAACAAGAGCAAACACCCTCTCGCCTACGGCTGCCTACTGCCAGCCTGGGGTTAGGAGCAGAGCCCCGGAGCAGCCGGCAGGCCACTCCAGCACCCACGCCCGTGCCACTCCACAGAGGAATTGGCGACGGCCATGAAGAGCCATCGACCGGTTCTTTCAAAGCCAGCTGAAGCAGACATGAGAGGCGGGAGCCAATTAAAACAAAATTAATCACAGAGCCCTATCATGAGATATTATACGATATCCAAAACATTCTGTCAGCGGTCTGTCGATAGCCAGAGCCTCTAAGCACAGTGGTAATCGGGGAATCACGTTCCGTAACCACATCATATTCTCTGATGCTCGGCAACACGGCCCTTTTTCCGTAACTGTTCAACCCCCAGCAGTCCTCAATAGCAACGTTGCCATAACGCTATAAAGCCCAAAGAGGCTGTTCTATGACAACAGACTGTCCTGCAAACATAATTTAAAGATATTTGCTTGGTCACAAAGACAGTATATTATACGAATAGATCAGACCCATCACAATTCTATTATGCTTGCATCAAGTCCCAAGTTGACATATTACATACAAGCTGAGTGGTCACTAGAATCTCGGACGAACCAGCGGCAGTCTGAGCTAAGGAGAGCCTTACAGAGGCAGGACCCCTTTCCTGCACACCAGCAGCCAGACCAGTATCCCTTCTAATTGTGCGGCCAGAAATCCATAACTGCTTTAATTAATCATTGACAGAGCCACAGGCAGCAGAAGAAAGGGTGCAGAGGTAACAGTGACAGGTCAAGTTCTGAAAGGTACTGTAGGCAAAACGAGACATGGAGGCAGCGACATCACAGGCTGCAGAACTTCAAATGGGATCTGCAGAGTGCTTATGCTGTGGCTCACGCCGCCTCACGCCCATATGCAATGTTCCTCAGTCCTATCCAGTAATACAGTGTTTCCCAACCCAGTCCACGTTTTTGCTTCCTCTCAGCTCCCAGGGCACCTGTACCAGGTATTCGGTGTTCCTGATTGGCTGGGAGCTGGTAGGGAGCAAAAACGTGGACTGTCCGGGGTTCCCCGAGGACTGGGTTGGGAAGAACTGTACTAATACACTACTTACTAAGTTATAATTAAATGTTAAGGAGCCCTAAGAAAAGCAAGACAGCTCCTTGTAATATACAACATATTACACATCTGCAGTAAATAGCTAATGCAGTTCATATACCATATGCTAACTAATAGCACCTTTTTTAAATGACGGCTGCAACAACACAATTCGCAATGCCCATAATTCTGATAGAAGACCTACGGTGGTCGTCATTGTTAAATATAGGATGGAGGCCATTTATAGAGAGGATTTAATTGATTGTATTATTTAAAAAGTCATCTGGTTTTGGAGTATCGGTGTACAGTTCTTTGGTTTCGGAGCAGTTAGATGTTCTGTATGTGAGACTGGATCTTTATCTTCTCCTGTCCCTTGCAAACCCACGTTTCTACAGAAAATATGTTTAAATTTGAGAAAATAATGCAACAGAAAGGTAAATGTCGCATTAATCTTTATTCGCTATTATTCTGAAGGTGGTAAAATGGAAAAGCTGGAAGACACTGCAGAGGAGGCAGAGGAGAGAACACTGGAGCAGTGTGAAGCAATGAGCTCTAGAACACGATGGAGAGAATGCAGTAAAAGAGGAACCGGGAAGAACACATTATGAGTACTATGGAGAGATACAGGGACCTGGAAGGGTGCTGGATGTACAAAACAGATGGCAGCATCCAAACCAGGGGAAAACCTTTCTAAAAATACTGCCTCCCTCCAGCACTGCCTCCACCTGCTTGGCTGCACAAAGCCATTTGCATAGTAAGTCAAACAGTTCAGAAACTTGCGGAGCTCCAAACTCCCAAGGAAGTTCACGCACTGACAGTGAAGGCTTCGTGCAGTTCATCAAAAAGAAGACAAATATACAGCTTTCTTCTTTCTTATTGAGCATATGCCACATATGGTTTTTATGCACATTCCCTATTTGTTAACACGCATCTTGGGCAGAAATGTCCTTGGTGAAAGAAATTTAAGTTAAAAGTAGAACTGAGTAGGTAGGAGCTATGCAAGCTCAAAGTCACAGATGCAGTGGGAGGTATGATATAGACCAACTTAGTCAGGACAGGACGTCAGCTGCTTGCAGGGTAATGTTTTTCAGCAGCTAAATGTCACACACATAGCCTGCGACTGGTGGTGGGGCTGCAGGCTTGGGGGAGGACACCACTAAGCCAGCTATACACACCCCGATGACCTCAGGAACTCTGAAGCCACGTAACCTATCTGTTATGCAAATCTGCACAATGCAGCTCGCTTGGGTACTGGAGTGTTACGCCACAGGCAACACGTGTGAACCTCCAGGAGGGCTTTGATTGGTCCTGTGTGAGTCAGCTGACATGAAAACGGTGGGGGGGGGGGGGGGGCAAGGCCACCACTGATCCTCCTGCTATTTTTGGCACGGACAGTGAAGGCCAGGTGTCCTCTCACATAACTGGTCAAACCTGGATGTCACTGGGTATGACAATAATAAATTCCCTACGACAAGCAGGTCATTCCGTAGCATATTCTATTACCAAAAATGTACTGCCTTAGCAGTGAAGATAAAATGCCCATAAGATTATTATTTAAAAAAAACAGATGGCCCGGAAGTTACCGTCCATACAGAGGGGAGCAAGGAGTAGGCAGAGCGTGCGCTTACTCTGCAGATACATCCTCTGACAGCAGACCCTGAGTACCAGCCCAGGGCTGAGGACAGAGACTACAGTGCCCCAAGTCCAGAAAGATAGGTCAGCATGTTCATGAGACACATTGCTGACATCACATTGATTTCATTAAGAATTACATTCCACATGCCTAATCCCGAACTTGCCATCAGCAACCCCCACCGCTCCTAATTTGACCAGGCACTGACCAGCCGCAGCCAGAACTTAAATAGGTGCCATTGGATAGAACACATCATGCCCCACTCCCATTGGACAGAACACGCCACGCCCAGCTCCCATTGGACAGAACCTGTATCCTTTATAATGCCTGGGTGCTTATAACTGCCTGCCAGCAGCAGCAGGAGCTGGAAAATGTCTCCCAGCAATTCATCCTGTGCCAGATACAGCAGCGTTTGCTCCAGCACGGCCAGCTGTTCTGGGACCGTCGTCTTGACTCAGATGTTAAGAGAGCTTCGGTGCTTCAAGGTACTGAATGCAGAAAAATGTAAAATGCGGAGACATCCGTTTCTATAGCATTGTTGGTTGTTAAATGTGCATGATTCCTGCCTTGTCAAAGTTAATAATAATAATAATAATAACAATAAGTGCTTTATTTGCCTTTTGTACAAGTACATTCTCTTTGCCTCTCTTGCTCTGCACAGCTTGAGAGTCACAGCAGAGGGTTAGCCAACATGTGGCACCCTGGACCTGGGGCTTAAGGGCCTTGCTAATGGGCCCACAGACTTCAATGTTCTGCTGATGATTGAACTGGTGATCTTCTGATTATGGGCACAGAGACTTAGCCCACTGAACCGCACACCACCCCCTTCAACACCATACTACAAAATGCCACAGATCCCCCCCTCACCTGTGAATAAAAGAAACAAGCTGTCCCACAGATTAATCTGAACAAGAACCAATAGTGTGACATCACAAGAAATGAAATACATCACATAAACTGTCTTAACGTTTTAACTGAATAAATGTCCATCAGCATGGCTAAAAACGAAGGCGTTCCACTGCAACCGTGCCGGAGAAGCTGGACGTGACCAGCATGGGCCCGTCCCCTGCTCTCGTCTTCTTAGCAGACCTAGGGTCCGTTGGGGGACTGACCGGGACAAAGTGGGCCGGCGGCAGAGACGATGCTGTGCCATCACACCGCAATCCAGAGCCAGCAGCCTGGGGCAGGGTCGAAAATAGCAGTGCTCTTCACAGCACTGGGCCCCGTGTCCCTGACTATTTTCAGCCGCACTGCCAGCAGTGTGAGATTGATCACCCTTTCGTTACGGAACGGGGGCAGCTGAACCCCCTCTGCCCACTTGCCCTGTGGATGTCGCTGTGATGCATTTGTGCATTCCTGCCATTTTGGTGCATTTTTCTCCTTGGTCAGGCCATTTGGCAACTTTGACGTTGCGCTCAGGCTGCCACAGTGTCAGCATCTCCCTTCAGGACCGGTAACACACCTGTAACTCTCCCGCAGTGCATTACAGTGCCACGGTGCTGCGTAAGATACTTAATTAGAAATCATGTATGGCAATCTGCCTGCCCATTTAAAATATATGAAGCAAGTATCCTTGTTCTACTCGGATATAAACATTGAGAGCTTTGTGTGCCAAAGTTGTCTACTTGTCAGCTTCATACTTACACAGCTAGTTTTGCTGTGTCCTTTTGTAGTGATGGAAGAGGGTCCTATCAAAATGCATACTGACCAGACAAATAACTGCACTGCACTGTACACTGTACAACACAGTGTACGTAACCTTTGGAGAGCTCCAGTGTTACCAAACTGGCCAGTTAATTTAGAGGTTTACTGTGTTGAATATGCATCTGCATGCAGGAACAGGCTGTATTTCTGCCCCCCCTGACAAAATGTCACCTTGTCCCCTCTCCCTCATATATTATATAACTGTATTAATTTATGTATACAAGGTCCCCTGTAAAGTGCTGCTGCCCCCCCCCCCCCCAGTCTGCCAGGGTCTCCATGCCCCCACTGCACCCCTGTCTGCAGGCAGCTAAGCTTCTCAGTAAAATAAATCAGCCTAAACTGACGGACTGTACTGGATCACCTCGACTGCTCGAAAACGCCCGGCTTGTGTGTGGGCTAGCTTCAGATCCGGGCCAGGTCCACTCCAAGTCTCCTTCTGTCCCTCTCAGCCGGTCGCCCGTGAGGCCGATGGGAAAAGCGTGATCACACCCCAGCTTCGATAAGAGCCTGTGAAGAGCTGCTAATTCCCCGACTTCCTGGGAATGGATCGCTCACTGCGACAGACAAGCTTGCAGACGTCGCTGACTGACGTGCACGTGCCTCGTTCT
Organism: Paramormyrops kingsleyae; assembly: GCF_048594095.1. Taxonomy (NCBI): domain Eukaryota; kingdom Metazoa; phylum Chordata; class Actinopteri; order Osteoglossiformes; family Mormyridae; genus Paramormyrops; species Paramormyrops kingsleyae. The sequence continues at coordinate 15,486,523 of NC_132799.1, forward strand.
CTTACAGGACCTTCTGACATAGATGCGGGGACAGGTACACGGACATCGCTGCTCAGCTGACGTAACCCGTCTGTGCTCACTGGGATGAGGCGTATGCAGCATCCTTGGTGGAAAGCCACACTCTGTCCAGTGAAATTCCGGCAAAAATAGCTCATGTTTTGGCAGAGCAGCAAGCCAGAAGAGGCTAAGGTGGTGTGATTGGGGGATATATGCAAAGGTCCAGGGGAAAAGGGTAGAAAAGGCAGTGGGAGGAGGTAGAGAACTGGAGTGGAAATGGGGCGGTTCGAGTTTTTCTTGTAGCTACAGTGTGTGACCTCTGCCTTGTAACATAACAGTGTTAAACCCAGCATTGGTTAACAACATACTCAATAACCCAGCTGCTACGGCAGAAAGGACCTTCAACTCATTCACACCTCAGTTCCATAATTTACTTATTTTAATTTTAGGAATGTGTTAACATACTTCTACTGTTACTTTTTGTTTTAACACATGCTGACAGCCAATCAATGGCTTTATTACACATACTAGCCTCCAGTCATTGAACTTGCTTCTCGTCTAGTGTTATAAGGATCTGCATATCAAATGAATGGTCAATCAATTATTAAAGCTTTTTCCGTTAATCAGTATTAGGTTACTAGAGTCTATCATATTATTATATTATGTATCTCAGCTCAATGTCGGATCGGGTGTATGGGGCAGGGGGAGGGGGGATTTCAAAGGAAACACAGGACAATGCCTTGCAGTGTGGAGAGGGGTTTAAAATAAACTGCAAAGCAGATCACGTTTTCATCCAATCATTGGGTGCCGCGAGGGTTTGGATGGCTGCCGTGGAGTATGACGGATTCCAGCGTAACTCCAAGCTCCGTGAGGATGACCTTACCTTCCGTTTAGGGTTAACAAACAGGAGCAGAGGAAGAGCAACTGCTAAATAGTCCTGGCTTTGTATGCCACGTTTGCGGGCCTAGCAGGTCTCCAAAGGAAAGCTACAAAGCCCGTTTTAGCAGGAGAAGCAAAATAGCTGTCATAAATGTATAGAAAGTTCAACAGATGCAAAGTTATCTTCCAACAGTGAGAGAGTTTCATCTTCAGAGCAGCTGGCCTGGTTGCCGGCCAGCAGTAGGAGCCAGGAAACTGCATCCAGGGCAGGATGAAGCTTTCTGGTCACATGACCTCTCAAGTCAGGCTGGGGGCTGCCTGTTCCCTGCTGCCCTGTGGCCAGCAGAAGCACTTCCTGTTAGCCTGTTTTGCTTTCAGTTTGCTCTTGGATTATAACAGGATATGCTTCAAATTTCAGATTTCAGTTTGATTTGCTTGCTTGGTATATGTGCAATATATCAACTATATCTTTGCGGACAGAAGCTGTAATATTACTTATCTGAAGAGAAATCAGACAGTCAAATAGCAATGTGGCTGTCCATTGTGTGTCTCTCTTTTGAAAAGGGCTGTGTGTGTTTCTGGGAACACGCATGAACCTGAATTTAGGAAAGGGTATGTTTGTAAAAGTGAGGCAGACAGAGAGCCGCGAGGCAGAAGGAGAGAGCAGCATGCAGCCACTGCAAGCTGCACCTCAGGCTGACTGAGACATGTTGCCACACATAAAACAACACACAGGTTCCAGAAGGGTCTGGCATGACATTTAAAGTGCACTGCAATAAGCACAATGTGCTTGGCGTCATCCTAAATGAAGCCTCAGTCTTTGAAGCGGATGCCAAGGCAGTCACTCCTCCAGACAGCTGCCGGGCTACGAATCCAAATCTACTCACTGCTTCTGACGCAACCAGCTCATTGCATCCTACACCCAATGTGATGAATAACTTCAGCAGATCTCTGTACCCTCAACCCCCCAGTCTGACATAACTTTAGTTTGCTTCTGTTTCCACTTCACCTCCCAGACCAGGGAGGGCAGACCCCCTTCGTCCCCCCGCAGTGTCGCTCAGCTGATATTCTCAGCTTCCATGCTGGGCGACACAATGGCCACCCACACTCTGTAATTGGATGTTTGCGCCTCTGATGAGACAACAGAACTTTACCGTTGTGCCACAGATGGTGAACTTCCTGGCACATCATAACCAGGGTCGGAGGTGTTGTCATTTCCATGGCCCAAATGCAGGAGCCTAACTGGGTTTTTACAGCCACTTATAAGCAGCCATTGCAAACCCAACAACCGCTTAAGTTTCAAGCTAAAACATCACGCATTACTCCACGTTAGACTGATTCACGCTGCTGCTTTTTCTAGTAACTTACGTTCATACAGTAACACGGATGAAGCAGTCGGACTGCCAAGCGTGCATCTCCAGTACAGTATGTCACTTCAGCAGTTTTGGCTTCCATTCGTCCTCTGACAGGTTGCTGTTGTTGTTTTTTTTCCTCTCTGGATTCTCACAACAATGGTCTATTTTGGCCCCATCACGACAAAGGGCCTTTAGCCCTCCCTTCCTGTTTGACAGCATCGCGACCACAGGCCCTGTCCGTTCACACAAACCCAATGGTGTGCACAGGACGAGCAACAGAGGAAAGTTTATTTATAAACTACCAGGGGCGGCATACAACCAGGACATCTCATGGAGTGCACGGATAACCATCAGGGAGGACTTGGGGGGGGGTCGCCCAGCGAGTAATGCTGAGATAATGTCCACCCAAACCTGCATTATTTGAACAAATGTGATGCAAAAAAGAGGTAACTTTACTGGCCGTTCTTCAGTAGAGAACTGGAGCAGGGATTTGTGTGCGGAACTGGGCTGTTCTCACAAAGGGAAGAGTGGGCTGTACTCGGCACCAGAATCAGACAGTGTCAGCAATCCTGGGTGCCCACCAGAGACTCACCGATGGCTCTCTAGCCTTCCCTGTTTCCTGTACAGAAACCGAGACCCCGTGGGGCTAAGTTTGCAAAGGGTGTTTTGTGCCTCTGGTGTGCTACAAGGGGAAATCGGCTCAAAGCAGGGCTCACAGAGAAGAGGGATTCAATCTGTCCTTCGCAAACTGCAATCGTAAGTGTTAGCAAGCGGGAGCACCATTAGAGGCAGCACCAGGGGTACTAAGGATTTTTAAATGGTGTCTCAGTTTGGCAGACATCCCCTCTCTCTGCATCTCTCTGACATCCTTTATCCTTAGGGGATATGATTTATTGGGGAGGAAAGACAAGTTATGAACATGTCACTCCCATACAAATAAATGTTATCAGAATTATTATTAATGATTTGAGATGGATTCGATCTTTCTAATCATGATGATTGCTCTGGCCTTCAGGTAGAGCGTCTGACACAGACAGAATAAACCACGGTGACCATGCACGCTTTTCCAGATGATCCCGATCTCATCTTTGCGGTCAACCCAACTTCCGGCCTCATGGCTGAGCACTAACCTCTCTATCTTTCTCCACGCCATCCTGTAATGGACTAACAGCGAAGCTATCATCGACACACCTCCCTAATCCATTTATCTCCACTCTTGCTCTTTGAAATCGTTTCTGGAGACAGTCTGAAGCCGGCCGCTCTCCACAAAGGAGCCAACACAAAGAAAGAGATCCAGGCAGCCGAGTGGCCATTTGATACACGACCAGGCATTACACCAAAGACCAAACTCGATTACCATTGGGCTTTTAAGAAGCAGTACATGCACCTCGTTCTCCGTTTGCTTCGCAACATCTGGTCTGGTTTCCTCACGCAGCACCATCTTGAAGCCTCATCACATTACAAGCTGCGTTCCAGAGAGGATGTGGAAGTCACGCCCTGCCTGATGCATGCTGGGTGTTGAAGGCTGCCACTGTGCTGTCATCAGAGCGTGACGTTACTTTACAGTAATGAGAAAAACTCCCCTTGTCTTTCCATTTCACACCTTCATTTAAACAGCGTCTGACCTATGGACTTGGTGGCCGATTGGCTTACTCTCCCTCCTTCTTCTGTTTCCACAACCAGGTGCCAATTTAACAGAGAAATAAAGCAATGTTTCCACACTGGAAAACTCAATACTTAATACTTAACAAGCTGTATTACAACACTTCGGGGTGGAGAGGATGTTTTCATAGCTGAGATGCAACGCACCATATTATAAATACTAGTTAATCCACCACAAAAAGTGTAGGTATCAAAAAAGTTTTGCCAAAGTTTTTTGTTTCATATACCTGTTTACTTAGCTGAAGCTGGGTAATGTAAGCTAAACTAAAAAACTCAGTTTGGGGGTAGGATACTTTCTGTCGTTGAGCTGCCCCTCAATTTCCCACCTCCTCTTTGCATCCTGTGTACTCCTAGCTTTGTTTTACTGTGTGTCATAGCTTTGTCAACAGCAAGTACACACTTTCCAGGCCTCTGACAGGTCATTTCTCTCTACTGGAGCTCCAACCCTCTCTCTTTAGCTAACTGACAGCTTCCAAACCTGCTACTTTGGCCCAAAACAAGTGCAGAGCAGCCCACGTTTAATGATGAACCAAACATTGGCTTGTTATTGGCTAAATCCTTGCTTGTGATCCCGTCTTTTCTTCCCCCGGTTGCACTTTACTTTGCCAATACCTGGAATTTTGTTGGACCGAAGGCCTTGATCAGGGGCCAGACCTTCTAACTGATCGCTGACTTATTGACCACCATGAGGAGCAGACCATCAATACTGCGATCAGGCTCATGGGCTTGCGGTGAAAACAAACACTGAAATTCTCTAAACAGAGCTGCAGGAGATGAGCTGTTCTCGACCTATTCTCATAGTGGAAAAAAGCAACTAGGAAAGGTCACATGTCCTGCTGATGAAAGGGATACTGATAGGATGGTCTGTAGTCTGTTGACAATGGGTGGAGAAAATGTTAAGGTGTGCTTATACAGCCACCCCTTCCTTTCACCCCTTGAATTTCATCTTACACTCCTCCCTCTACTCCTCCAGCTGTGAGGTCTCACACTGTTCTCGATCTTCCACCAGTAAAGATGAGCCGCCTCCACATGTGCTGAGCATCCACCTGTCTGTTTACCAGACTTCGGCATCACTGCAGCCACCCCACCGCAGAAGGGACTGTGAGACTCATGACTGAGCTCTGTGCACGTTGATCTCTACTGTTGTTGCTGATGCGGTTTCTTACTGAGAAGGCTTTGATCGCTCAGTACAGGACAGCAGAACTTGCCCCTACCCCCTACTCTGGTGTTCTGGAGGGAAAGAAAATCTCCCAGCTCTTTGTAAACATAAAACTGCAAAGTATTAATATTTAGAGTTGGCTGCAGGCTGCCAGCCATTTGTGGCAGTTAGTGCCAAGAGTATCACCCGTTTGCTGCTGGGTTTTCTGCCGCTATGGCTTCCCATACAGGGCTGACTCCTGGCCCCAATCTCCCCTAAAAAACTGTCCGTTTGTAATATTCCTGCCATGCCCTGTAACCTCTCCCATCCTCACAAATATATGCGTATGAACTACTAACTTTACCGTTAAAACTACAGGCTGCAGAAATTTATCTAGTGTCATTATCTGGTGTAAGAACCGACAGCAGACTGCTAGCAGTTAACTGCTTCTCACTGAGTCATCCAACTTTCAGTCGCAGGAAGTGCTAACTGTCCATTTCCTGCTGCTGTGGCGACTGTTCGGCACATAAAAGTAGCTTGCAGTCGACCTTGACACATTTCTGTTTTATCTTACCCCATAAAAGAAAGAGGGAATGATTGAAAAGAGAAGATTTGAAAGAGGGATCTCAAAAAGTGAGGGGTGTGGCATATAATGGCATATAACAAGGCAGGCAGCAGTGTATATGATTGGGGAGTGGTTAAAAAAAATACCCCACCCCCCAAAAAAAAACCGAACAAAAAAAAAAAAAAACACGCTGGGCCAACAACTGGCAGAAGGCAAGAGAAACACACAATACAACAATACGAAGGGCTGTTCTTACGTTCACTGGATGAACCTGACAGGTCGATGATGACATACACCTTTCCTTCCGGCTCCAAGTCTATCTGCAGGGCAACAGGGAGAGAGAGCAGAGGGTCAGAAAAATCACATCATGTTACAGTGGGACAGATTTCAAATGCAGAACTTTAACAGTTTTAAAGCACAGAGAATGGAGAAAAAAAACACAACTAACTCCACTCCATTCAGTTTAATTCGATCTACTAGCAAAAATCTGGAGTGCGGTGACACACCACAGCAGGCCAGTGACTCCTTAGCAGTTTCTGTTCTTTTTAAGTAAAACTATAATGTATCCTGCAGTACCTCATATACTATATGGGCAAAAGTATTGGGATACCTGGCCATTACACCTACAGGAACGTTGATATCTCATTCTAAATCCATAGGCATCAGTATGGAGCTGGTACTCCCTTTGCAGCTATAACAGCTTCAACTCTTCTGGGAAGACTTTCCACAAGATTTTGTGGGAATTTTTGCCGATTCATCCAGAAAAGTATTTGTGAAGTCACTGATGAAGGCACTGATGTTGGGCATGAAGGCCTGGCTCGCAATCTCCATTCTAATTCATCCCAAAGGTGTTAGATGGGGTTGAGGTCAGGGTACTGTGAGGGCCAGTCAAGTTCTTCCACGCCAAACTCACCCGACCGTGTCTTTATGGACCTTGCTTTGTGCACTGGGGCATAAACATGCTGGAACAGAAAAGGGCCTTCCCCAAATTTTTCCCACAAAGTTGGAAGCATAGAATTGTCCAAAATGTCTTGGTATGCAGAAGCATTAAGAGTTCCCTTCACTGGAACTAGGGGGCCTAGCCCAGCCCCTGAAAAACAACCCCATACCATCATCCCCCCTCCACCAAACTTTACAGTTGGCACAATGCAATCAGACAGGTAACGTTCTCCTGGCATCTGCCAAACCCAGACTTGTCCATCAGACTGCCACACAGAGAAGCATGATTCGTCACTCCACAGAACATGTTTGCATGCAGCTGCTCAACCATGGAAACCCATTCAATGAAGTTTCTAGCGCAAAGTTTTTGTGCTGGTGTTAATGCCAGAGGAAGTTCGGAACTCTGCAACAGAGCGTTGACGACTTTTATGCATTATGCATCTCAGCACTCAGCGACCCGCTCTGTTACTTTACATGGTCTGCCACTTCATTGCTGAGTTTATGTTGTTCCTAAATACTTATGCTTTCCAATAATACCATCTACAGTTGAACGTGGAATATCTATTGGGAAAGAATTCTCACAAACTGACTTTTTTTACAAACGGTGGCATCCTACGACAGTACCACACTCTACTAAGCTCTTCAGAATGACCCATTCTTTCACAAATGTTTGTAAACCTGACTGCATAGCTAGGTGCTTGATTTTATGCACCTGTGGCTATGGCTCTGAGTGAAATTATTAGGAGGTGTGCCCCAACATTTTTGTCGGTATCGTGCACAAGCATGACATCGTTGCATCCTTGCCGATTACTGCAGATTACTGATTTCTGTAGAGATGTACTGACAAGTTACAACGCAGCTAATGACACTACGATGTTCTGATAAGATGGCTAACAAGTAGCTATGCCTTAGGACGATGGCACGTATTTCACAGGAACTCAGACCTGTGTGACACAATCCCTTTCATACGGTAAAAAGCTGTGGGTACAACGCAGGCTGTCAGAACAGAGGCCCCTTGCAGCGCGGCACAGAGAGAGCCTTAGCAATAATTCGGTTTGGTCTTTCAGTTCTTAAAACGGGTGGCCAGCACATCTGCAGGACCCTCCAAGAGTGACCCGAGGAATCAACAGCACTCCTACACCCAAAAGCACATCTCTCCAATCCGACAGCAGCAACAATCAGGTGAAGATCATCGGCGGCTCTCGCCTGGAAATGCTTCCATCTCCTGTGCACTACTTCAGGGAGTTAGATAATCTCATTAGGCGGACAGGGACAAGGCGAGGGATTGAGATACGGGGGTGGGGTCTGCTGAAAGAAAATGCTGGGGGTTGGGTGGTGATGTACTGCACATTTCTGCATGCATTATTAAACAGTATATTGCAGATGTGAGCCTTGGCTAAGGGGCCTGATCAATTTCTTGATGCATGTCCTGCATTAGCAGAAGCAGGGAGTGGCTACCCATCGCCACTGGGCGTAGGTTTCCATGGCAGATCTCCTCGTTCCCATGGAGATGGCTGATACTGCATGCCAGGCCCTGCGGATTTCTAAAGCTCATCCACCAGGACGGAACACAAAGCCTGCCTCCACTCCGCTTACGAATGGCCTTCTTGTTGCCCGGGAAAGGTGATTTGAGTAAACAGGTGGCTGGTGATTAAGCATCGGGCTGGATCGAGCATGTTCACACAGGGAAGACAGAGCTTAGGGCCCGGAGGCCAGATGTTTATGATCGAAACTGATTTAGAAAAACAGTACATCTGCCTCTCTCTTGCAGCCTTCTAAGAACTTGACGGTAACTGGTATCTGCTCTGGGTTCTCTCCCTCTATAGAATATGCAACTCAGCAGTGTTTACACTGGATGGTTTTTAAGACAGCCAGATTCGTTGCTGGCTTTCCATGCGCCAAGCCCCACATTCAAAAGGATGGCAGCGAAACATGCTAAATATGCTAAAACAGTGTGTCACTCTGATGGGAGAAAGAGTTAATCCTCCATCAAACAGCCACCAGCTGATTAACTGTATTGATGAGGCTGCAAAGCTGAAGTGAATATTCACAGTATGCGGAAGCGAGCGGGATCACAGACAGCCCCTCCAACTGCGATGATAATCAAGATGCATTTGTGAATTTAGCTCTAGCTGTGAAGTCAGTGGTGTTCCTGGCTCCACAGTGGAGCTGTGGACCTCGATCCCAAGTGTTTGCAGCTTTATTAGGGAACACCTACCGCCAGGAAGTCTGTACAGGCTTATTAGGCTGTGGGGCACCCAATGGTCTCCCTTGCCCTCAACACAACACTCTAGGGGAGATACCCAAGGTCTTCAAAGCTTTAATATTTACATTTTATATAAAATACACAATGAAAAAAAACAATAAACAATGCTAATTGCAGGTAATTTTTTTTTCCTATAACAGGTTGAGTGCACGAAAATACCTTAATGAAAAAACACTGGTGTTATTCTAAAATAGACAGAGCATATTCTAAACGAGCAAATGACAAGGACATTTGCCGAAATGCATTCATGTGGTTATCTATCAATAGTGTCTTGTGACCATACCAAATGCCCACAGCACTGATATGAGCCCTTTCACTGAAGTTGTTACAAAAACTTCACAATATACGATTACTTTAGCTTTGAGTTGGTTTTTAATATGTTCTTAATAGTTTGTAAAAAGCACCTGGCCTTAATATTAGGTCTATATTTACCTTGCATCTTGCACCTGTATGTTTAATAGATGTGTATAAATTTATAAAAAAGGCTGAAAATAAATATCTTAAAGGTGCTGACTCATATGAAATATATAAATATGATTCCTTTTGAGGAATCAGCTGAAAGACGCGAGAAGTGGGGCGTAGTGAGTGTTGACGATCAGAGGGAGGGCTGACACTATAGTCACCTAGCAATCTGTGCATCACACCTGTTGGCTTCCCTCTCACTCACTGAGCACTCCCAGCCCCAGAGAAGCCAGAAGATGGACACCACTTTTTGAGAGATAGATGGAGCAGAAATAGGAGAAAGGACAACAGAGGACACATCCACCCGTCTGCTAGAGCCTGGCAACCGCAGGTACGATGCCAGGGGGGACGACCATCTGGACGCTCGGCCTCACCTCCAAAAAGGTCACGAGCAGGCAAGGTGAGCGTTAAGTGGTTTTATGGAACGCCTGGCCCTGCGTGGCCCTCTACGGCTCAGTCTCAGCTTCGCATCTCCCCATATAACATAGAGCATAGTCAGATACTGCGGTTTTAATATTCAAAGTTCCGTCCTACATGAGAAGGGTGTGTCATGGAAGCAGTCAACGGCGATGAAGACCACAAAGTCAAAATTTACAAGCATCAGAGAATATCTCCATAAATGTGTGAGGTGACACGGAGGCACCATATGGTGGCAGACGGCTGCTTCCTGTTGGAGCTGGAAGGTCTCTCAGCTATCGAGCATGATGGAAAAGCAGTGATCTTTGGCAAGGCACATGGCCACTTCCCATCTAACAATAATTGTATTTCTTCTTAGAGTAATGGGATTTTTCCTGAGTCATACTTCAGTTTCCTTACATCAAACACTGGCCGGAGTCTATAGGCATCTGTGTGAGGTCCCGACTAATTCCAACCACAGCACATAAGGTTAGGATATCCGACACTGACCTGCACATTCTCTTGGTGACACTGCAGGAAGGACAATGTCTTAAGAGGCCCGGAAGACAGCAGCAGTGTGAAATGTGCATTAGACAGGAGAGTGTCACAGCACGCGGTTGTTTGCACTGCACATGTGCTCTCAGCATGTTGTATAATCTAGAACAGCCAGCTTCGTAAACTACTGCTATTTAACCAGCACAGCCCAGTACCGTGATACATTTTCCGAGGCTTGCAAGGTGAGCTAAAGCAGACAGATGTCGGCCAGTGTGCAGCTTTCTCCTGGGACTCGCAAAGCTCCTGTTCGCAACAATCTCCAGAATGCTGAGGCCCAGCCGCAGGCCCTGTGCTGCCAAGCCCGCCCCCTAACCCCTGCCTCCACCTTCAGGTGCTGATGTCATCTGGGACATTGATGGAGTAGCAGCACGTTTGGTATTCCTCTATCTCAGGCCCCTCCCCCATTTCCTGTGAAGCAGCAAGCTCTCATTCATAAGCATGTTTCCTTTCTCAGGTGTGGCACTCTCTATATATAGAATAACGCTAAGGAAGGAAAGGTCTGTGTGTGTGCGTGCTATGTCTGTGTGTGAGTGTGTGTGCGTGCTGTGTCTGTGTGTGTCTGTGTGTGCGTGTGAGTGTGGGCGTGCTGTGTCTGTGTGTGTCTGCGTGTGAGTGTGTGCGCGTGTTGTGTCTGCGTGTGAGTGTGTGCGCGTGTTGTGTCTGCGTGTGAGTGTGTGCGCGTGCTGTGTCTGCGTGTGAGTGTGTGCGCGTGCTGTGTCTGCGTGTGAGTGTGTGTGCATGTTGCGTGTGTGTCTGCGTGTGAGTGTGTGTGCATGTTGCGTGTGTGTCTGCGTGTGAGTGTGTGTGCATGTTGCGTGTGTGTCTGTGTGTGAGTGTCTGCATGTTGCGTGTGTGTCTGTGTGTGTGTGCATGTTGCGTGTGTGTCTGCGTGTGAGTGTGTGTGCATGTTGCGTGTGTGTCTGCGTGTGAGTGTGTGTGCATGTTGCGTGTGTGTCTGTGTGTGAGTGTGTCTGCATGTTGCGTGTGTGTCTGTGTGTGTGTGCATGTTGCGTGTGTGTCTGTGTGTGTGCATGTTGCGTGTGTGTCTGTGTGTGTGCATGTTGCGTGTGTGTCTGTGTGTGAGTGTGTGTGCATGTTGCGTGTGTGTCTGTGTGTGAGTGTGTGTGCATGTTGCGTGTGTGTCTGTGTGTGAGTGTGTGTGCATGTTGCGTGTGTGTCTGTGTGTGAGTGTGTGTGCATGTTGCGTGTGTGTCTGTGTGTGAGTGTGTGTGCATGTTGCGTGTGTGTCTGTGTGTGTGTGCATGTTGCGTGTGTGTCTGTGTGTGTGCATGTTGCGTGTGTGTCTGTGTGTGCACGACCGTGTGTTATGTATATATTTCCTTGTGGAGACTAAATGTCCAGAATAACATGATAAAAACTTTTTTTTCGCTTGACGGGGCCATTTTGCTGGTCCCCTCAAAGGGAAACTAAATTTAATAATAGTCTGTGACTACAATCAAAAAACTGAAAATGCCAAAAGTCTTGTATTTTGTTTGGTTACTTTTGATTAAGGTTAGGGCTGGGTAGGGATAAAGGTTGTCATTGTTGAGATTAGGGGTTTTCCCATAGAAATGAAAAGACGGTCCCCACAAAGATTTGAATACAAACGTGTGTGTGTGTGAGAGAGATGCATTCAAATAACGGACAGTGCTAAGGGGGAAGGTGACTCTAGCATGTTACCCATCCATGTGCACTTACCTGTGTGTGTTCACATAACCAGAAGGGTCCCTGTGCAGTTTAACTGACTTCCAAGGGTAAGCAAGAGGGAAAATAGCTGTAGTTTCCAAGCGCAGGATTGACCAGTTTGTACCCATGTCAGGGCCTGAAGGCAACCAACAGAAGCACAGGCTGCTTCTCCTGGCACCTGATATTGGGCAGGTCTGCACCCCATCCCCTGCCCAGTCCATTAGAGCAGGGCGATCTGGCTCGGTGCTCTGTCAGCTTACAGGACAAGCAAAAAGCTGGGTCCACTTACAGTACAGGTTGTTTATTAACTTGCCTGGGACCTCGCTTTCTCTCTTTTCTCTGTCTCACTCTCTGCCCTGATTTATCCAGAGTGACAGATTAAATACAGCACCACACATTTCACTGTCCCCAGGACCTCCTCATCCCAGCTCGCTCTCCTCGCTGAGACAGATCACCTTTTCACCACTAGACCAAAGTCTTCAAAACAAGAACCTCCATAAAAATCACCCAAACAGCGACCGCCAAACGTCAACACAGGAGATCTGGAGAATGATTTTATGAGTGGGAAGGGAATCAAGTGTCTCTGTCCAACCGGAGACAAACCAGGTGTGTGTCTGTGTACTGTGCATATGTCTGCCAAATAAACATGCAAGTACCGTGAATCTGTCCATGCAGAGTGCAGGCCGGCGCTGAGATTAGCTGGGGGGGGGGGTGCTTAAAGTCTATGTTTTTGTGCAAAGAGAATCACAAATTAACCTCAGGTGTACCTCCCAAAATGTTGCTGCTGCCCTCGCCATAACCGGATGGGCTCATCTGGCATGAAGTCGCCGGGCCGGGTGAATGACACGCTCCAGAAGGCCTACTTTCGCTCGCAGATGGAGAAGGAATCCTTTGCTGTCACAGCACGTCTCCGAGCGGTCTGTGACGACAAAGGCCGTCGCACTGTAATGTGTCACCAATTACAACACCTGATGATAACCGACGAAGGCACTGGCGTTGAAAACATTTGCCACTGAATCATCGGTGAATAAGAGCTCTTCGTGTTCGGAACACGGCATTCAGATCGCAAAGGTGCCCGGAGCAGCCATCTGAAGGCGAGATGGGTGAAGGAGCCGTGTCACGGACGTCGCGCCGAACACACATGCGGCCTGTTCATAGACGGCAAATGCAAATGTTGACACAGGGACTTCCTCCATTATGTCAGTGGCTTCACACAGCGCAGGGAGAGCCAGTGTGCCAGGAGGGACGCCTGGCACACAAAGCGCTGTGAATCCCACTAGTTAAGTCGCGCGTTAGGCGACATGACTGAGGTGCCAGCGACCGCATGGCAAGCCAGGTCAATGTGCAGCAGACGTGGACTTCATCTTTGATCTCCTAGGTAGCTCCTCCACCTCTCTTCTGGTTGGAAGCGCCCGGAAATTAAATAACGCCTCTTAATTTGATTCGAGGGCTTTTGTTTCACCCGACTCGCTCTGGCACTCTGGTGAAACAGGTAAAAGCCCATCGTCCAAGCGGTTACATCAGGCCTCCGTGCCGACAGGACCACATACGCCCTGCTGCATCCTGGGAAGCAAAATCCCTCTGTGGCCCAGAAACTCACTGCAGCCTCCCGTTCGGGAATTAATTTAATAGAGTCGGCTTATGACCTCATGTGGGTCACTGCTATCTGTAGCACGTCAGTGTGTCCTGCACTGTTCTTGGTTAAAGAATCAATCCCCCGGGCTGTAACTGGCGTGACGTCGACCTTGCTCCCAGCCAGGCCTGGGCTCCAAGGTGCAGGACACCAGGGGCACACAGTGTTCACTGCGAGGAAAAGCCAGTGTGCACTGCGAGGAAAAGCCAGTTAAGCTCCACCCCCATTCAGCAAAGGCCTTGCCGGATCAGCGGGTGGCAGGAGACGCGGACGCTTGTGTAACTTTGTGTTACTTTAGGTCGCCGAACTGGCGCATTGTGAAGCACGAGGGCGAGAACGGGGGCTACAAAGGACCTGTGGCCCCAGAGAGTGACTGCAAGGCTGGCTCCCGAACCGGGGAAGGGGACAGTGTTTATCCCTGTCGTAAACAGAGAGGGAGATAGCAAAAGACAGAGCAAGGTTAGGGCCGCCCTGAGAGAATGCAGGAGACGCTGTGTTTAATCTCTGGCCTCGGGACAGTGCCAGCGTGTGCCAGCGTGTGCCAGCAGGCCACTCTGCAGGTGAGGCTTTCGCCAGACTGTCCTGGAGGGTGCTGCTGAACCCCCCCACCCCCCGCACTGAGGACACACTGCGGTCTGCACTGCTGTCGGAGTGCTGGGAGACTAACAGCACTAAACAAAGCCGGTTTCTTTTTATTACAAGGGGAGCAAAGACAATGATGAGCAAGAAAAAAACTCTTATCGTGGCTTTTTAAAGTGCAAGCGGTGAAAAGGGATAAGATAAAAAAGAAAAAGGTTATTTTCCCTGAAATCATATTATTATAATCGCAGGCGAGTTTCACAAACAGTAGTCACCAAATTCTTGATAGTGGAGGATATAAAGGGATGAGGAACATGGGGATGAGGACAGGATGAAGGGAGCAGAAAGAGAGCCTGACTACTGTTACGGGCTCTGGACGACATCTGGATGAAGTTCCGCCTTTTTACCCAAAGAGCTTCCTGTGGACTGATGCAGTCAATACCAGCCGGGGGAAGGCGAGGCTGAGCCAGAGAAGCGCAGCATGAGTCCTTTAGCAGCCCCACCCTGGACTTTGGGAATTCCCTATCCCTGGGAAATTCAGGATGTGATTCTAATCGGCAGAACGAGTAGGCCGTACTTTCTGTGGAGCGCTGGGGAACGGGGGTAGAGGCGTTAAATGCCTCTGCAGCACAGGGTAAGGTTGGGAGATGGTTCATTAACCCTGGCTCAGGTAGCGCAGTCGTACGGTAGACTGCACTGGATTTGAACTTGGTGTCATAGGGACCAGCGGGTCCCAGACTGCATGCTAACGGAACAGCGCAGAGCACCGACAAACCTGAAAGGATCATCCAGACTCCCGTCCAAAACAACATCAGTGGCAGAAGGGACAGCGGTGAGGAGAGCTGAGCACAAGTTTACATAAAGGGAACAGAACCCCGTAAATAATGTAGAAGCCATAGACACTTCAGCAGACTTCAGCTCGTCCGATAGCTTAAGAGCCTCTGCTGTTTCAACAGTTGCGGACGGCAGAGGGTAAGAGAACATTCAGTTAGCGTCATTAGCATCGGTAGGTGCCCAAGATGATCATGGGTAGGAGTGTTAACAACACCCCCCCCCCCCCCCGCCCCCCCTGCTCCACTGCCAACTTCACTCCTCCTCCCACAAAGAGAAAGAGCAGGCAAGAGAGTGAGATCTTTGGATGTCCTCTCAGACACAAGTGGACACATAATGAACTGCTTTCATCTGGGCTTTTATACCCAGTAGACAGACAGACGGCTTAGAAACAGGCCCGGGGTCTCATTACCATAGAGCGGCGCCTGTGAAAATGGCAACCCTTAGCATCGCCGCTCCAATCAGACTAATCACGCCGGAGATTATGCCCCGGCTCTCCGCTGGCTTCGTCCTATTCCGCATTTGCGTATTCTTCCTCCGCACCGGCAGCTCTGCTGCAATGCCGAAACACTGCAGCGGCACGGGGCACGGCGTATTCATCCGCCCTAGCAGTGTGTCGACACCTAGGCCCCGCGGGCTGCACAGGTATGTCACTCCCACACTCATTTGTCCTTGTTGAATAATGGATGGCACACCTCAAATAAAAGTGGTTTAGGTGTCATGCCAGGCCAGCAGACACTGAAGATCGCTTTACTCTGTCACAGACACTTACATACTCTCAGAGGCCAGTTTATTAGATACACCTGCTTGTTAATGCAAACAGATTGTTCCTCCAAACAGCAAATCAATTCTCTGCAACTGAATACATGGAGCATACAGACAGGGGCAAGAAGTTCACTTAGTGTTTGAATCGCTACTCTTACTGATTCTGAACATGCCGGCATTGTGGGTGCCAGACGCGATCTGCCCAAGCATCTCAGAACCAGTGCACCTTCCTGGGACACTACAGTGTCTGGTGTTTACAGTGGATGGTACAATGAAAATACCCAAAAACACCTAGTTAATGAGAGGTCAGAGGAGGAAAACCAGGCTCATTAATGCTAAGAGGAAAGCCACGAGTGCAAAACTAAGAGCTTATATGAAGCTCCAGTGCAGGAAGGCGTGTCTCCCCTTGGAGTGGTTCTGCTGGAAAAAGCGGGTCCTACCTGGTTCTAGCTAGAAGGTACCTAATAAAGTGGCCACGGAGTGTATCATTAGTCTAGTACATGTAATAAGCATAACAAACTGTATAAAACTGTAATATAGTTTGACTACAGAAGCATTGGTGGGTCTAGAGGATACTACCTGTGTGTAATTCTTTGGTACAGTAGCGCTGGAGCAAAGCTTACAGCGATTAAACATGCCATCCTTTGGTTTCTAATGCGGCAAACTGTTTTTTGGAAGCACACCCTTGTCTGAGTTAAAAGACTGGTGGCCCTTACACGTGAGTGTGAAGGACCCTGACCCAGGCACGAGAATGAGGTTTATTGAAGCAGAAGACGCAACGCGGAGTGCCTCTCTGCCGAATGGTGACAGGCTGACACACCTGGAAGGGACTCACTCCGAGCAGCACTGAGGAACAGCAATTCCACTGAAGGTAAGATCTCAAAAGTCCAGTTGAAGACGGGAATGACTGGTATCAATTTTCTTGCAGGTGAAACGGTCACGGGAGAGACGGGAGTATAAGGGGGTGAGATGAGCCTCCTAATGTTTAAATTATGCTGTGTTATATAACGTGCTTTGGATATGCTGTGGTCCATGGAGGTGCTGGGTAGGCAGTAAAGCCAAGGGATTCATGCCAGAAAGTGAAGAGAGATAGACTGTGAGGGATTAAATCCCGGGATAAGCTGTGGAACAGTAGCAGATCTGGTTATGCAACAATGAACCGTTCCCACGTTGACGGAACCCCAGTCCTCCCCTGCTCGGCCCTGACCCCAAACCCAACCCCCCCTCCAAAGTCACAACCTCACCCTCCATCAGGGCATCTATTGATCCGCCTCTTCCCACTTCATCCAGTTAGGCATTATCAGGTTACATCCCCCAACCACCCCTCACACACATAAGCCTCCACAAACCGTAGAAAAATGAGCAGCGAAAAATCGCGTCACCTCATTGGCAAGGTGCGCTGTTCCTGGAAGCCATCTAGAGAGATCCTATTGCTGAGAATCCGCTTCCAGGTCTTGAAAAAGTAAACGTAAAATGCAGCCAGGTATGCAAATAGCCTGAGAGAGCATCCGTAAGCGCACCTGTAAGAATCTCTTACGCGCAGCAGAAAGGGTGGAGCTGAACGCCCAGCACAACGTAAGCCAGGGACTTGCTGAAAACGAGGACGGAACGTCGGAGAAGCCGCTCACAGGGAGGACAATCCCTGCATTCTGGAAAAGCATGTCACCACTGGGAACCTGCAGTGTACGTCCCCAAAAATCACCCTAAAGTGACGCCCACCCCAACTGAGTAGCCCTAGAAAGACATTCTAGAAAAATGTCTAAATTAAAAAAATAATAATTAAAAAACAAAACTGAGCAACACAACAGAAGCACGCAATGAGACAAATTCACAATATGTACTGTAGGCTGTATACGAAGTAGACGCAAATACACCTGCTGGCATGTATGACAGTCATTATTAAAACAAATGAAACGGAACAATCACGCCTAGTTGTACAAAATAAACCCATATGCATTGCTGCTCACACCCACACAGATCTGCGTGCCAGTGAAAATCTCACACACACACACACACACACACACACACACACACACACACTTACACACACACACAATAAAGAGAATCGGATTGCCCCTCGCAGATTGCGGAGTTCTCTGCCAGCCCCACAGGCCTTATCAGCTCAAACGCAGGCAGCGGCTGAGATCTGGTTTCCGTGCCCACGACGGCTTCTCACAATCTTCGGTGCTGGTCCTGCCACACTTAGAGTGCATTACACAACTGCGCCCACTGCTGCGATGCCTACACTGACAGACAAATGGGGGAGGAGGGACAGCGGACACTAAATGGATGCATGAAGACATCTTTCAGAAAGAGAGAGAGAGGGGAAGAGGATCGAAAATGAATGACGACCATCTTGGATGTTTAGGCTTGCAATTCCCAACTCATTCCATCGATTCCATTTGAATAACCCTCTGAGGAGACTTGTGTATGGTATATTGTCCCTTTATACAGTTATGTCTATGGTAACAGATACAAGATGTTCCTGAGCACAATGCCAATGGAAGCTGATCTGTTAATCCTTGGTTTACTGGTTCTGCTCATGGGGTGTACTGGTATAACCTGTATGACATAGCGGATTATGCAATGCGTTCTGACCTCCATGACCACTGCATTGCTATGCCTGGAAACTGTATTACAGTGCAGAGTATTGCAGTGCAGAGTATCACAGTGTCATCACAACTCTCAGCCTTCACGGTCCATATATAGCCTTAAAGAGCACACGACAATAAGAGACTAAATCCAATTACCAATGAAATAGCATGCAGCCACCTGAGATGGTCCTTCTGTCCACCTGGTCCTCTGTCTTACAGTGTCGCAGTGTAGTTTGCTGCACACCATGACATTTCCTCTTTTGCTTTCTTAGAAAGAAACCTTTCTGAAAGCTACAGAGCATCAGTGCTGGTTATCTCCATTCTGACTTCTCTCCTCCCCCCTCTACAACTTCCCAGTCACGTTGTACCATGGTGGGTGAAATGGGGGGGCATTACGGGGGCGTGGGTTCTGCACCAGATTAGGCCACATGTGTGTAGGCGATGCGCTCTGTAGACAATCTCAAACCGGAACAAAGTGGGTGAGAAACACAAGATTTTTAAAGCAGGCACTGTTGAACCAGTTTCTGGATTTCTAAATGCAGTCCAACCTGCCTATTCCCACACAGGTCTTTAATAAGCACCAGGACCGTCCTGTTCCAGCTCCATCAATATTTCTGTGCTTTCCCTTCCTCTGGAGAAGAGAAACGGAAACCCACGCAGGCTGATTCTCCCTCTCCGTCCCCCTCCCATCTCCATCTTCCTCTCGCTCTCTCCCCCTCCCTGTCTGGGTTCATCGATAGTCCTCCCACGTCTATCTGGCAGCATCAGTGTCTGTGCTCAGGAGACCAATTCCCCCCCACACAGACACACGGACAAGGGAACATACAAGCATGAACACATGTTTCGCTACGTTGCTCTTCCTTGCTTTTTGCATACGTATTCATGTGCACAGGAATTACACAAAGCGATCTAATTATGCATTACATATTTTGAATTACTGCCATTAGCAGGTCCAAAAAGTATAAAAGACCCCATAACAGAAACTCTCAACAAGGACATTGGGTCAGTACAGATTTCTAACCATGTCAGCTTTTAGCCAGGATTGAACCCCGAGGCCTAATCACTAGTACACAATTGATCCGGATCACGAGAAAGAATTTAGATTGGATGTTCTACTCAGATGCAGCAAGTCTTTGGATGATGGAGACTGTTATCAGATTCAGAGCCAACAACAAATTTGTGTCCCAGAGTTTTAAAATGTTTTCAAAAAGAGACTTTGCAACTAAGAACAAAATGTTTGGTGCTTAAACACCTCCCTCCACCCGTGACGAAGAGCGATCAGATGGCACACTGGCTAATTTGGTCCCATCTGTTGCCTGTGTGCTGCAAGAGAGAAGCAGGTTGCTCCTTTTGAGGGCCAGGGAATGAGGACTGAGGTAATAATCAAAGAACAAGCCTGTTTTCTCTCTACAGATTTATGGTGAAGCACACAACTCGTACCTGGTGATGTGAGTCACAGGTGAAGTCACCTGACTCCAATCCCACTGGGCGTACATATGAGCCACGCCGGTCATGCCAAGGATGGTACACCTCTGAAATCGGGTATTTCCTCTGACATCCCAGCATGCTTCAGTCGTACCTGCTGGAACGGTTGGCAACTGACAGCAAGCGGCTAAGAGTGGGATCTATCATGATGTTGTGTATATATGCAAACATGTGACCGTTTTGGGGAATTTTGGGGGAAAATCCCACATACATTATCCAAGTACATACAATTTAGGTATCAAAAGTTGAGCTCAGATATACAATTATTAGCCAAAAGTAAAACAGACTATTACTTTGTTTGTACAGTATTTTTGTCTGCACTCCTCAGGGAGTCTGTGACCCAATCTTGTTGTGCTATCATGTACAATGACAATAAAAAAACTTAATGTTGAATCTACATGTTTCACAAGCACTTAGTGGCGTGTTAAATCAAAGAAGCCCAGAGTAAGTCTCATCCACAACAGAGATAGATGTGTCTCCATATATTAGCCATACAAGACAAATACCGGTTAAGGGACGATCCAGGTGCACGGGCAGTGCAGGTCAATATACCCACTAGGCAAAATAATTACAATCAAATCACGTCCTTTCACATCTTTTTGACAAAGGCTGCACGACGAATTCTGCATGGCCACTTATTCATGCTATTTGCAGCCTGACGCAGCCATGCCTTCAGGAATACGCTTCTTTTTCCAGGATGCCGCTACCTTCCATGAGATCATCCATCTATTTCTTTACCTAGTTGACATCAGCTTTAGAAAATGCCACAGGATCGCCTTGGACAATATCCACTGACTGCACATTCCAGACAGTTCGACAGACACAGACCAGCAGACATTCCAGCCGCAAGTTTTGAATTTCCATCTCTTTATATACAATGTTGGGCTAACACAAAGGTTGCGAGGAGGCCAATGAGACAGAAATAGCTTAGCGGGCTGTTAAATTTACAGGCAGGCAAATTAGCTGAAATACGTCAGACCATTGTCAGACACAAAGAGGTGTGTATACAGAGTCTTATAGGAGGCACATATTTTTATAAAAATGTTAAACATGTAAAAATACCAAAGGTTCATGAATAAAAACAATCACAGCTTCAACTCCAGCATTCCAAACAACCTGAATTAAAGCCCTTTCTGTTTGGATAAAACCTTTGTAAAACAGATAACCAGAACAGAGAATTGGGAAAGAAAGATAGGTTTGATACACAAATTACCTTGCCCAAGTATTTCCAATGGTTGCCTTTTACTGTGTCTGTATGTGATCTTTATTAATGAATGAGATCTTGGCCTGATGCTGAAATCACCTCATACATGTACATGTGCACACGTGCACACACTGGAGGAGAGAACGGTCATTTTATGGTATCATGCAAAGGATTAATCTGCAACAATGCTGGGGATTTCAGATAGTATCTGCTTTCACCTGTGTGGTGCGAGTGTGGATTATGAGAGACGTTGCACTGAGAGAAAAAGTGAATGAAGAAAAGCTGCACAAACGCAGGGCGACGGGCACCGGAGGAGGCTTTTGGGGGAGTGTGTCACATACCCGGGACGACGGGCACCGGAGGAGGCTTTTGGCGGAGTGTGTCACATACCCAGGGCGACGGGCACCAGAGGAGGCTTTTGGGGGAGTGTGCCCCCTCCCCGGGCGACGGGCACCGGAGGAGGCTTTTGGGGGAGTGTGTCACATACCCAGGGCGACGGGCACCGGAGGAGGCTTTTGGGGGAGTGTGCCCCCTCCCCGGGCGACGGGCACCGGAGGAGGCTTTTGGGGGAGTGTGTCACATACCCAGGGCGACGGGCACCGGAGGAGGCTTTTGGGGGAGTGTGTCACATACCCAGGGCGACGGGCACCGGAGGAGGCTTTTGGGGGAGTGTGTCACATACCCAGGGCGACGGGCACCGGAGGAGGCTTTTGGGGGAGTGTGTCACATACCCAGGGCGACGGGCACCGGAGGAGGCTTTTGGGGGAGTGTGTCACATACCCAGGGCGACGGGCACCGGAGGAGGCTTTTGGGAGAGTGTGCCCCCTCCCAGGGCGACGGGCACCGGAGGAGGCTTTTGGGAGAGTGTGTCACATGAGCCGGACAGAAACTGGAGTCACATGCTGCCGGTGACAAGTCCTCAGCACCTCACGGGTTCACTTGAAAAGTTTCCACCGCCAGATCCTGCCCCCCCCCCACCCCCCCTCCTTCCTCCCAGCACCTCCAGGCAAAGAACGGTTTCAACCCCCAGAGAATCATGTGCCTTTGCCTTCGTAAAGTTAAAGGTTAAAAGCCAGCTTCTCAAAACATGCTTACAGGATCCTGGGCTGAAAGTAATTCAAATCAAACTAAATTTTCAAGGGAGCAGCTCTTGAGTAGTAAGTGAGATTGAGGCTAATTCCACAACATGACCCCCCTACTACTTCAAAAGGATTTGTGCCCCCCCCCTCCCATAACCAGACTCCATTTCTCTTTCTCCACTTTTTTCATGCTGATTCACCGACTAATACAATGAATGGATATCCAAGAATACTTGTCCCTCCTGACCATTGAAACCAGTGGGCCAGGCTGCCGGTGTCCACAAGCTTGGACTGAATCAGTTCGCAATTTCCTGTCATAAATCAGGATGCAGAATGAAACAGAAAAACACTTGAGGGATCAAATTTTTATGTGTTGAGAGCAGTTGTATGAGTAGTCAAACATAATCGGTTCAGCTAAAGAATTCCACCCTCACTCACCCTCCCAAAACCCCCAGCCCAAAAGGAGGACCACAGCAGCTTGAGTGGAAGAAGAAAGTGAGCCGAACCCAGCAGACTGGGACCTCAGTTCCACACCTCCTAGGTCATCATATGGAGTTTCAGGTGAATTCTGCTCGCACGCCTAGGGATGCCATACAGTACGGCAAACTGGAAACTCAGAGTTAGGCCACCTTTAAAAACGTTCTACATACGTAACCCAGTTAAGGTACTGCTGCTACGCTAACCTGCTACAGAACCTAAAGAAAAGGGAGGAAGGTTCTCAAACCTTGTGGACAAATGAGACCCCAGCAAGGACGTCAAAATAAAAGCCCAAGGAAAAACCAAGCTTTCCCAGCACATCACGAGTGTGGAACATACAAGAACACTAGGCATGCAGCTTCTTTCTTCCTCGCGCTCCCTTCCCCTCTGGGAAATCAACTCGAGTGAAAACAGGAAGTGGAGCCAACCGTGTGACCGCTGCACTTCGGAGTGCCGGTATTTACAGGCCTCATCGATTGCCACAGCCGGCACTCAGCGACACCAGTAAGCATCGACAGGCATCAGGTGGGCTTCCTACTCCTTCCAGCTAATGGCTGTTTGTCCCTTTCCTAGATACACAGAACTTCGTGCCCCTGTGCTGGAAACTGGTGCCAAACACACCGCTAGAGGGCGCTTCACCAGGGAATGATACAGACACGACTCGAACCTGAGTCCAGGCTATAGGAGAGTTGGCATTAGAAATGTACGTACTCATTTAATCTATTTGAAACCTTTAAATACCGTACTTTAACCTGGCTGAACAAGCAAACCCAAGGCTGACCTGTAGTTTTCGTGTGAGTGAGTCTTTTTAAAGCGGAGTGATTGCTCTTGGGTCGTCCCTGCTGACAGATAGATAGTCCTTCTATTAAAAGACCCTCCCTCTGCTGGCCTTCCAAAGTCCATCACCAGCAGGGTACAGTTCATGCTTTTTTTTTGTCCTTTTCCCTTAGCTCACAGGTTCCCGACTCTCTTGTCTCTCTCAAGCACGGTACTGACCCAGCGTCCTAAAACGAAGAGGATTCTGGGAAATCATGACATCATCCTTGCCGGTGCCAGTCACGTCGGAACCTGATGGTAAGGAAGCAGAGGGGCCACTAGGGATGCCCGAGTCCTACTAGCCGGGTGCCAGTCAACTCCCATTCCCACGATATGCAAGAATGGCTGACCAAGGCTGGGGTGCATCGAAAACCCCGCTTACAAGCTGCTCGCACAGCTATTAATAACACCTGCCGGTACACAGATGCACCAGCACACAGGCAACAAACACACACACCCCCTCATCAGCACTGACAAACAAACAATTACAGAGACATTCAGATATGCGGTCTAGCACACTGGCAGGCAAATGGGCAGGAATTAATTAACAAATCACAAAGGGGAACTAGAGGCAGGGATGCTCCTCTCGCAGCCACTCACAATGCCGCAAAAAACACATCTGCATGAGTGGAACTGCGGCGCTTTCATATGAAGACGCCCCCGATGCAGTTATGACAAATAAGACATTTTGTGAGCAGACCACCTTTTGTGCACTAGGACTGAGACCTCTGCCCTGCAAGCAGACCAGCGTGATGCGCATAAGATCCGAATATGATCCGAAGCCAAAACAGAGTCTTCGGATAAGTGTGTCACCGGCTGATGAGGGTGACACTTGGTGGCAGGGGTGGTACTTGCATTGTGCAACAGTCACATGACCTACAGCCCCTCTTACCGGCGTCCTTCAACCAAAGACGGCTTGCACCGCGGAACCGCAGAGTGCGTACCCCGCGGCAGAGGCGTCACGCAGCCTGCGTGTCATTCTGGGCTGCTCGTCACTAACCGGTCCCAGCTCCCTTCCCGTTGAAAAAAAGTGTGACAGCGAAGGCCACCCTCCTCTGCTTTAACTCATGAATATTTATGACCCGGCGAGGTCTGGAGCCTATTTCGGGCCTGAATGATTACATTTCGTGCACGCTGATAACGGTTTACCTTTCCATGCTACTTGTGATGCGGAAGCACAGTGAACACACCAAGGAGAGAAAAAACACTGCGCATAGCGAATGTGTGAAGCCGGGTCAAGTAAAGATCTCATTCTGTAGCCAGAATATTTAACTAATATGACAGCGTGTAATCCACACAGTCAATTCTGATTATTAAATTCGTTACTATTAATACAATAAAAATGTTAAATATAACTGCAAGTAGTGACTGAGGGGTCCACAAAGTCATCCACAGCAAAGAAACAATATATCAGTACTGATGGAAAAATGAAGAATCGATTGTCACTGGTGGCCAATGTATGAAAAAGTCATACAGTAAATACTGCTGTGAGAAGACTGAGGCCCGACATGCTTCCGGCTTTCAGCAAAAAGACAGAGGAGCAGAGGGATGGAGGCTGTTCTGCAGTGGGCCCCCGGCTCCTCGCGGAGCAAACAAATGGGAGGACGGGATGCATCCAGAACCAGCCAGAATCCCAGCTGCCGATCTGGAGCCTCCATTGCCTGTGTGTATATCGCCCAATTCCAGTAATGCACCATTCGTTTACCTAAACCTTCCACTGTTCAATTAGCGGAATAGACGGGCATCTGGATGGGGGGCATGCTGGAAATTAAAGGCATGGGTGGGTGGGGGGGAGGAGAGAGAGAGAGGTATGGTAGCAGGGAGAGCTGTCGAAGGGGACGGACATACGAAAAGAGGGATAGGGGATTAAGAGATAGAACATGGATGGATGGACAGGAGTGGGTGGCACAGTGCGGTGGGGGGTTCTGAGTTTCTGCTGGTGTAGTGCTAACGAGCATCAAGAAAGCATGCCGGGGGGGGGGGGGGGGGGGCACAGGGCCAGTGCCACCCCACACAGCCTCCCCTCGCCTCCTACACACACTGATATCTATTCCATATAGCAGCAGTGTTCCTCTCGTCCTTCTGATTTAGAGCTGATTCGAGTGCAGCTCACAGCTTTAGACGCAGCCATTCCAGCGGGCGAAGGTATTTCGAGCACGGACTGTACAAGTGAAAAAAGTAAATGGCTAAAATCTCACTATGACTAATTTTTTAACGGAAAACTCACACGCTTCGCTCTGAACCGTAAGGCTTAGCGCGCCCCGTGTGTGTGGGCAGCCAGCTGGCTTTCGGAGAGGGTTTTAAATTTTCTCTCTTGGGCCTAATATTATACTTTTCGTTTCCTCTCTGAATTCTGACTTTTAAGGTTGTGTATTATTGTTGCGGATGACTTTGTTCTTGGTGTTGACATCAATTTGGGATGGGGCTATATGTAAAATAATTACAAATTATGTGAATCTTTAAATGTAGTATAAGAACAATAAGCTGTTATTCCACACCATCCTTGACACTTTCTGTCCTGGGTCCACTGAAGACTCCTGACTGACTTCCAGGGGCAGCGCTGTACCACGACACACCTGCATCCCTGAGGGGGTTTTGAACACCCACAAAAAGACCGGAAAAGGAGACTTTCATAGATGGCACATCGATAAGGCTTACAGATCTCTAATACAGGGTTGTGCAACATATTGCATTCTTGCAATATTCTACTTTTTGTATGTCCTCACTAAATCAAAATTCTGCTGACTCGTTCACATCCTTTATCTCGCAGGCGACCGGCCTGCTGATCGGGGCGTGCCTCCGCTCTGGGAGCACTGGGATGATCGCCCTGGACGTCTCCACCTCCATAGTGAGAGGTCCCCAGTATCCTCAGGCTGACAGAGGTCTGGTCTGAATTCCCTGCAGGTCCACATCATTCTCCACGGCTCACGTGTTCCCAGAAATCCCAACTCAGCTAAATAACCGGAAGCAAAAATGTGGGTGAACACACAGCATCCATCTTTGGAGCAAATAATGGTTCCTCACTGAACTGTGCACTGATCGAGCTGTAAAACATTCACCAGACTTCGCCTGCTCCATTACTCCAATTACAAATTACACGGCTCTAATTGACCGGCTGTCGGGAAAAGCTTGCATGTCCTTCTACGTACTTGTCTTCCAGGGTAACTGTTTACCTAGTACTGTAAATAGTTAACTGAAGCCTGGACCTCAGGCCCACCCTCCTCTTTGCCCTCCGTGTGCTCATCCCCTGCCCCCCCCCCCCCCCCCACAGCACCTACACCATCACCCTGACCCAAGTCCTGGCGTTACTCCTAGATTCATGGAAATTGAAACAAGCATACTTTGACTATAGTTCATTGACTGTGTTGGCCTGACTGTATGCTGCCATCCTCCAAAGGAATTCTGACCTGACAGAATGATGGAAGGTGCTGCCCCCCAAAACCAGCATGCGGGTACACAACCTCAGCAGTGCATAGACAGCAACTGTCAGTCAGCTTAAAGAAGTGGACTTTCGACTCACAGGTACTCGGTACGGATTGCCAGCTGATAAATCGTACGTTTTAGCTACGTGATTGTTTAAGCGTCTCCATTTTATATCAATTCCTCACCCCTCGTGAATTTTTCCAGCACCAATGGAAGTAGCTCGGAGCCTAATTAGTCATGCATTAGTCACGCCGTGCATTTCTATAATCGACACACCACGCTACCTGTTGCAGTTCTGCACGTCAATGAGCACGTGTTCATCGCTGGGAGACTGAAGGCAGTCCTGGCCGATGGCACCAGCTTACTTTTAAAGTCGTGTGAATTCCAAGCATGGCGAATGGACCCCATACCCCACTGGTCATCCGGTGAGGCTGCACTGATCTGAGAAAATGCTTGACAATTTATTAGCAGATGCTTCTATTCAAAGCAGCGTATGATTGAAAGGAGGCTCAGACAGCCCTAGGGGTTAAGGGCGTTGCTCATGGCCCCAATGGTAACATTAATTGCCCAACACTGGGATTTGAACCAACAACCTGCTGACCACAAGCACAACATCCAAACCAGCTGAGCCACACAACACCCTCCATCTCTGTGGTCACTGGACTGAGCCACTTACCTACCATGCATCTATTTTACAAAAGTCCTAATGCAACAAAGTGAGAGTCCCTTCCAATGATTTATGTAATGCCTATTGTTCTGACCCCGGTTTACCATGGACACCTCTAACTTCAGACTGCATCTAGACCACTAGAGAATTCAGATCATTCTCTGCCTCCTCAAGGTCAATGAGGCACAGCTAGAGAGCGAAGACCCTCATTAAAAATAATGGGTGAGAATGCAGTAACTAATGCATTCAACGGTGATACTGAAACTGCATGCTGGCAACAAAAGTGGACAGTCTGGCTCTTCCTTAAGAGTAGCTAAACGTATCTCTGCGTCCAGTGGGACCAAGGCTGTGGCCTGTTGAGAAGCTGTAATGCCTGGAGGTGAAGTAGACGTCCGATCCCCTGAAAGTTTGCACAGCCGATATCGCCCCGCTCTCTATTTTCTTCCTCCATTAAAAAGCAAATACAGATGTAGGGTTGTGTTTGCAGTCTGCTACAGATCGCTCGCTCAAACTCGTGCTTTCGCACACATACAAACGATACGGGGCAGTCCTTCGTTTCGGTCTCCCCTTGAGGACTCTTGCCGATATTTACTGTAGTTGAAATGGAATGCTCTCTCCTTTGAAATCCGATGCCCCTCCCCCGGGAAGCCTTGCCCCTCCACTGCATGCGGTCACCTATAAACTGCAGAAATACGTTGTGGACAATGAACATGCACACACACAACACGTACGCACCCGGCCAAATACCGCAATTAATGCGAGGGCTGTGGCATGAGTGCAGAGCCCAAAAGACGCGCTTGACTATGATTTCAAAATATGTGAAGGTTATCTCTTGCCCTCCACATGGATCCATGCCACAGAGATAATTCCCCTGGGGGGGGGGGGGGTTTGGGGGGCAAATCCTTTATCTGGAAAGAATGCACCGACAGGAATTGGGCATATCAGAGGAGCACATCATGTGGGCACAGGGCGGTTTTTACATGATTCCCGTAAATTAGATGATGAAAGGATCCCAGGAAGTGCATGCATCCATATGCACCATTAAATTCCCTCTTTGCAGCTGCCATACCTGTTCCTGGAGACGAGCCCCAGCCTGTCTGCCCCGGCGATACAAGGCACGTAAAGACTGTCTACCTGAAGGCCTGTAGGCAAGACTCCTAATCACACTGATCCACAGGACCCCACCACATTACTGCGTGTTAAAAGATATTGTACACCTGACAAGATATATTACAGAAGGTATATAACCTTCTTAGGGCTACAAACAGCAGCCTGCATTATATATTAAAAGGAGGACTGATGATAAAAGATACAAATAGCTGACAATTATAATTGTCTGGTCATTTTTTCCTTACCATAGGTCCATTTTCAATATTTTATACCATATCAGCATTTTTGAGCCTATTGCCATCACGAATAATAAACTGTACTCGTTCTGAATTTCTTAAATTCAACATATAAATGTAACTGCAATTGCTGCATGCTGTTGGCGCAGCTCCTCGCGCGGGAGTCATGGGCAGCTGGTCGCGTTCCTGGCCCCAGCTGACCTACTTCTGCTGTGGGGTACTGAGGACGCCATTCGCATTCGCTCCATCGCCCAGCGCGGCCATCCCCTATGCACCACCCTGCAGGAAACGCCACTGGTTTATAACACAGGAGGAGCCCCACGACAGTGGGGAAGGCAGCCGGGTGCAGGCCCACGCTGCCGTTTGTCCCAAGAGCCTCGCTTCCATGAAGCATGGCAGTCAAAGAGTTAAACCACAAGATTAATTCTGAGATCTGAGTGGGATCCACTTTCAGCAAGTGAATTACAGCAGCAAAATGTTCTGTCGTTAGATGTTTAAAATGCACACATGGAATTCATTTAGAATCAAAAATCCCAAATACATTACAGCATCCATTTGCACACCCAATACCAATTAATAGTACATACATTTTTTAAGATCTAATATGATATATTTCTGACAAACCTATTACTTAAAAAATGATTAGTTCCTTTTAGGCTGAACAATTCCATTCCTCAGAAACAGAGACTGAAAATATATTAACTTTTTGTTGTGACAGGGGAGTATAAGTCTGGAAGCACTGGGAATTGGCCGACAAATCAGGGAAAGCTTAAGGATGGTGCAGAGAAGGGAAATTCAGGTAAGAGGAGAGTACAGAACCAGAAGGTGGCATGAGCAGGAAAAGAAGAAGAATCATCCGAGTGATCAAACCCTCC
This sequence comes from Paramormyrops kingsleyae, assembly GCF_048594095.1. NCBI lineage: Eukaryota > Metazoa > Chordata > Actinopteri > Osteoglossiformes > Mormyridae > Paramormyrops > Paramormyrops kingsleyae. The sequence continues at coordinate 15,516,197 of NC_132799.1, forward strand.
CAGGAACCGGACCCAAGCTGCTGTCCTGAACCAACCCGCTTTCCATCAGAACAACACACAAGCACCACAGCAGCAGTCTGCTCTCCAGAAGCCTGTCTAATGATGACATGGTTCAGTCGTGGGCTTAGTGTCCGACATCTAACAGGAGAGAGTGTCCTTCTCACTGGGCACAAAGCATCCACTGCACTGTAATGGGTCTAATGGAGAGATATCAATTATTCAGCCCCCCCCCAACCGCCCCCTCCCCACCTCGGACAATAGAAAATAGCAGCTGCCTCCTCAACTCACAGGCCCAGAATACGTCGGTGCCCCACACTGGGACCCACGCGATTTAGCTGTCATTCCTGATCTGCTTATGGTCGTCACTCGGCGGATTTTCATGAAACATATATAGAAATTGTTTTTTGAGGGAATTTGGACTTGCTATTATAAATTATAGTTACGCAAAAGCCCAGGGAACATTAATCGATAATTCCTTTCAGGGCTGCCATTCTGACACAAACCCAAAGCGTGTTATTTAAGGCACGCCCCCCCAAGAGCCTTTGAAGGAATGCTGTTGCTGGTCAGCCACCCCCCCCGTGGCAATAATGAGCGCAGACTTTCCTTCACGCCGGGAGGAGTCCAAGGCACGGCAGAGGGTGTGCTCCTGCAGCAATCCAAAGTCAGTTACTGCATGACAGCTCAGAGGAAAGAGGCAAGTCAGGGCAGCCCAACGACAGTGTCAGGACTAGTGTGTCACTTTGCCTGCGTGTAAGACTGGCTAAGGGAAACTATGGCTGAGTCACCTTCATGACAAAATAATAGTTTCATTTTACCGATCTAGGGGGCGAGTATTGCGGTGAAGTTCCATAGGATCTTGTGGGGAGGGGGTCTAGGGTTACGTAATCCACGGGTCATACAGCGCCATCTATGATATGCCTGCATGTGTGTGTTTACCGCGGTCTGGCGTGTTCTGTGGATTCTGCTTCAGGCTCTGACATAGACAGCTGTGAACTTCTCCTTGGGTGTGCCTTGTACACACAGCACATTTCATAGACACGGGTGCTGCTGTCTTGGAGCAGAGGACTGTCCTAGTTGCACACAACAAGCCCTGCGATCTTCTACCCCTGCAGCCTTCTCAGCAAAGCACCCAAGAGGGGCTCCCTGCCGCAGTGGGCACATCCCATCCACGGCACAAAGATCACACACACAAGCTCTTTGAAGACCCATCAGCTACTGCAGATGGATCTTCACATCAACCCACCAAAAGAAGCTTTCCTTGCAATGAAAGCTTTATGGAAACTGTATAGAAAATGCAGTAGAATTTGTCTAAAGGTAATATCCAAGTCTAAAGCTTTCGGCTCACATTTGTCAGAACCATAATATTAACGTGCAGTGGAGAACATACAGTTCACCAAATGCTTATGCTGCGCAGGTCATCGAGGGCCTGGATCTGTGGTACTGACTGACAGATTGATTTAGGGAACTTGAAAACTAATCGTCCTCTGTCAGAAATGCATGGAGCGACCCATCAGTTCTCCACTACCACGATGGATCATCAAGAATGTGATGCTATTGTGTCATTCTATGGCCTATTCTACCATCATTCTCTGACACCGGGCACAGCTCTGAAGCAAGACGAGCCACTCTCAACGGATCCTATGTGGCGTGATGATTTAGGGCAACCTATCTTCTGTGTTTAGGTTCCACTTTCACTGGACCCTACAAGTTCATCTGCCAAGAGCTGCACGTCGAATATCTAAAGTGTAATCAGATATACATGAAAAACTAAACTAACAAAATAAACTCCACTATGCCAAACAAACAAGCATTCATTAGATGACAAAGAAACAAGCTGATTTCAACTACATGAACCTATTTAGTGTTGAAGGAGTGTAGAGACCATTCCACTGTACAATACACTACTTAAACTCACCATTCACTGAGAAATGTTTGTTCTTCAGACATAGCCTGTTAATGTTCAGTTGATGTTGTCGTTTCACTTCTTTCAGTTGTATTTCACTAAGGCTGCTTCTGCACTTGACTATAGATGTGGTGTTTTTGCTGCTCTCATTGGTAATTCAGGTATCATCTCAATAACTTTGACTTAAGCCAAAGCTATTCATGGTGTGACCCTTCTACTGCTATGTTGTTGGTCAGACATCATTTGTTCTTTTAAGCAGAAAAAATCAAAAGTGGGAGGCTTTGTTTGGCACATGCTCAAACATTTATATATATAAAATGCCCTCCGTTTCTAGATTATCAATTGTTTTTCTAAAAAAATCTAGTACCTACAACTTTATCAGAATTGTTTGCCTGGTTCTGCATCTCAGCAGCTGAATTTCAACCCGATTGCATTCAAATTTAATGCAAAACATACATGTCACTAAAAAGCTAGGCACCGATTTATATTTTAACATAAAATGTATCTGCATTTAAATTAATATAAAAAGAAACTGCTATGGTTGTATAGGCCTATTGTTTATATTTTACCAGTTGTTTAATGTGAGAAATATATTTGCATTTCATTTTATAACTGGTCATTCGAAAAGTATATTCTTTTACATGTGGACACAATGAACCTGAATTATTTGCATTAACCAAAAGGAATGTATTGCATTGACGTCAGCTGTAGGATCCTTATACATGAGAACGGGAATAAGCGGTAACACTAAATAAGAACCATATTTTTCGGGAATTTTCGTTGCTGATTTTGATTTCTAACAAGCCAGAACAGCTTCTAATTGCATGATTCTCCAGTTTCTTTTCAGGCAGACGTTACGCCGAGGTAATGGTCTCCTTGGAGTCACATGACAAGCAGGTAGCACCCCAGAAACACCCATAAAAATCGTACGGTGAGAATTACGACGTGAAATGCCACAGGCTGGGCGTCCAGCTGCGCAGTGTGCGATACAGATTGCCGGTATAATGCACGACCGCCGCGGGGTCTCTCTTTTTACGTCCTCACCCTGTTGCAATTTCAGACGAACCATCAGACTTGATGACAGATTGTACTGCAAGAATATTTATGACAGGCGGTGCGCCCTCCCCTCCGATGGTTTCCACGCAACCGTAATATCTGACTCTGTATATAATGATACAGGTGAAATGATTATTTGCGAATAACCCGTGAAATAATGCATATTATTTATGCGTACCACCATATTTCTGTCATTATTATACGCATTTTCACAGCTGTTGGAATGATATGGTTTTCGCATTAATCTATGGGGAGGTGTGAGCCAACAATTATGCTGATGAACACCAGCACGTAGCTAGAAAATCATCAACAAAGTCGCACAAGGGACCCTAAAGCGGACGCATCGGATCGAGGGACGTACCCAGTCCTCGTAGTGCCTGCTGCCGTTCTGCAGCAGCTCCTCAAACTGAATGGTGCAGTTGGCCACGAAATCATCATATCCAATGGGCGCATCGTGGAAGACCGACAGCTCGATCTTCCGACCGTCGTGAACCTCTGTGACAAACTCGTCGTTCCAGGCAGGGCTGTTGGTCTTCTGCTTGGTGGAGGTCTGGCCCACTCGGGAATCGTCCACATTCAGGGCGATGTAGGTGTCCAGCAGAAAGGTCTGAGTTTTTGGTCCAACCGCGTGCCTCAAAGACCACGCAGTAGGCTTCAGGTCCAGTGCCTCGCAAATCTTTATTTTGAGCAACCCATTGAAAACTACCATGATGGTTATGGTACGATATAAATTATATTTAATTGAAACTTGGACGGTTTCTGCTGCAAATGATCACAGCTGCGTAAATGCCTAATATAACATTTAGTTTCCTCTACAAAACTAACGAAAGGGGCTTTTAGTTCAGCTCTTGCGACACCCAGTGAATATGTACGATTCCTCTCTTTGCATATAACGGAAAAATAGCAGTCCCGTATTACGCTGTTTCACTCATAGAAATCGGATGTAAAACAGCCTTTCCAAAATGGTCCTGTGAGAGTAAATAGGTCTGTTTTTGTTTTTTGGCCGCCTTGTTTTCGCGACGAAAACATACATTTGGTAATTAGGTAATCAGATTGTTTCCACCCACTAGAAGAAATATTTAAAATTACTGATTAAGGTAAGCACCCCCCAAAGAAAATACTATCATGCAGCAAAACACCACCCAGCTTTCTTTATGAGCAATAAGCCAAAGCGACGTCTTCTCAGCAGCCCTCGGCTTCTAAACTGCTCGTTCTCCTGTAGTAGCTGGAGCAGCGAGCGATTCCAGCTTGTCCGCGGCGCATCGGGACGCTTCTTCTCCCCGCCGATTGTGGATTTCTTAAAAACGAAGTAATAACCAGCGTCGTGTTCTTCTCTTCTGGCGCGTCCGCTCCTGCAGCTCCCGAGCTGCTTTCTCACTGTTGCTGCTCTCGCTTTCCTACAGCCTTCTTCTTTTTTTTTCTCCCACTCTGTCTAAGGCTAGTGCAGGAAATGCGCAAAACACGTCAGTTTCTGTGAGCCGCGGCTCGTCTCCTCTGTACCAGATGGGGGAGCGCGATTCTGGAGAGCAGTGCAGGCGAGAAAAGGCCGTCAGGACAGAAGCGCATCCCGCAAGGACTCAGGATGGACATAGAGATGTGATGTGGCGCGATGGCTCTCTAGTGTGTTGCGTTTGTCGCAAAATGTTGTAGGTCTGTTTTCACACATAATGTTGTAGGTCTGCTTTCATTTTATTGTGATCAAAACAAAACAGGGCATTTAGTATCACTGCATTTTGTACTGTCATTGATAGTTTAGTGTTATTGTTCGTACTGCAGCTGTATTTGTTCAGTGGCATATACCTCAATCTTGCATTTATATTAATTATTGAGTATTAACAGTCTACTGAACACGCAGTTCCCGTGGACTGAAAGCACTTATATTCTTGGAAATTTGACAACATGCTTTTAAAACCAATGTTTAACACCGGGGTTCGGTAAACTTTATTTTTGGAAGAAAAAAAATCACCCCTAAAGTGAACTGGGTTCCATTGGTTCGTTAGAAATGATAACTTTTATGAATGCAGTCATACCTAATACTTTTTGGTTTAAATGTTTACTTCAGTATTTAATATTAATACTCACTCAAATGTGTAAAATACTTTGACCATTCACTTGATTTATAACAGTCCTTTGATAATGTAGAATAATTAAAATTTCATTTTACATTATTGAGGTTTTTGTGGTTTTATTTAACAATGATTTTCTTAAACGTACCTTCAAAATATTGCAATAAATGAATCCTGGCGGATGACTTTAACAGGAACTCCATCAATCCATTCATTTTCCAACCGCCTGTAGGAGTCAGGTTCACAGTGGGGCCTGGAAAACATCTTAGACAGCATGGGGCACAACCTTAGGGTGCACCCGGGACAAGATACCAGTCCATCGCAGGGCACACACCCACACATAATCCAAAACACCATCAGCAACTTAAAGACTTCAATTAGCCTAACGGAGTGTCTACTGCGGAGAAACCCGCGTGACAAGGGGAGAATGTGGAAATACACTCACACAACCACACAACTCTACATACTAGACATTCACGGTCTAGTAACCGTAAAACACGGACAGTGCTGTGAAATGTTGTTTGCCCGTGAAGAATAGATAAAATAAAAAAAAATGTAATGCGTGTGCATGCAAACGAAAACGGATGGAGGAACGAAAGACATACATTTCAAGCATTCTCTGTAAAAAATGTATGTCTAAAATGTATTTGAAGGTCTTTAACGTATTGTGTCACTTTACTCGCTGAAGAACTTCTGAAGCGAATAATGGTGATTTCATTGAATTTATTGTACAGCGCCATCATGTGGATAGTGCTATTATTTTAAAACAATTACGAATTAAATGCCACACATGCATGACCGCAAATGGTCCTTGCCAAAAAGTGACGTTATCTGTACTGTGCATTGTAACATATTTATTTCATTATTGCTGAAATCCAACTTTTTTAAGTACAAATAATTAATAAGTATGTTACTTTCACTGTAACGAATGAATCACTGAAATTACACACATACTGTTAGGAAAAGAATTTACATTAAATATGTAACTTATGGGTGATCGTGGTGTCCACAATCCTAAAAGATCACATTGTCCTTCGTTTGCAAATGGTCATACTCATTTTGGGTAATGTAGGTCCTGTTTTTGACAATAATGGCTAAAAACCTATGAATGAAATGGAAACAGTGCGAAACCTTACGGTCACAACATCACTTCCTTAAAAAGTGTATTCTGTACACTTTATCACCTGTCCTACAAAGTATTTGTCTGAATGCACTTTAGCTTTGACAACAGCGTGTTGTTAACAATTAAGAAGTTAAATCAGTAACCTCGTTTGGGTTAGGCATGAACCGGCCTTCACGGAGGACAGGTCTGCTTGCAAGAACAACTTTTGAATTTGAAAAGCTTGTATAACCCCCGATAATTTGTTTACAGCTTAAACTGTCTCAAAACGAGACGGGATGGTAAGTAAAATAATGAATTAGTATAATAGCATACGGTTCTGAGAGCATGATATAACCCGTATTCCGAAAGATGCTGCCGGAATTGGATATATCACTTTAAGTTAGCGCCGCGAAATGGAACGTACCACCTCGGCGGGTTCAACGGCAGGGCGCGTTTCCGCTTACAGTAACATTAAAGTTATTTAAAATCTACGTTGAATATGTAAGGACAATTCAACCCGAATCAGTAAACAACGTTAGATTCCATCTATTTAAACAGGGTTTTTTTTTGCATTTGTGTGACCGGTGGTAGCCCAGTCCTGGAGTCCCTGTTTGCGGAAGTTGACGCCCCTCATACGGCTCAAATGGCGCGTCTCCTGGTTTTTACCGTCATGGCTCCATAGGTACATGGTGATGATTATGACGACACATTGTCAAACAAAAAAGCAGTGTGATGGTAGTTAAGGTGTTATATTAACGGAGTTATACAGTGTCGCGCTTTGTGATCACTCGACATGTGTTATTTTAGGTAGCTGCCTTGAGCTCTTTGTCCACCTGGGCTAACGCGGCAAATTTGAAAAACGGTGACGGTCGCCGCCACAAGTCGTAAGTAACGCAGTGATGTACAGAACAGGGATGCACATAACGGGTACGTAAGTACGCATTCACAATTAAAAGCGATACGTGCGGCAATCGATCGTTGAAACGGCGCAAATGAATACGTAATTTATGTGCATTAGCGCTGATATGACAAGAAATTACCGTGGATTGTAACATTTATACCGCAAATGAAGTACGAATTAGCACATAAAGGTTAAAGTACCAGATAATTTCTTGTCATATCAGTGCAGATGCTCATAAAATAAGTACGCATTTACGTTGTTGCCCTACGTATCACTTTTAAAGATGAATCCGTACTTGTGTACCAGTTATGTGCATCCCTGTATATCGACATTGCAAATACTGGTACTACTAATACTACCAATTCTAATGCAATTGCTAGCAATTTGCAAAGTAATGTCTGGGAGGCGTGGAATAGCCAGCATTTAACTAAAGTGCCTGACATTTGATTGATAGCGGTGTGGGCGTTAATGCTGTGTACGGTCATTTTAATAAGTCCTTCAGTCAAGGAAAACAATCGGTTGTTTGATTTACAACAAGTACATTTGAAGCGGGGCTGAAAATACAGCCGTAACAATCTGGAGTGTGTTAATGAAAAAGTTACGGCGAATATAGGTGACCTTAAATGCAGCACAGTTCTAGATGACATTTTCATTTTGAATGTCACCGTGGATTGATGCTAAGTGTTGATGCGTGGATGGATGGTCTCCTGGTACTCAGATGATCCGGAGAACTCGACCCACGCGAGTCTGTACGGCAAAAAAGACAGCTGTGGAAGATTCCTTTGAGGACATGTGAGAATGACTTTCTCTTTCGTAACATTTGAAATATGAGTTAGCTTTATTTAACTAATTTTAGAATGTTTCTTCCATCCATCTTCTGAGTGCTTCATACAGCACCTGTGTGTTTCCTCTGTACCCTCACTCTGAAAGTCGTGTCTCCCGCCCACTTGAGTATTGGTGTGGGTGTGGGTGTGGTTGTGGTTTCGGTTCTTTAGATCCCAAGGTGATGTGAGTGAGGAAGAGGAGGAGTGGCTCCCAGAGCCGAAGGCCCCCAAAAGGCAGAGCAAAGCGGAGCCAAAGGTAAACAATCCCCCCGTCAAGAAGATGACCAAACCACGGGATCCAAAGCCAGAGGCCTCCGGAAAACCAGCGGCTAAGAGGACTAGAGCCCCCAGAGCTAAGAAGACAGCAGCAGCTGGTCCAGCTGAGGGGAGCAGCGTGTGGGAGGGCTCATCTGGGACAAGGAAGACGGTGAAAGAGGAGGTGAGAGCAGCCCACTGTATGGTTTACATGTACACCTGTGGAGTGTGGCCCAAATTTCAGAGGAACGTGGAGAAAATATCAATTAAACAGTGGCAGCAAATACCAAATCACTTGATACTTGGTAGAGCGCAGATGAGTGTCTCGCTGGTCTTTGATTATTCTGGGTTTATATACCCTGGAGAGAGTGAAGTCCTCCTCCGGTCATTTTCCCGATCTACCGTACTTTCTGCAAAGCCTTGTGGTCTTGTAATATGAGTATTACGTATAAGCTTTGTCTGCCGAGCGTCACGTGATCACAACTGAGCCGACGGTTCTTCTCTCTCTCTCTCTCGCTGTGGGATTGTG